>NC_064912.1:18560117-18860117 GCF_929443795.1 Astur gentilis | reverse complement strand
CCCGCCCTGCAGCCTGCACCAGCCCAGGCAACCCGGGATGACTCAGGGTCGCTTTAGAAGACAAAAAGTGATAAATCTGCCCCTGGAAATCTGTCTGTGCAGATTTCTAACGCGGTGATGGCTGCAGCCAGGAAAAACTCCCACTGCCTGCCGATGCCGACGGGAGCACGCGGCAAAGTGCAGGGAGCGGGTTGGGAATGAAAAGCAGAGCAGGCTGGAGCATCCCCTGTTCTGGGGGGTGGAAGGGGTTCCCGGGACAGGGTCAGCTTTTGGGGAACAAGGTGTAACTCACGGAGGCAGAGGGCGATGGCTGCTGGGGCCGAGGCTGCCCACACCATGCTTGCTGCCTGTGCTGGGGCTTCGTCCTTGGCACCGGTCAGGCGAGCAGAGAGCGCAAACGGGGAGCCCTGTCCCACGCTCTGGGACGGGGCTGGCTGCCGGACGGGGTGGGAAGGCGCTGGGTGGTGGTGGGGGTCCCGCAGCCGATTCTCTTGTCTGGTGCTGGGGCTGGAGCTGTGGGAGTACAGCGGCTCTGAGTGCTCACCCCTGCTCTGTGAGTGCCTGCACAAACCCCCTGCAACCAAGGGAGAGATTTTAAATCCTATATAATAGAAAACAGAATCTCATTCTCCATCCGTTATTAAAAGAAATTCCACAATAACTTGTCCTCTCTGACACCCAGAGCCCCACTCCTGCCTGTGCCCTGCAGGGACAGGATCCCCCTCCATCCCCCAGCTCCGCACGGGACCACGCCAGCACAGACTGGGGGAAATCCAGTGTAAACCAGTAGAGGAGCACCAGCAGGCATTGCCCTCTCCCTGTACCCGGCTCCATACCCCTCAGCTAGAAACCGATAGAAAATACATCCCCGCTCTAGAAATGCCATCGATGGGCTGCCCAGAGCAATTAGCTTATTGCCCTTCGACCTAGATGCGAGTAATTTTTCCGCCAAGTCTCCTTCTGTTCCCTAAATCCCACCGGTGGCCTTGCTGAGTTGCTCTCTGTCCAGGGGGGATTTGGCTCAGGGATGAGGATTCGGCGCTGCTCAGCCGGGGAAGGTGCTCACCCACCTGCGATGGCCGGGGATGGGCAGCGCCGGGGACGGCTCGGCACTTATCTGCTGCGGGGTGGGGATGTTGCTCTGAAAACGGGGTGTGACGGGGCAGTTTCTCAACAGTGTTTTGTAAAGCTGCTTTCTCTCCTGGTTTTGGTTTGGTTTTTTTTTTTTTTTTCCTTCTCCTTTGTAAAGGGTCACTTTGAACTTTGGGGCAAATGAGTTAAATCCTCTGGTTTGGTGATTTCTGCGCTCCTGATGGAGACAAAGGTCCTCCCAGTTAGTGAAAAACCTTTGAGCCATTCAGGGGTATATTTTATAGGGCAACTGGAGTGCAGAACAGACAAGTCCTCGATGATGGGCTCAGCACCCCTCCGGGAGGTCCTCCCCTTGTGCCCGTCCTTTTTGCCTTGACCATGGACAATTTTTTATAGCTTTCTCCCTGCAGTTTCCGATCCCGCTCTGAAACGCCATCCAGCACGTGCCATGAAGAAGGAAACCAAAAAGAAAGGAAGCGAAGCCTTTCCGAGGAGCCCGATGCTGTGCGGCAGCAAACGTTATCCGCACATTTATCCCGAGCAAAGGGAAGGGTGAGAGCAGTCGGCTGGGCTGGCACCACCCGCTCGGCCGGGTTTGGGGGCATCAGCCTTGGCGAAGGGTCCCTGGACCTGTCGGCACAGCGCGGAGCGGGGTTTGCCATCCCCCGGTGCTCCCGGCTGGTGCCCCCATCGCTGTCCCCCACCGAGCAACCGGTCCTGCAGCACCAGGGCTTGGTCAACGCCCGCGGGTGTTTCTGGTTTCTATTTTGGAAGGCTTTGCTGTAAAAACAGCTTTTTGTTGGAGTGGTAAAATTACAGAAACTTGTTTGCTACGAGGCTGCCGATGGGACGCGGCCCCTGCCCCGGGCTTGCCAGCCAGAGGTGGCTGGAGCGGGAGGACAGGGGCAAATTCGGGGCCCCTTTGCAGGTCACTGCGTCCACCGTGTCCCTGTGGAGCTTAAAACCGGCCCCGGAACAACCCCAGGGGCTGTGGAAGAGCAGGTATGGGAGCATCCACCCCAAACCCGACATGCTGGGAAGCATCTGCCGAAGCCCCTTCCCGCAGGGACCTCGGCGGGTCGGTGGTGGGCAGTGCTGCTGCCGGAGGCAAGGAAGCACCGACGGCATCTCCCCTCCTCTTAACCAGCCGCTTCTCCGTCCTTGCCGGGTTTATAATCTTAAAAATCTCACAACTTGGAGACTGCAAATAATTCCTTTGGGTCTTCTTTTGCTTTTCCAGCTGCTCCAACCCGAGGAATGACCATTGATGTGCAAGAGTTATATAGAAATCATGCGTGGCGGCAGCTTTCCCTATGCACCCCCTAAACACCGGCAACCCCAGGGCTGCTCCCTCACCTCCTTGGCGAGGAGAGCTGCGGTGTTTTGAAATTAGGAGTTTTTCTTCCGCCTCCGTTATTTAGTTCGGGACGATCCCAGCCGCTGGTGTTGGTCAGGGCGAGCAGCGGGCAGGGACAGGCAGGGGAAGGACCAGGACACTGGCATCTGCCCCAGCCACCTCGGACATCCTTGGTCATCGGTGTGAGAATTACTAAATCCGGGAGGGCTTTCGGGTAAATAATCCCAGTGGTTTCAGCCAGGGAGATTTCAGCAGGGTGAGGACGAGCGCCGGTGCTCACGCAACAGGTTGGCTGGGCTGGAGCCCTGGGGCCAGTCCTGCTGTGCCGGTCCGGGCTCATTCCTGGAAGCCCCCGGCACCACACCAGCCACACCGCAGCAACGCGTGTGGATTGAGAGACCAGAGGGTGAACTGCGGGGTATGTAGGTAATGGTTTACTACGGTAATGTGCAACAAGAAATAAGGGTTATCGCAAGCCGTACAGAACGTCACGAGACACATACCCGATCACAACCCGCCCCGGCCCGAATGCACGAGTGGATTCACAGCTGATGCGGCAAATGGCCCCGTGGCAGCGACGGCAGAGAGGGACTGGACGTGGTGCGCGAGGGGAGCCGGGGAAGGGCGCCTGGAAAACACCTCTCCGCAGGGTAAGGAAAATAGGTATTTATCTCTGGTTCCTGCGATGCCGGGTAAAAGTGCAATGCACGAAGGCTGATGGGTGGCGCAGGGTGCAGGGGCTCCTCGACGGCGGGGTGAGCACTGGGTGCCAGCCCCCCAGCACTGACGGTCCATCAGCGTCCCCTCGTGCGTGGGCACTGGCGTGTCCCCACGTACCACCCCCAGCGACCGCAGCCTCGTCCCGGCCGTGTCCCCCGTCACGCAGCGGGGACCGCTCCCACACCGAGACCTGCCGAAAGGGAAGGCTGCGTCCCACCCGATGCTATAAATCTCACCCGTAACTTTTCAGGACCTCCCGCACACGTCACCCACGTTCATTCTTTGGCAAACAGGTTCGTGGCGTTAATTTACAGCTTCGGGAACCGCCTGTGGGTGCCTCTCCCCTCCCTGGCCACTCCTGGGAGATGGGACGGGCAGGGACGGGACCTGGGAAGAAGGAGACACCTCTTCTGCTCCCCCAAACCTCCCCCCGAGCCCTCGGGTTCATGAGCCATCGCGGTCCCCGCTCGGTGCCCAGGGCTGGTGCGGGCAGAGCCGCCCGCTGTGCACCAGTCCCCATCCTGCAGCGGACGGCAGCACTTTGGGCCAAGCCACAAAATCAAGGTGACAGCCACCTCCTGCCCGGCGGCGCGGCACGGTGAGCTGGCACCCACCAGCACCTGGGGACGCAAGGGCCGGGCGATGTGATACCCCGCGGGGTTTCGGTGACCTGCACGGTGCTTTCAGCCGTGAGGAGAGGGCCGTGTCGTTTTATTCCCCCCTCAGGGTTGGAATATTAGTTGCGGGAAACCACTGTCAGCTGCATTTTAAATGGGACATGGCTTGTGGGATGACAATAACTCTGGGCACGTGCTGATGGTGCCGAATACCCCGGGGACCGGTGGTCTGTATGCAACGGGCTCCAGTCACCTCTGTCCCTCCCCAGCCCACTCCAGCTGCCCTGCTCTCTTCGTTTCCTAAATGTGCTCTAAGGGCTGCAGAGGACAAGCAGGGTGGGAAGGAGAGAGAAGAAGTGGCACGCCACCGACCAGCAAAAAAAGAGCATTTCCAGAGAAACTCTTCTTGGTATCTTGCAAAGCTCAGCGCCAGCGTGAGAGCCGAGCTCCTTCCCACTCTTCGCATCAGTCCTCAGCCTTTCTTTTGGCTTCAACCATTTCCTCGGCTGCTCTCGCTGCTCCAGAGTCCTCCCAAACTGCCCACCTGAAGGACCTGCCCCCAGGACGCTCCGGTGCCAACAGCCCCGCAGCAACCAGAGGAGCCACGCGGTGGGACCAAAACATGATACTTATTCCCCCTCGTTTGGGTAAAGCAGAAAGGGGCTTGTGTTTTCTGAGCTGTCTCAGCAGGGGTTACATCCACACCCAGGATAAAAGTGGGCACTAGGAAAAGGCAATGCTAATAGAAGGTATAATAAGATCTGTTAAAAAAGCTTTGGGCCGCTGGCTCTCTGACCACAAAAGTACTAGAAATACACTCATTTCCGAGACCACCCGTATTTCAGAACTGCTAAAAGACTAGATTCTTCTCATAGAAATTTGAAAAAAGTTTAAAATCCATTCCTATCAACTCACTCACCTTCAACAACCTTTAAAAAAAAAATCCGTGGGCTAGGGCAAGAAGGAAAGCGTGTGGGCAGGGACGGGCAGGCAGCACGTCCTCGGTGGCAGGCAGGGACCTCTCCTGCGCCCATCGCACAGCCCACCTCCACGGGCAAAACACCCGGGGCTGCCCCTGCACTAGGGAGGCTGTCGGTGCCCCCAGGCTGCATTTCAGCCTCCTGATCTCCCACCTCCCACACAACGCGTGTGCCAGGGAGCGCAACAGGCTGGAGCGAAGGGAACTGGGGACACGGACACCGAAGCTGTACCCGGCATGTTCTCCCCTCCCTTTGCTGAGCTGCATTTTAGCATCCAAGCACTGAGGGTTTGCGGATACGTCCATCACGCTCATGGCAAAGGCATCGTCCGTGCTGCCCCAGCTGTGCCTGAGCCCTGGGACAGGGATGTAAAGCTTTGGGGTCACTCTAAGCTGGTACGTGACACACTGACTCTGCTGCTGAGGCCCAGAATTAGGAAAGGGGCATCCAGTGGCCAGATGGACGATGTGTATGTTAAAACCCAAACCCATCCTCATCGCTGCTAAAATCTGCCTAATCCCAGCCCCAGAAGTGAGGGAAGCCATGGCATACAGAAAGCGCAGATGTGGAGTCAGCGCTGGGCTCCGCGGGGACCCGCTGGGACGAAAATGGAGCATTGGGCTGGAAATGCAGAGACGTGGTTTGTGCTCACTCCAAAGCCCACTCGGCCAACCACTGCTCGCAGCGGGCTCGCTGCTCCTCTGTCTCCAGGCTCTTGGCTTCACTCGGTGCCTCATCTCCTCCGCCACCAAGCACGGCTTCCCGGCTCTCCTCCTCCTCTTCCCCCTTCTGCATCACCTTGTCCTTCAGCTCCTGGATGATCTCATCCAGCCGGTGAGTGACGTGGTGGGGCACCCAGTTGCTGTCCATTGCGGTGACGAAGGGGTCGGGTGCGCAGACCTCAATAAGCTCCTTGCCGGTGGGGATGCGCAGGTAGTATGCGTGGAGCATCATCCTATAGGGACTGCTGTCCTTCTTGTGGCTGTAGGTGAAGTCCCCCACGATGGGGTGGCCGATGGCGCTGCAGTGAACCCGGAGCTGATGAGTCCGCCCTAAGGGGAGAGCGGGAGCAGAGGAATCAGGGATGCGGGTTATCCCTGAACCCCTCCTCAAAGGCACAGCGGTGCGAGGTGACAACGCACCAAACGGCATTTGTCCCCCCCCAGTCTGAGAACCTGAGTCCTCTGTGAGCCGAGTGCAGCGCTCAGCACCGCTCAGCCCTTTCTAGGCTTTATTTTCTACTGTGCCACCGTGCTGCAAGCAAGGTCCAGGGCTGCAAGCCCGGGTCCCGCTCCAGCACCTCTGCTGCGTGTCTGTCCGTCCTCAGCAGCCCCCCGCACCCGCGCTGCCCCGGCCCCGAGCTCCAACCTGTCAGCGGCTGCAGCAGCACTTTGGTTACGGGGTCTCCGCTGTAGGACCCGTGCTCCAGCACGATCAGCTCCGACTGGCAAGGCTTGGGATTTTCACAACCTGCAATGAGATCCAGAGGCGGGGGTCAGCTCCCTCCGGCGCAGCCCGGGTGGTCCGGGCAGCACAGGGCAGGGTGCAGGAGCCGCTCACCCTCCGTCCCGTCGATGCACATCATGTGGGTCATGCCCTCGGTGGTGTTCTTCCCTATGGCGTAGCGGATCGTCATTCGGCTCTGGCTGACGTGGCCCCTGACCTGCAGGGCAGAAAGCCGGTTTGCAAACCGAGCCCCGGCACTCGCTCTTCGCCAGCACCGGGACGACAAGCGGCAGAGGCCAAGCTGCAGTTTTGCAAACTCAGAAGCTACATCCAGAAGCAAGACCTTGCGGAACGGGCTTACCAGGGCGAGATAGGCTTTGGTCACCAGCCGGTCTTTAAAACACTTGTAGGCGCTTCCCGCCGCCGCTTTGTTGAGCGCGACGCACAGGGCCCCGCTGGTGGAGAAGTCGAGCTGGTGGCAGAACCTGGGGAGGAGACGGGAGGGAGAGGAGCATCCCCGGGCGCTCGGGCAGCATCCCCGGCAGGGCAGAGCCCGTTTCGGTCCCCGACCGCTCACCTGAAGCCGTAGTAGGTGTCGGGATCGGCCAGCTCGGGGAAGCGGTACTTGAGCTGGCTCTGCAGGGTCAGCGTCTCGTACCACATCTTGCTGTCGATGCGGATGTCCCAGTGCTTGTTGACCACGATGAAGTCGGAGCTCTGGTACAGGATGGACAGGTTGTCGATGGTGCCCGGCTCCATGGCCAGCGCCCTGCGGGGAGCGTGACGGGGAATTGCGGGGGGATGCGCAGGGTGGGAAGAGCCTCCGGCCGCAGCCTGTGCACCCCGGGGATGGGCACAGCACCCCGGCGGAGCGACGGGACCCGGCGGGAGCGGGCAGGGAGCCGAGCCCGGGGCGGGGGGGCGGGGGGGGGGTACCCCCGGCGGGACTGGAGAGGTACCGGTACCGGCGTCCCGCTGCACGGCTCCCAGACGTCCCGGTATCACGCGTGGAGGCCCCGCAGCCGCACGGTACCGGTCCGATCCATCCCGACGGCGGGGCTCGGCCCCCCCACCCCCCCCCCCCCCACCCCGAACCGCTGCCAGCCGGGGCCGGGCCGCGATCTCGCCGGCTCCGGCCGGGATCGCACGCCGCGGCGCCCCGCTGGGGACACGCGGGACGGACGGAGGGGAGGAGACGGGACACGGCGGAGGGGACACGCAGGACCGAAGGGGACGGCGCTACCCCGGTCCCGACCCCCGCTCCCCCCACCCCGGACCGACCTGCAGCGCCGTCCCCGGGCCGGGCCGGGCCGGGCGGCCAGCAGGGCTACATTGTATCCACCGGCGGCGCGGCGCCCAGCCGTGCGTCGTATCCAATCAGCGCCGTCACCGCCTCGTCCACCCCGCGCGTTCTATCCAATCAGCGCCGCCGCCGCTTTCGGTCGGCGCGTCGCGTCCAATCAGCGGCGGCTCCGTTACGGCGCGGCGGCCGGAAGAGCGAGCGGACGGGCGGGCGGGAGGGCGCGGTACCGGTGCGGGTTATGGCGGACCCTGAGGAGGGATCCGAGGACGGCTTCTACCAGCGGTTCGCGGACGAGCTGGAGGTGCTGGCCGAGCTGGGAGGTGGGAGCTGCTCCGGCGCCGTGTCCGGTACCGGAGGTGGCGGTGGAAGGAGGGAGGGAGCGGCCGGGCTTTGCGCGGAGCCGCCCGTGCCCCGCTCCACCGTGGGTCTCCCCCGGTGACCGGTTCTCCATGGCGTAACACCTCTTACAGATGACCCATCCCCGCTCGCTGGCCCTAAAATCTCCCAGTTCAGCGGGAGGAGGCACTCACCGGAGGAGCCCGACCCCACCGGAGGGGACAACGGCCCGGTGGGCACCAAGCCCGGGAAGAGGGACCGGGGCTGCGACCCCCCCGGCTCCCCGCCAGCCTCCGCAGCCCGCAGTAGGTTTGACCCAAACCAGCTCTGCTGCCCCGGTGGGTCCCCGGGTGCTGCCGACCCTTCATCCCCACCCTGAGCCGTGCAGGGTGCTGCTGGAGGGGCAACCGAGTACCACCCTTGGGTCATCCATCCTTCTCCTCTTCTTCCCGTCCCGGTATCTTCATCCCAGCCCCAAAACCGAAGCGACAGCGCCTGGAAGCTGTTAAGAAGCTCAGCTTTGGTGGGGATGATGAGTTGGGTCCTGATGGCCTCCGGGGTGCTGGTCCAGAGGCGCTTTCTGTTCTCCAAGCTGCCAGGTTGGCCACCGTGAACCCCGCTTTTAGCAGGGGCGAGGGAAAGGGCCCTCGAACCCCACCTTCGGTGGGGTTCGAGGGCCCTTTCCCTCGCCCCTGCTAAAGAAACCTGGTGTTCTCCAGCCTGGAGATAAGCGGCATGGCCCCGCTGCAGACCACACCACCCTCCGAGAAGAAACGGGTCCTCAAGCGGCCACCCATCCTGGAGGACTACATCAACGTGACGTCCACCGAGGGTACCAGGGTCTTCATGGTCGTGAGAGATGATCCCTCTAGGACAGGGGTGGAGGTAAGGAGGGATCTGAAGGCTGGGCTTGCTTCTTTGTGACCTCCATCCGTGATGGAGTGTGAAATGTTTGTGCTGAGCGTCGGTGTGAACGTCGGTGTGTGTCCTCTGGTCCCGGCAGCTCCCCGATTCCCTGGGCTGGAATGCACGGAGGCCGCTCCACTTGCTGGGGGTGCCCTTCTCCTACCTGAAGGAACAAGTGAATGAAGAGGTATCACATCTTATACCGGCCTTCCCGTCTTCCCCTGCCACCCCTGGATAGCCACAGCATTGGCCCCCGAATCTCTGTTCCTCCCAGCCCCGGGTTAGTGGGGCGTCTCTGACCCCCCTCTCGCCCTTTTTGTGCTGAAGCGTCGAAGGCGTGTTCTGGAGGCATCGCAGCAGCTGACGGAGATAATAAATAGGTGAGGTGTTGGGACGAAATCCCACTCCTGTCCCTGCCACACTGTCACATGCGGCTCCTGAGATGCTCCAGTGGGGTCCAGGTTTTGGAGACCTGTGAGCAGAAGAGCTTCTTTGCCTTCAGCATCCCCAGCTTGGGAAGTCCAGGTGTAATTCCCAACCCTGCCCTGACTCCCTGGGTGGTTTGGGGCAAGTTAATTCTTTCTTGCAGTTGCCTCGAGAGTGAGACCAGCACCGAGAGCCCAGAGCCCAGCGAGGGAGCGGAGCCGGCAGAGGAGGAGTCTGCGCTGCATTGCCTCTGGGTGGACAAGTTCACTCCCCGGCGCTACCTGGAGCTGCTCAGTGATGATGTGAGGTGCTAGGATAAGTGGGGGCTTGGGGTTTTGGGTGCGTTTGCCACTTCTATAACTCTTCCTTAATGCTGTGGGATCGAGGTTTTCTGGTGCTGCCTTTGATCGCGGAGGCTTTCGGAAGCACTGGCTGGGGAGGTCTGTCAGTGCTAGCCCTGCCTGGGGGCAGTCCTGCTGCCGAGAGCTTGGGGTGGGGGTTTTTCAGCTGTAGGCTGTGGACCTTCCAACAAAAGAGACTCTAAAAGATGAGCGAAATAAGACAAAAAAGATTGGGTGGACTTTAGCCAGGAATTGTTGGCTATTTTTTTTTATTATTTTTTTTTTAATATTAGAAGAAGTTTTGTAGGGAATTGGAAATTATGGAAAAGGCTGAGGAGCGCTGGGTTGACCTCAGACAGATGAGGGGCAGCAGGGATGGGGCCGATGTGACTTGTCCTCGGTTGCCCTGTGGGATGGTGGCCGAGCCAGGAAGGGAGGCCGCGTTTCCAGGCTGTCCCAGAGAGATGCCAGGTGGAAACCTGAGCAGCATCTCCCGTGGCATGGGAATGACGTGCCATGCGCTTGAGGTCTGTCTGGGCAGACACGCTCTGCGTTGCCTCCCTGGATGTGGCTCCTTCCTCTGCAGGCCACGCTGGTTTTTGAGCTGTGAAGGAGAGACCTCTCTCTGTCCTCGGCCAGATCCTTAAGAGGTTTGATGGCGTTTGCTTGCTTTCTTGCCCAACGTGCAGTACACAAACCGCTGCCTTCTGAAGTGGCTCAAGCTCTGGGACACGGTGGTGTTCGGGAAGGAGAATGCTGTGAAGAAGACCAATCCCGGTGCCAAGGCTCATCGTCCGTTCAACCAGCCCAAGGAGCAGCAGAATAAGTGGAAAACGAAGGTGCAGCTCACAGAGGAGATTCTGGAGGCTGAGCTGGACCAGCACAAGAGACCCAAGTACAAGGTGAGCAGGACAAGAGGCCACTGTGGTGGGTCTCCTCTCCAATCCCCCTCATCCCACCACCATGGTGAGGAGCAAGACCTTCCAGTACAGATCCAGGAGAAACTGGATTCCTTGTTTCTCCTTAGAGAATGTGGGGTTTTCTCATTTCTTCTTCTGTTTGGGCTTGGGTAATGTGATAACAAGGGGAAAAGAACAGACTTTTTTCAGCCAAATTAAATGGGCCAGTTAAGGAAAGACGTACCCTTTTGTAGCAGAGGTTGGTTTTGACATTTTTTGTTAGGGACAGACATGCCATGCCTTTGAGCTAGACTTTCTGCATCTGGAAGAGAGCAATGATGCTCAAATGCTGAAGGGAGCAGAGATAACTTATCCAGGCCAGTATACCAGCTTTAACCGGTCTAGTGAGTGGATATAAAAAAGGGGCAACAAAAAGATATACTAACAGCATTGCTTCTCAGGAGTGTAATTCTGGAAGGGATTTTGTTCAGCCTTTTCTATCTGCTGCCCTGCAAACTTAAACACGTGCACAAGGGAGGCTGCCAGGATGACTCTGTCACCTCTGAGAGTTTCTGTTACATTCTCCTTGCTCCAGTGACTTTCCCTCCTCCCCGTGTGTCTACAAACCAGTGCAGCACCTCCCAAGACTGGTTTGCAGGCTGCAGAGCCTTATCCCCTCGCGTGGCAGCCTTGGTCAGTGCTGGAGGAAGCCCTGCCTCGCCGCTTGCCGGGCTGAAGTTACCTCTCTGCCGCAGGTAGCCCTGCTCTGCGGCCCACCTGGCTTGGGAAAGACCACGCTGGCCCACATCATCGCGAAGCATGCGGGGTACAACGCCGTCGAGATGAACGCCAGGTGAGTCCAGCCCTGCCCTGCCCCAGAAGCTGGTGGAGGTGATGCCGTGCCAGAGGTGGTGCCGTGCCACAGCAGCCTGGCACTGGCTTGTCTTGCAGTGACGACCGCAGCCCAGAGGTTTTTAAAACCCGCATCGAAGCTGCCACCCAGATGAAGTCTGTGCTGGGTGCCAACGAGAAGCCCAACTGCCTGATCATCGATGAGATAGACGGCGCGCCCGCGGTAAGCCCAGCCTGGATCTGGCCACCTTTTGCATTAACTGCTTAATTATTGCCCTTTTAGCAGCTCATCCATTTTAGGAGCGTCTTCTAGCCTCTGAACTGCAAGAGTTCATCCTTTCTGTCCTTGATTTTTTTTTTTTTTTTTTTTTTAAATTTTTTTTTTTTTTTTTTTTTTCCCCAAGGCATCTATCAATGTGCTGCTAAACATCATCCACCGTAAGGATGCGGAGGGCGAGGCAGCAGCCGGCACGGGCCGGAGGAGGCGGCGTGAGGATGGACTGTTGCTCAGGCCCATCATCTGCATCTGCAATGACCAGTTAGTATCAACTGTGTGTCTGGGGAGGGATGGAGAGCTGATAGCCCTGCCCCAAGCGAGGAGGCAGCTGCTGTTGCCTCTAGCCAAAGCCTTCCCATGCCGAGTTATCTGCCGTCAGACCTGCGGCTTAGAAGTACCTTATGAAAAGTAAAACTGCAACATGCTCAGCTTTCATGAAACCCCCCAGGTTTTGTATCTGCTGGGGTGACTTGTAGCTAGGTGTGAGCATACAGTTGCATTTGCGCATGCCCAAGCGTGCAGGGGTGTACAAGCATCTGCTAAATAACCCGCCTCTCTTTGAGCAGAGCATTAATAGCTGGATTTCTTCCTCTGCTAGGGTCGCTCAGAGACCCCTGTGCTTCCCTTTGCCAGGTACGTCCCTGCTCTCCGGCCGCTGCGGCAGCAATCGTTCCTGCTAAACTTCCCTCGGACGTCGCCGTCCCGGCTCGCCCAGCGGCTCTGCGAGGTGCGGTGCGGCCGAGGGCTCCTCTTGTCCCACCGGCCGGCCGGCCTTCGCTGCTGACCCCCCCTTCTCCCGCAGATCGCCCTGCAGCAGGGCATGCGGGTGGACATGGGCGCGCTGCTGGCGCTGTGCGAGAAGACGGAGAACGACATCCGCTCCTGCATAAACACCCTGCAGGTACTGGTGTCACTGGGAGGGCTCGGGGGGACACGGACTTGCTGCGGCTCTTGACTTGATCGGTTGGGGATGGAGGGGGAAAAAACTGTCCCCCGTGCAGATCCGTAAAGCGCCCTGTGTTATTTTTAACCTTGATTCCCCTACAAGCGGAGGAGGAGCGAGGTGCTGCTCTCTCCAGCTTTCCCCGGCACCAGCTAGCTGTTGCGGGCATCCCCTCCCTCCCGGTGGTGCCTGTACCCCCCCAGCCCCTTGTTTGTGTTGCAGTTCCTCCATGGCCGAGGCCAGAAGGAGCTGAGCGTGCAGATGGTGCAGATGATGAAGATTGGCTTGAAGGACCAAAACAAGGGGCTCTTCTCCATCTGGCAAGAGATATTCCAGCTCCCAAAGGTCCAAAGGTAAAATGGGGTGGATTTAATAGGTCTTCTGTCTGCTTGGGGCACCCAGCTTCATGGTACCCCCTGACCTGCTTGCAAGATTTGTGGTGGAGAAACCTGAAAGGTCCTGGAGAGCTGGTTTGCCCTGCAGCAGACACGGCTTTGTTTCGGCTTATTTGTGTGTCCAGAAGCTCTTTGGCCGCTCTCTTTAGTGCCCAATAATTTGTCATCAGTATTGCCTTTGGTCCGGTTTGCAAGGGTCCAAATATTCCTCGCTGGTCCGTTCAGCGCCAGGGCACCCTGAGCTCTTCCCTTTGGGCTCCCCCCAGGCACAGGATAGGAATGGACCCCGCTTTGCCAACCCAGCTCCTGGTGGGTGACGAGGACCTGTCGCACCTCGGGGGGACGGCTGGCTTCAATGTGTCCTCCCAGCGCTTCCACCACATCCTGCACCTCGCCATCTCCTCGGGGGAGCAGGAGAAGCTCACCCAGGTAGAGCAGCCATGGGGGGGACCCAGGTCCTTTCCTCTGCTGTGTTGTGCTGGAGCGGAGCTCAGAGGGATGCTCAAAATCCCAGCCGCGTGCTCCGACGGGACCATCCGCCCAACCTCCAGCCGTCTCTAATCCTGCGCCTGCTTCCAGGGTCTGTATGACAATTTCCTGAACATGAAGCTGCGGGACTCCAGTTTCAGCTCGGTGTGCTTGGCCCTGGAGTGGTTGGGCTTCTCCGACCTGCTGAACCGGGCTGTCCTGCACGAGCAGAGCTTCCAGCTGATGCGATACCTGCCCTTCCTGCCCGTGGCTTTCCATCTGCTCTTCGCGGCCACCAGCATCCCCCGGCTCGCTTATCCCAGCAGCCATCACGAGGCAAGTACCGGGGAGGGCACGGCAGCAGCGTGACTCCGGCTCCGTCACCCGTGGAGGACGTCTGTGGTCGCAGCTGTGGCTGAGCCCTCCCTGCCCTCTCCACCCAGGCCCTGGCCAAGCTGAACCACATGCAGAACCTCGTCGTGTCCATGGTGTCGGGGATAACGCCCAGCGCCCGCAGCCGTGCCGGCCAGCAGTCTCTCGTCTTGGAGGTGCTCTGTCTGCTGCTGGACATCATCGCCCCGAAGCTCCGACCGGTGAGTGCCCACCAGCCCCCTCTCGCTGCAGCGGCAGGGGTCCTGCCTGGGTGACGTGTCCTGTCTGCAGTGCCCCCCAAAAGGGCTGGGACACGTCCCCTGCGCTGCATCACCAAGGCTGGGCTATCCCGGACCTCTGTCCCAAATTTGGGGTCAGTTGGATGTTGCAGCTGATGCATAAGTCAGAGGGAAGCCGGGGACGCGGCGCTGGGTGCATGGGGGGGTGTCCTGCACCTCCTGGACCCCTGCAGCCGGGGGTGAGCTTGGCTGAGCCGGGGTTTGGGGAGCTGTTGCAGTCTCCTTCCAGCAGCTGGTTCACGTGCGTGCGCAGTCGCGTTGGGTGCATTTACCCTTCGGGCCGTTGGAGGGGACTGTCCCGGCTCCGTGAAGTACATGTGTCCCTAATAGGAAACTAAACTTGGTCTGAACCTCGCGGGTATTAGCTGTCGTTTCTCATATAGAAACAAACCCCGTGCTTCAGGTTATTTTTATGTTTAGAAGTCATTACGGATTAGCGATGCTCTCCCCTTTCTGGGCTCCGCTTTCCTCCCCAGGTGAACACCCAGCTCTACAGCCTGAAGGAGAAGCAGCAGCTGGCAGACCTCATCAGCACCATGCTGGCCTACAACCTCACCTACCACCAGGAACGCTTGCCCGAGGGCCAGTATGTCTACAAGCTCGACCCGTAAGTCCCGAGGGCGAGGAGAGAGCGTAGGGGTCGAAAATAACAGCAGGGAGTTCAGGAAGGAGGCTGAACCTGAAAGCATCGTGGCATCGAGTTGGTTTCTTGCAGCTATTGCTCAGGGGTTTCTCTGGTGATGGCAGCTGGGTTGGCGCGAGCTGCCCGGTGCTGGGGTGGCAGCAGGGACCCGACTTTCTCCGATGGCAGCTCTGCGGGGATTATCTGTTTTTGGTTTTTTTTTAAAGGAGGAGCCCTGGAGCCTTGCGGGTGCTCGGGGCTGCCGCTGGCTTTTCTCCACCCGCACGCTGCGGCTGCCCTTGTCACCCTCTCGGGCTGAGAGCGAAGCGGGACTGGTTTTGCTTTAATGGGATTAAAGGAAAGGAAGCAGCTGCCTTTGGCTCTCACCGGAGCTGGCAGAGGAAAGACCGAAGCTGCTGGGGACTCGTGGCATGAGGGGAGAGCAGGTCCACCTGGACACGTTGCCCACAGGAGGTCACTCTAGCCGTGATTAATTTGTATATTAACAGCCGGCTATTGCTAGACTTGAGTCTCACTGCGCTTTAAGTATATACAGAGCCATAAATGCTCCCGAGGCTTTGGTGCAGTAATACAGACCCGACCACAGCTAGGAGCAATGCTAATGTCTTCCTGGTGCAAAGTTAATTACAAAAATTAGCCTCTGTTAAATCAAGCAGCTGTATCTAATTACAGTGAAGTGCTTTATTTTTTTTTTTTTTTTTTTTCCCCACGGAAAGGCCTGCGGGAGCTGCAGGGGCTGTAGGGAGCCATCCTGCCCTGCCCTCCCCACGCCAGCCTGTGCCACCGAAACACGGCTGTGGGGGAACCGTGGGACATTTGGGAGCCACATGGCACAACCAGACATGTTGCTTTGCTTTGCTTCGCTTTTTTTGCAAATTCTGAGCCTGTTTCCTGGCCATGCGCAGCAATGATGGGGACCATGGGGGTGTCACGTCCCAGCATCTGTCTGGCAAACAAAGCTGTTGTCAACAGCAAAACCTGTGTTTTCTCTGTAAAACTTTTAAAATCATAGATTTGACAGGTAATTTCTAAATGACTGCAAAGCCACCTGACGTAGGACTTTGCTCCCTTTATTTTAAGGGGAATAACATTGAATGTGTGTAAAGTGTGAAATATTTACAGCAGGCAAAGGAACAGGCCCAGCTGGATCTTTGGTGCCGGGGCTGCGCCTGGGCTTTTGCTGTACCGAAACAGGCCTAACTCAAGATCTGGTGCATGAATGCCATGAAGAATAAAACTGCTCTGATTAGCCAAAATTACTGTTCATGGCTGTATCTCAATTAAATCCCTCCCCGCAGGCACCTCGGGGTTCATGCGAAGGGTCGTAGTGCCGCTCGTGCCCAAGCTGTGATGTGACCGTGGCTTATTCAGGGCAATCTGTTCAGCACAGACCCGCCTGCAATTTCCTCTTCTTGCATTAAAAACAAGATTAAAAAGCATGTAATCCCTCCTGAGTTCCCATTCAGCTGAGTTGCCCTGCAGCAACCTGGCTCCGCACACCCGGCACCGTTCGCTGGGCATCTTCGAGTGCTGCCATCGGACACGGACACTCGGAGAGGGCAGCGATGGGGAAACCGAGGCACCGTGACCAGGATCATACCGAGAGGCTGGGGGGGGACGGAGCTGGGAGTCTGGTGGGTTTCCTGTGCCCGTGTCGGGCTGCAGTTTGCATCATGCTTTTTATATTATCCATATTGATTTATTGTCTCTGGTCCCGCCTCTCCACGATGCAGGAACGTGGAGGATGTCTGCCGGTTCCCGGACCTGCCAGCTCGCAGGCAGCTCACCTACCAGGCCAAGCAGCTCATCGCCAGGGAGATCGAGATGGAGAAGATGAGGAGGACGGAGGCTTTGCTGCAGGCGCGAAACCTGGGCGAGGTAGGGAGGACTCGTGGTGTTCTGTGGTTTCGGGGTGGGGGGGGGGGGGTGGGGTTGGTGGGTCCCTCAATGGGGATAAAGTCCTTAGGGCTGGTGTGGGGACTTGGTCTTTCCAAAGCGGCCAGTGGCTTTTGCTCTGCAAATGGAAATCCAGGATTAAACTCCCCCAGTCTCAGCCGTCTGCCTGCCCATCTGCCTTCAGGGCAGCACATCCACGCTGGGGTAAACGTGCTCGAAAGGCTCATCTTTTTTCAGGAATTGCGGAAAGAAACGCTCACTCTGAGTTAAAGCTTTAAACCCTTCGACTCTCTAATGAGGGCTGCGATGAGATGGGAATTTTAGTTCATGTGGCTGCAATTTGTATGTGTCCAGGGGGGAGCTGACCTGCTCTTTCCTGCCTGCACGTTCCCTCGCTGCTTCACTTTGATCCTCCCAAAGGTCCCAAAGCCCCTGGGAGGAGCAGAGTTACTCTGCCCACCGCCGAAACCCTCCGTGGAGCAGTGGGCAGGTGGCAGGAGAAGGTGGAAGAGGCTGAGGAACAGCTCGGGTGTAGCTGGTGCCTGCCCTGCCCTGGTGCCACAGGGATAATTAATCCCCGAGAGCCCCTTCTTGCAGCAGAAGGGCTTTCTCGGGGGATGCGTGGGGCAAAGTGATGTTGCAAAAACATCTCTGAAGCCTCCTTGTTTACACGGTGCCGACCATGAAGTCCCAGGGAAAGGGACTGCAAACACACACGTGCCCAAAGCGCTGCCAGGGCTAATCCCACATGCTGCTGCGAGACAGAAAATGATGAAAAAAAAATCACTTGGATATTGTAATCAAACCCAGCAGCAAATAGAGGCGGCGTGCGGGACGGGTGACAAGGCACCATCCTGCCCTCAGGCTGTGCATCACCTGGGGGGGATGCCCGCACTTTGAGCTTGGCCGGCCCCGAGGGGACCCTCGCTCAGAGCTCTTCTCCCCACAGGAGCCCGGGAATGGCCTCGGTGAGGAGGGGGAGCGAGCGGACGTGGGGCCGGCAGTGCCCCCCAACCACCACCAGCGCCTGGAGCACATCGTCCAGAGGGCGGTTGTGGAGGACAAGGTGAGGGGGCTGGAATTTCTAACTAATTTCCTACCAGCGTGTACCTTGGCTGCTAGCGACTGGCTGTCTCTGTTGGTATTTGTTTATTTTTAGTACAGTTTCTTTTAAATAGAATAGTTCGGCACCACGCGTCCCGTAAATGCATCGCTGGGTTTACAGCATCGGGATGAATTAGATCTGGGTGACATTTATGGATGTGGCGTGCAAAGCTTTCAGGGGCGGGGAAGGAAAGAGATGTGGATATTTGGGCTAAAATAGCTGAATTTTGGCTCTGCGGAAGCTGCGGGGTCAGGGGGAGAGCTGCTCGCGGGGTGTGGAGGTATGTACGTAGGTTGGGAAACTATCCATCCTCTGCCGGTGCAGCGGGTGAGCCGGGCTGGTCCCATCCCGAGCATCCCAATAGTGGCCAAGAGGAGAAAGAGGTGGTCCCCTGCCACCGCCCCTCTCCTTGGGCTCAGCTTCGAGACCTCGGCTGTCCGTAAAACCCCGCTTTAGCACGACAAACCTCAAAGTTTGTCTTTCCCATCCCATTTTGAATGCTGTTTGCATTTTTACTGAGACCGCTGGCCCTTTCTGCAGGATTTGCATTCAGCTCCTGCTCAGCGGCTTCCTCCTGTGCCGGCTGCTTAAAGGGGGAAGGAGCTGGGACAACACCGAGCGACGGCCCCACGCAAGACCCCCGGCGAGGGGCTCCTCTGAACTGCCATGGGCTGACTTTGCTTAAAATTGGGCAGAGCTGAGCGGTGTCACCGAGGTCTAGCCTCCCGCTGAGCTGCCAGAGAGAAACTGGGTTTACTTTTGGCTGTCTCTGAATGTGAGCTGTAAATGCAGGTACCGACAGGAGCCGCCTTCACCTTCTGCTTTTTGCTTTTCGCAGCCCGAGACCGACTTTTTTGGGCGGCCGCTTCAGCGGCAGCGGGTGGCCACGGCCCCGGGTAGGTGGCGGAGGGATGGATGCTGATGGGGGGGGGGGGGGGGGGGGGGGGGTGTCACAGCATTTGCGGCCCTTGGACCCCCCCCAAGGTGCCCAAAAGAGGGGCTCTGTCCCTAAGCGCTGCACCCCGGGGGGACATCGGCAGGGTGGGGAGGGGGATATTGAGCAAAGTGACCCCGACGCAGCAGACGGGGGGGGTGCCTGGGGGCAGGTTGGTGGATTCTGGCAGCGTCCAAAGAGCCAGCAAATACGCTGAGCTGGGGAGCACCGTTGTGTGTACGTCAAGTGTTGGCAGGATTGAGGACGTGGGAGCATCAGCTTTGTGCAACTCCCCCCCCCCAAGCCGTGCCCGTGCAGCCTGGGTGTAAGTTGTAACTTTAAGGTTAAGAGTTTCTGCAAAGTTTTGACATCGATATTCCCCCCCCGAAGCCCCTCAGACCTCCAAGGAAGAGTCGGTCGAGAGCCAGATGGGAAAAGCCGTGGGGAAGAGCGATGTCTGGTTCCGGTTTAACGAAGGGGTTTCTAATGCCGTCAGGAGGAATATTTACATCAGGGACCTGCTGTAGCAGGGCAGAGATGAAGCCCAGGAAATTATATAGATGGAACTGAAGGGATAAGCTGGCTTTTGGCTTTCTAACCCAGGGACGGGGCGTGTGTGCATGATCCTTGTTTGGTTTAGTTTTTTAGTACCAACTTGTTTGTTTTTTTTTAAAAAAATAAAATATATATTAAAAAATTAATCATGAAGTATTGTTCTGTTTATTTCATTTATAAACCCTTAGTTGTCATATTTTGCCTGTTTTGCTGCAAAATTATATCCTACAATATACAAAAGAATAGTTAAAATCACTGAAAATGTTTTATAAAAGTTCTCTTCCTTTACAAGTTGAAAAATTGACCTGCTTGATGGCAACAGTGGGAGAGGTGAGTTGAAGTCTGTGACACGAACTGCAGCCTAACCCCGAAGAAGCCTTTGCTGCTCGCGTCCCCCCGCGCTGCCCACCCCCCTCGCTTTCCCCATTTCCCCCCCAAAAAAAGAAACGCTTCTACAACTAAAAATAAGAAGACAAGATGAGGGTCGGGTTTTTGTTCAGGTAGTCATATTCGGAAGCTAGCTAATAAAAAAGTGTACATTCATTGTGGGGGAGCGAGGGGCCGCAGGAGCCGGCGCAGGCGGGGGCTGACCCCTCAGAGGATGGTGCATTTGCCTTTCTCCACCCAGGGGTTGTTTTTCATCAGCTCCGGGTTCAAGAAAGGATCTTCTGGAATGCCGTCCTCGATCCACTTCACAAACCTGCGGAGAGGGGAGCGAAGGGGTGGGCATAGACCACCGTTGAAAACACGTCACCCTCGGCGAGGGACGCGGGGCAGGGGCTGCACAGCAGCAAAATTGGGGGGGGAACGGCAGGGTCCGGGGTAAATCCTGCTCTGGGGGGAGCGATGCTGGGATGGTGGGGTGCACCCTGCTCCGGTGGCAGCGGGCACGAGCTGTCCCAGTGCGTGAGCCCCCCCGTGCACCTGGCTGGTTTTTGGATGGGGGAGCTAAGCACGAGGCAAGTTTAATAAAAACCTTTTGTCCCCCACATCTGCGGCTGCCCACGTGCTGCTGGCATGGGGACGGCCCTTGCACCGTGTTTTAAAACTTATTTGCTAAAGTAGCTTTTTTCTGGTCCCCCCCCCCCACTTCTAAGAGGCCAGTGAGCGATGGGGCCATGGGCTGGGTTAACTGGTGGGATGTCCCAAGACCCTTCATGTAAAGCACAAACCAGGGAGGGGGAATACCTGTTCATGACTTTATTTTAAAGGTTTAAGTCTTTTGAATTCTGCAAGGGGTGGGGGGGGCTGCACATTCCCCTGGCTGAGCCCGGAGCATTGGGGGGGCTCCTGGGAGGGGGGGTCCCACGGCTGCTGCCACATCCCGGCCACCACTGGAGCTTGGGCACTGGAGAGGAGTTGGCACGGGGGGGGGGGCTTTGCGGAAAGGAGCAGTTGGGGGGCTTTGCAGGCACTGGCACAGGGGGCTTGGGGGGGGGTAGAAGAACCATAAAGGGAAAAAAAATCTCTAAACCTGCCTTTTTTTGGGAGCCTGGGGTGATTTCAAGGGGGATGTTGGTGCTGGCCACGGGGTGGAGAAGAGTGGACGCTGCTCGGGGGGGTTGCGGGGATGGGAGGGAGGGTGGGCACCCACTTACTCGGGTATTGTCTTGGACGACATCTCCCGCTTGTAGGCCAGCTGGTACTTCAGGCTTTCCACCTCCTTCTTCCACTGCGGGAGGTCCCACTCATCCATGGCGGCAGCCGGGGGCTCTGGGGGGCTGAAAATGAGGACGTTGGTGCCGTACCCCATGGCTGCAGCCTGCCCCGGACCCCCCCCCCAGCTCTGCACCCCCCCAAAGACGGGGTCCCCCAGGATGGGGACAGCGTGCCACCATGCTCCAGGGGTGGTTTCCAACCCCATGATGGAGCAGCCCATGGCTCCGGGAGTTTTTGGGGTTCTTCTCATCAGGCAAAGGCTGCACCTACCTGCGGGCATGGGGGCAGGTGCCCGGCGCTGCCCTCTTGTAGCCGTGCCGTGCCCGCGGGCGCATGCAAAACCCGAGGACCGAGCCAGATTTGACTGCAATTTGGATGGTAGTATTGCTTGGGGTGGAAAGTGGCAAATAAATAGCAACCTGAGGCTATTTATCTGGGGATTGGGGGGGTTGCCTGGCCTTCTCCTGCCTGGCCGCAGCCCCGAGTGGGGCCAGGGGGAATTTTGGGCATCCACACGGCTGTATAGACAGCCCTGGAAATGGCTTACGTGGATGGTCACCTCTAATTTGGGGAGCAAGTGAGACCACCACGTACCCCCTCGCATCCTTCCCCCAGCCCAGCAGCGGCCCCAGTTGCTGGCTAACGGTGGGGACGTGCACGGTGGGGAAACTGAGGCACGGCCGCTGATGGGGCATAAGCTGTGACCGCAGTGGCGTGAGACCTTCTGCGAGCACCTGGGTTCCCCCCGTGCCACCCCAAGAATCGGTGGCACGAGGGGACCTTCCCCTGCCTGTGCCCGGCCGTGACTCCCGGACCCACGCAGAGGCACAGGGCAGCACCCCGGGGTGGCTGAACCCCAGGGATGCCCGTGTGCCCCAATCCTGCACCCCCAGGTCAGGCAGCAGCCCCCAGCAAGGGGCTGGGTGTGCTGGGGGGGGGGGGGGGGGGGGGCGCAGAAAATCCAGCCACGCACCGGCACAGCTTGGCAGCTCCACGGGCTGCCCCAGCTCGGCTTCTCCGCAGAGCATCCCCTGGAAAAATAGCTGGGAATGGGAGGAGGATGAGCACCCAGAGCCCAGCATCCCCCCCTCCCTGCACCCACAATCCGGCCTCTCCCAGGGCTCCGGTCCGGCTCTCCTGGAAGCAGATGGGGACCAGCATCCTCATCCCCACTCCAGCCATCCCAGCAGCATCCCAGCACCGCGGCCGAAGCCTCCACCTACCTCGGTCGGAAAAGGTGTTAGCGGGGGCCGCGTCCGTCCCCGCCGGCTCGGCAAGCCGCCCTGGCCTTGCCCGCGTTGCCTCCTGCGAGCGTTCCCCTCGCTGTTGGCGAGCCCAAATCCTCTGTGTAATCTATTAATGCACGGCTGGTCCAGCTGCCTCCAACACGGCAGGAGCCGGATAATGGGAGCGTCCTCCCCCCGCTGCTCCCAGGGGATTTGGCTCCGCTGAATGCGAGCGCCCAGGATGGAAGGAGCATCCTGGTACCCGGCGGCCGAGCTGCCGAAATGGGGTTACCCCAGCCTCCCCCAGAGCCCTAAGGGACAGAAGGGCCCCTAAGGAATGGGGGGGGGGGGGGGTAACCTGTGGTGGGGCACAGGGGTCCCCCAGGGAGGCCCTTGCTCCTGCCTGTATCCCTGCCTGCATCCCTGCCTGCATCCCTGCCAAAGCCAGCCACCCCATGGCTTCTCCAGATTTCTTCTTTCCTCCTGCTTCTCTGATGCTGGCGGAGCTGGGGGGGATAGGGAGAGGTGTGTGTGTGGGTTGGTTAAAAAAAGAAGAAGAAAAAAAAAAAATGCAAAAAGCAAGCAGTTGGAGACTAACCTTACAGTGGGTGAAGGGGCAGGGTCAGCACAAGGGGAAAAGTGCAACAACATTAAAAAAAAAGAAAAAAAAAGAAAAAAAAAGTGTGACTTCTTATAGGGAGGGGAAAAAGCCCACTAACAGTTGTCAGCTGATTAAAGGCAGTGTAATTAATGCAAAAGTAAAAACACAAAGAAGTGAGAAGACCCCCACCCCCACCCTTCATTAAACAATCAATTAAAAAAAAACCCCAAACCCTTCAGGTAATTATGGTGACAGCAGCTTTGCATTTAAAAAAAAAAGCAAAGCAAGGGTTCCACAAAGAAAAAACTGCCCCAATCCTGCCCTAGAGCCCCTCCTTCACACCCAGGGCCCAGGTCTGTACGGGTGGCTCTTTGTCCTCTCTAAAACACACCTGGGCCACATTCATCCAATTATACAAACATATGCCAATGTCTAGTATACACACAGATTAAAAAAAAAAGTGTGTGTGCATATACACATGTATGTTTACACATACACACACACATAGGTATGCATATATATATCCCATATGTATGGAGGTTGAATAGATATATTCATATGTATAGGTGTATTTATAATTTGTTATACATATTATATACTATATATTACATAACATACATAAAAGTAATGCATATATACACATATACTGTATAAATAGATATATACGTTTCTATACGTAGGATGCCTCTTCCAGTAGGCAGAAGCCTTTATAGCATTAAACTGCCAGAGCTATTTCTACCGAGCAGGAGGCCGATGCCCCGCAGCACCGACTCGGGCACAGAAGCCGAGAGCAGGACGGTGGCAAACGTGGGGGGCCGGGATGAAGCCGGGTTCCCCTCCCAGCCCTCAGCCTCCGCGGGCGATCGATGGCCATCAGAGTCTCCCCGGCAGCCTCACGGAGCCGCCGGCCCTCCGCCTTTCTCCGAGCGAGGATGCTGGAGTCTGGGGCTTGGCCAGGGATCGATGGAGCTGGTTGGGCCAAACCCTGAGCAAGCCGTAGCATGAGAATTTTTTTTTTTTTCACCCAAAGGAAATCATAAATATATATATATATTTTTAATTGCAACACCAATGCTGAGCTTTTTTCTGTTGCAAACAGCCGCGGGGCTCCTTTGGGGCGGCTGCGGCTCAGGGCAGGCGCCCCATGCTCCAAACATCACCGGCATCTATTAACGAGGTCAGCGATACCAAACACTGAACCGCAGATTATCTGGCTGTTGACATCAATCGTAATCTCCCCGTGCTGCTTCCAAACAATTATGGGAAAGGCTTGGGTTTAACGATAAAATGACACTGGAGACGGGTTATTGGATTTCCATGGATTTTCCGCAATCTGATGGCGGCGAGGGCTGAGTGGGGCTGGCAGAGCCGCGCGGGTGCAGGGCAGGGTCCAGCGAATTTAGGAGCCGCCGTCAACCCCAACGCTAAGTCCGGAGGGTTCACCACGCTCATCCCTCGTGCAGGCAGCAGCTGCCTGCCAGCGGGCTCCCCCGATGCGGGCAGGGAGCCTTGTCTTGGCCAGGCAGGACCAAGGCAACGTCTGCCCAACCCTTGGGGGGTCAGGGACGGACCCGGCCGTGGTGGGTGGGTGGGCGGCAGCCCCCCGGCACGGCAGATTGCCGGGCCCGCATTAGCTACCCCCACCAGCTTTGTAGATTAAAGAATTATGAACTCCTGAAGTTTTGCAATATTAATGATCGTAGCCATCTGTTAATCTGGCAGCCAGCAACAAGCTGGTGTTTTTTTTTTTTTTTTTTACTTTGCTTAGTCCAGTTATTAAAACTGAGTATTTTTGGTTTGGCAGGCAGCTGGAGGAGTGTGACTCCTTTGTGTCCCATGGTGGCTGCGCAATGACTCGCATCCCGCTCCTTACGGCTGTCCCTGTGTAATTCCGAGAGCAGGAGGAGAGGAACTGCCCAGGCAGGAGCTGGCCCATGGGCTGGGAAGAGGATGTCGTATGTGACGAATGGAGCCTGGTGCTATGCTGCACGCGACCCAGGGATGCTGGCTGGGGGTGAGGGACCGCACCAGCGACGAGCCGCCAGCCCCCACCACCTTGCAAAGCCGTCCCTGGGAAGCATGGGGTCTGCCCTCAGCACCGGCTGCTAATTATGGCTCTCTTTGGGATGGTATTTTAGATAACTCGGTTCTCTGGTGCGCACTCCGAAGGGATAAACTCATTTAGCAGGTTAATTAGTGTCCTTGGTAGAAACGGTATCAGCGGTCTCCCAGCCTGCTGAGCAGACGAGGCTGGGAAGCAGAACGCAGGCAGAAGCAGCGTGTTTGGGGATGGCCCCGGCTCTGCTGGCACCGTGGCCGCGAACTCAGCCCCTGGCAGTTGTATCATACACACCCACCCTTGCCCACGGGGTGAAGGGTAAAGCTGCCCACTTCATGTTCTCGGTTTGGATCCAGAACGATCTCAGCCGCATTGTCCAAGCTTACCCTGTTGGGATGTGCATCACCCTTCTCCCCTTGAAGAGAGCTGGAAGAGGCACACAGATTTACTGGCAGCACTGGCTGGGGGGTTGTTTATTTGTTCTCAGTATAACATTTACGAACTCCCCCCCCTCTGGCCTGTAAACAATTAGTTTATTAGCAATGTATTTCAGAAACTGTATCCATAATCAATGGTGATGCACACACTCAAAACCCAGCAGCTCCTTGGCCCAAAGGTACATTACGCTCCTGGGCTGGATGATAGCAGTCCCGTTCCAGACTTTAAGAATGTCAGACAATTTCACCATTTTCAGATGAAATTTTATTTTTGATGCAGACACTTACTTGCAAATGTTCTATTTATTGTTTGGCAGTGTCAGCTGTACACACACACTTGCTAAAACAGCAGAGTGCTGTTGGCTAAAATGCAGTATTTGGATGAGACAGCTCTAGGTGCCCATTTTCCTCTCCAAACTACACATTTCAATTTTTAATAAGCTCTGTTCATCTCAATTATACCTGGAGCAAAGCAGACAAGATCAGCCTTCAGTTTACTTCTGGGGTTATACTAGTCATAGTCTCAGGGTATGGGGAAGATGTTTTCCACTGTGGCTGACTGTAATGACTATACCTGTCTATCCAACCCATGCCCAAAGACAAGTGCAGATCTTTAGAGAAAGTCTTTTTCTCATACATAAAAGATTATATCATTATCTATAGTATAATGCTCACTATAAGGGCTGCTATAATTCATTAAAATTCAGAAGCAGATAAATAATGAATAGATATGCTATTTACTTACAGTAAATAAGCAGTTCCTAGCCTTTCCTTGTGATGGTAAATCCAGGCTCGAAGGGGTAACCTGCCCTCACCTGCTCCCTCTCCCTCCTGGGCCAGGTCCGGCACAGGGCACCGAACAGGGTGACATCGAAGTCTATGCCCAGTCCAAGTTCAGTCGGATATTAGGGCTCAGCTGTTTTTGCTGTTGTCATTTTACTCCCACAGCAAAGTGACAAAGCACGATGTAACACTCTATTGTTAGCATGCCCAAGGACTAACAAAATTTGGAGAGTTCAGAACAGGAGCCTTCAGAGCAGTCAGCTGTCCAGCCTCTCTGCATTGCTGGGAGAGCACCCAGAGAGCATCACAGGCCAGACTGCAGGTTGAGAAAGGAAAGCTCTGACAAAAGGCAAAGCAGACAACACAGATCCAGCACCTATGAAGATCAGTGGTCGCAGCTTCCTTCCCCCTCTTTTTTCTCTCCCTCGGCTGTAACAGGGACCTTCCACTACTCAGGTAGATGAGGTGAGAAAGATCATATTAGGAACATGCAAGAAACACCTCTCTTGGAAACCAGGATGAAACACCACAGTGCATCTTTAGGAGCACAGACCAGAACAAGACACCATGTGGCCAGCCCTGCCAACAATCAGCAGAACCAGATTCCCAAGTATCAGGGGACTTCGCTGACCTCTGCTTGTCCTGGCTGATCTTGGACAGCACGAGATAAAGGTACAGCAACGCTTAAAAAACAAACAAACAAACAAAACCCCAAAACCCACAAAAAACCCCGCAGACACACCAAACCAAAAACCCCACAAAAAAACCAAAACAGAACTGACAAAATAACAACAGAATTCCTACAGAGTTTTACCTAACATTGTATTGATTTAGATACATGTACACTTTTGTAGAAAACTTGAATAACAGCATAGCTTATTTACGATAACAAAAGCTGCAAAAGCCACTGAAAGCCTTAAATGTGCAAAACACAGTTCCTCACATATTAAGATTGTTTTTCCCCTGACTGCCAAACCAATACAGACAGGTATTGTAGTGGGGGGAAAAAAAAGAAAAAAGTATAAACCAGGCTAGAAATATTTCTCTATTTCTACCTCTACAGTTCAGAAGTGAACTCTGAAACTTACCACTATAAGGATTTGAGAAACCCAGAGAGCCATCAGCACCAGTCTAACAGTCACCCACTGCAGAAAATAAAAACAAAGCCCCACGACTGGAAGACCCTGAAAACTAGAGTTTTTTATTTACAAACAAAACAAGCTATTTACTGCATTAGGCCTTCCTGAATCTGGTTTCTTGAAGCAAGTAAGAAAGCTTCAGTTAATGTCCTTCAGCCTCAAGAGTGGTTTACTTTTTAGAATTATACACTAAATAAAAGAGGGTGTGCAAACAGTATTTTAATGCATACTGTTGCACATCTGTGGAGAGGCACTTTTCCTTTTTTAAAAAAACATTAGCGCTCTCAGCAGTTGTTCTGCTGCAGCCATCTTGCCCACAGCACAGCTGTGCAACACAACAGAAGTAAAGACTTGTGGTGCTTTCTACTTCATCTGTGTTTCTCTCCCCTCATTACTCCCACCCTCCTCATCAGCATCTCTCTGTATACTGGCTTTAAAAACCCCCCACAAACTTAAACCTGCCACTTCTTTAAAATTAAACTGCTTAATACAGGGACCTACAAGAAAGGAAATTTCCCAAACACGTCTGCTGAAATACAGCCACTATTCACCATCTTAACCCAGGAGCTCATTTTTGGATTTGTCTGAAGTCAGTTTTTAGCTGAATGTTTTTGGAGATGACAACCAAAGCAGAACACAGGGGACTCCAGGAAGAGATTTCTCAGATTAAGACAAATTGGAAAATATTCCTGAAGACTTTGCCAAATTACATTTTTTCAAAAATGTTTATGAACTTCGAGACTTCATGATGAGCTGCAGTGCCAAGGGGCAGGTGCCTTAATCCCTGGGCAGAGAAAAAAAAAGTTGGTATACTTCAGTGATTTTTATAATAATTTTATAATAAATGACACTGACATATATTTGATACGTGATATATCAAATGATAGATTTAAATACCTATTTGATAAGTAATATAGTGTTCATTGATATGCTTTGTTGTTAAATTCTAAAGTACAGAGATACTCACTGCATTGTGAAAGAAGTTGCAAAGATGCTTTGCCCATGGACACCTGAAAAACAGATAGAGATTCTTAATCCATTTTCTCATAGGGACAGACCTGCCCCCAGTCTCAGCCACTCTGAGTTTTGCATTACTCAAAGCTTTAAAAGAAGGCTAATCCAACAATTCACTTTAACTACCAAATGGAGATGATTTCAGCAACAGATGTGCAGTAAAATAATTAAGACAAAGATAGACCATAAGAAACAGGATTTCATCAGATTCTCCTGGGTCACTGCTAGAGCATACTGTGAAGACTCACACACAAAAAAAAAAAAAAAAAAACGGAGTTGCACCTTAGCTCATGCATAACTGGCTGAAATGCAGTATTTTATTTTCTCACCTACACACAGCAAAGGCTGGAGAGAAGAATCAGACAGAGGCATTTCACAAAGGTGGTCAACTTATATGTCCATGATTTCCACTTAAGACAGTTACCAAGAAGTCAATTCTCAACACTACTCTGCTGCCATCAGCTATGTGTGAATTAAAAGTGCCAGAGTAGGCAATTACTCTGCCTTCCGGTATACAACCACAGAGTCGATTAATTTTAAAACTATTATGTCAATACATTACAGTCCATCACTCTAAAGCCTCTAATGCTTCACTGCATAACACAGGAGAGCAAGGATTATACTTATAAACAGCTAGTGGTTTCAAAAGTGACACATCAGTGTTTTATTATAATTTGTAATCTAAATAAAGAACACAGACTTTTTCAGAACTCTATTTTCCCCACCCACTGAAGCTTTGTGCTGCTGTGGAACAAGGGGTCTCTCTTCTTTTAAGAAGACGATAAGAATGGCAGGCACAAACCTAATGCTGTCCTCAGTTTGCATTGCAGTGCACGTACGTTCCTGAATCTTTAGTTTTTGGTGGGGATCTGCTTACTCCCTCACCACCACGTGAAGTATTCCTTACGTTTCTTATGAGTTTAAAAGAAACGTTGACATCCGTACACCCATTGTATTCTTGCAGATACACAATAATACACATTGAGCTACTTTCAGCTATTTTCCCTAAATAAAGTTTTACGCAGTATTATGCTTCCTTAGAGTCCAGTAACTACTTTGCTGTAAGTCCTAATTAAGGTGTTTTGGTGGTTGTTGATGACAAAGAGATTTAAGCGATAGAACTAGACTGTACCAGATGTAATCCTGATGACTAGTCAGGGTTGCCAAGAGCACATAACGTGTTTTTCATAACACTGGGCACTGGGAAGCGAGAAGACTGTTTGGTTGCAACATGTAATATAGAACAATTTCAAGTCTACCTAAACCATCATGTTCAGTATCTTTACCACTGCTAATAAGAGGGAAGAATAAAAAACAAGAATGAATTGTGAGTTGAGACTGTTAATTAGGAGAAAACTACCATCAGTGTTGCAACACATAATGATTTTCTCTTTGGCTATGATGAAGATTCACACTTACATATGCAGGTTCTCTGTAATAATATTCAGAGTGAACAGGCCAATGGATTGCATCTTCTTATGTCTGCAAGTCAGGAACAGGCAAAGGAATTCACCCACATACTGGGGACCAAGGTTTTGCCACCTAAGCAATACAAAACCAGGAAACGGAACACAGCTGTTCAGAGACAACTTTCCTATTGATTCCTAGCATCTTATTTGCCTTCTTGACTTAACCAAAGCACAGGGCTGCCTAGTTTCAAAGAGCTGAGGATTACCTCTCTGCTAAACGTTACTGCTGCGGGACTGCTCTTACTGTCGCCATGAACAGACACACTTCAGGGAGCAAGTGTTTACTCACAGTTTTAGCATTGTTGCTTTCTGACGATTTAGATCTCTTAAAATCAGGTTGACAGTGCCATGGAGAACATGTTCCTCGTAGGAAAGATGGTCCAGTAACAGCCTCAGAGCCCAAAAGTTATTCTAGGAAGAGACAAAATAAGATCAGTGATTTAACCTAATTGCCAATCATTTCTCAAAAAACAGAATAAATTAGAGGTCACCAAAGCTAAAGGGGAACAAAACCAAATTAAATGTGTCTAAAATCTCTAAGTTGGTGTTACACAGATTTTAAATATCATTTGCTTTAATCTCTTACAACAGAAATCAATATCTAGGACTCACCCCAAAAGCCAGGGCTATCTCTAAGAAGGAAGTCAAGTATGGAAGATCACAAAAAAGCATCTGTTGTACTGCTTGCACTGCGAGAATAAGACAAGCTTCATGGTGCAACTACAGGAAAAGATATGAACAAGATGACATATATTTAAAAGCTCACTTTCCCACTACCTGTATATCATATCCAGTCAAATCAGCACTAAGCTAACTACCATTCCAATCAGACAGGTTGGATGTCAAACATGACATCCACAAGAATCTTATGAAGACCAAAAGAAGGGGGAATAGAACAGGTACTTCTATTTATATAGCATGTTTCACTTGCTGCTCTCGAAGTTCTCACAGAAACATGAAGTCTCACACCATCACAGAAGCAGAAGTAGAATTCAAGGGAAAAAAAATATTCTGGCAAGCTAAGTTTCCTCAAAAGAAAGAAAAAAGAATAAGATAGATCCTTAGATATATTCTATATTAAATACAGTCAATACATCTCAAACCATCTTTAAACATGTTTCACTATACTTGAAACCATCATTGAAAACAAGTTTAGAAATTCTGGGCTATTGTCAAGTCTCAAAGGATAGTCTCCCATTTGAATCAAACAACACAAGATCACCCTGTGAGAAGTTAAGACAGAATTAATTATTACCAGCCCTCCCACTTTATAAATGCATAAATTTGGACAGTGATAAAGACAGACTTGTCCTAGGTTGGAGACAGTGTCAGACCAGAACAGACCCTAATAGTTTTCTTACCTTCAAATATCTGCTCTAGCCTTTAGATGGTCCTAAGTCTTATGCCAATTCCCCCCCAAAAAAATCTTCAAGCCCCCTCTTAAAAGCTTTTCATAATAATCCAACTGTTTTCAATACTGCTGTATCTTCAAGCACAGTTACACAAATGGTAAATTTCATTATTGCCATGTGCACACTTACATGAGGAGACAAAATAGCAGGTGGTAAAGAAACATTAATTTTTGACTTCAGTTCCTCCAAAAGGCCGCCACTGGCAGCGAGCACCCCCTGCAAAAGAAGTAGAGAGTCACAAGTAAAGGGGAAGGATGTCCAAATACTCTACAAACATCAGCGCCCAAGATAGTTCTTTGATGTGCTTTCACTTATTTTTTCAGCATTTTTACAGAGAAAGTTGACTGTTCAACATCATACTCGAGGAAAGATGAGGCTCTACAGCACTAACCAAACCATATCACATAACATCTTCATTTTAACCTACTCTGCTTAGCAGACAGCTATTTCTGTTCTTGTGAAGAAAATACTCAGGTACTGACTCTTTAGGACTATCTGAACACATTTTTCTTAAAGTGCTTTCCTATCCATTTTGTTATCCAATCCATCTCAACATTAAAAGCTATAGAATCAGTATCAGGCATCAAGCTGCAAGCAGAGTTAGTCTGTTTACTGTTGCATTTAACACTCCTGAATCACAACATTCTGCAAAGTGTTATATTGGGCACATACCACAGGAGTATTTGATGAGGCGCTGCGTAGTTACTCTTAGTATTTAGAAGGACGAGCCAATGCCCACATCAAATGAAGTCTTGTATAAAAGCAAGACGATAGATTTTCCCATTTCACAGTACTGTTTCAGTTACCTTTTGGAAGTCAAGCGGTGGCTCTTTCAGGGATAGGGGATGTAGGTGCCCACTTTTTTCCAGCAAATTGCTACTACCCAAGATCATGATGAGGGAACTCCAGCATTTAGGCTGAAAACATAGCAGAACATTTCTTTTATGAAGTCAAATCTGCTCAGAGGTGTGAACTATTCAGGGAGAAAAGGGTTCTGATAGTAAATCCTTGCATTAGAGAAGTAACTGGACAAAACAGGTAATACACAGAAACACTCAATGAGCCACAGAAACACAGTTTTAATACAGACTCACATTCCTGTATAGTGATACATTGTTGTAAAGGAGTTTGAGCGCCTGCTTAACTAGAACACCATCTTTCAAGGGAGACCCTGCAAGAAGAAAAAATCCAAAACATATCTTATATTCCCTGAATAACTATAGTATGAACACAAACAAGATGTTAACTTAGTTACAGATATGTTTCTACAGAAACCTAACAAGAGACACAAACAAGTGTCTACAGCTATTTTATAGTATTTTGTAGGTTCTGAATAGAAAAACATCATCAACTGTAAAATACTATCTTAGAAAGCTGCAAAGAACTGAATACAATTTAGACTAAGCCACCACAGCAGGTGATCCACAATGAAGTCTTCATTAGGTACATCACACCACAGTATAGCACGATACACACTGTCAATATCTCGTACCTCTAAGAATTCTACTAATAGTTGAAGATCTCCAAAGTAAATCTTTCATTTCAGAATACACCTGGACAAGCAGCACACACCAAGACAGATGATCACAGTAATCAGTGGCTGAACTAATGACAGAATGTAATACACAGATCGTGAAACACTTTTGATCAGGAAGCTTTTATTCTCAAGGTCAAGGCTGAGACATACCATAATGCTAAGTTACACACTGCCATTGGTAATACCGTGATGTAATAGAGAGCTTTGTATTTTCTTTTAATAGGTTGCTTTCAGCAAAACAACTTCACAGCTGACAAAACTAGCGTTTTGTGCGAAGTGTACTAAACAAATTCACGCTCAAATAGAAAGACATTCTTCCTGCTTAGTGTTATGTACCATGTTTTAGTCTGGACAATTTATAGTTGGGTTCAGAGTCCCTCAGAGTGTTACTAGATTTAATGAAAAAGTAAAAGCTGTAATTAAGCAGGTTCTAAACACATGCAAGCAAGAAATCACACTTGCCAACTGTAATCCAGGGCCCAGGCTCTAGCATATCCTTTCCAGTGGGGACACTGCCTGTTCTGAACATCTTCAGGTAGACCTCAAACTGAAAAGGTGTTATCCGGCAGGCAGTACAGCAGGCGAGGCTATTGACGGGAAACAACAGTGAATGCGCAGCATCGAGGAAGTCTCCAGTTTTACACAAGTAGAATGGAATTTTATCTCGAAGGTCTCTTAACCTGGAAAGAAGGAAGAAAGGAATATTTGATTTTCATTAACATGAAAGTTTACAATACATATGTAAAGATCTAATTATGCTTGACCACTAGTAAGTTACATCTGGTAAGGTGGAAGTTAATTGCAATGCAGTATTGCTTTCACTTCACAAACAGCTGCCAAAATCCTACTGCTTTTCATTCTGCCAGATTATTGCACATTGAAGAAACACAGACTGGGACAAAATCTTAAGGCAAAGAACCAAATGGGGGAAAAAAAAAAGAAAAGGAAAAAAAGCCATTTACCCTTTGGTATCATTGCATTTCACAGCTCTCAGGTAGCGAACTACTTCTTTATAGCTGGGGGGGGGGGGGGAAAAAAAAAGAAGGTGAGTAGGAAGAGGAAGGAAGTGCAAAGCTATACACAGGTCAATCAAATATTTAATACAATTAATGAAGCAAACCAGTAGATCTTCCCACATAAGAGACATTGCACAATAGAATAAAATACAACAGAAAGAAAGAGACAATTGGAAATAAATTTCAAGAGGCTATCCCCAGATTATCTCTGTACTCTGGCAAAATAAAGAATTAAAGTGAAAGGAAACTTGTTTTAAGTGGACTGTATACTTTTGAATACAGACTTCTGAAGACCTACAGACCAGAATGTACCTTTTTTTCTGTCTTCCACCTAGTCAGCCTTTGACAAACAGAATTTGTTTTAAACATCAGCATCTAAAACCTACTGGGTTTATGGAAACAAAAATTATCCACTTCTCTGGTCCTGAAGTGTTCAAAGGGCTCGATTCCTTTGAAAAACTTCAAAAAGCTGCTGGCCTTGTTGATAAAGTAGTAATAGGCATGAACAGCTTCAAACGTGTCTTTGTTTTGTATGTTTCCCCATTATACAAAGCTCCTGCAGATATATGGAAAACACTATACTGCAGTCAATAGCATGCAAACTGTAAAAGTTGACTTCATAAAATGAAAAATCCAAACCAAGACCAAACCAATCTTACTTCTTTTTATCTACCAGTTTCTCCACTCGAGCCTCTACAACAGGGAGCGTTTCCCACAGAAATACTTTTCTTCCTTTCTGTGTTCTTTGACCAGTGACATTCTGGCCTTTTAAAACTGTGGTCAGTAATACATGGTCCCATGGCACAACATTCAAGCTGGAAGTACAAAAATAAAGTAATTTTTAGCCATGTTTTGTTTGTACACCACAATTTATTTCCCTTAAGAAAGATGAAGATTTACCAATAAAACATTTTGAGGTTTACAGCTCACTTCTGGGGGGAAAGACAGAAAGACAGGACAGAAGGACAGAAGGACAGAAGGACAGAAGGACAGAAGGACAGAAGGACAGAAGGACAGAAGGACAGAAGGACAGAAGGACAGAAGGACAGAAGGACAGAAGGACAGAAGGACAGAAGGACAGAAGGACAGAAGGACAGAAGGACAGAAGGACAGAAGGACAGAAGGACAGAAGGACAGAAGGACAGAAGGACAGAAGGACAGAAGGACAGAAGGACAGAAGGACAGAAGGACAGAAGGACAGAAGGACAGAAGGACAGAAGGACAGAAGGAAGCTATATGGACAACAACTTAGCTATAGCATTGGACAACAACTTAGCCATAACATCAAGCAACAACTTCTCCTGAAAGGACAGGACAAATACAAAGCAGCTAATACTGAAATCTTCCTATAAAATGCTCACACCTAACACTATCAGTGAAAGAACTATTCTATATAGCTGTTTTGCAAATCAGGCGACTATATAAAATTATATTCTGTAAACAAAAAACAAAGAACATACCTATTTGAGAAGCCAAAACAGTGACATGGAAGTGAGATGGACTGAAAAAAGTTAACAAACTTTTCATACAAATTTTTTGGAAAGTCACACAACACCAGCATCCTCTGAAGTTGTGTTGTGATCCTATGTTTTAAAAAGAAAAAAAAAGAAAAATCAAAGCCTCTTAAAATTGGATGAATTACTGTTAATTTGTGGGGTTTTTTTTAATCTTATGGGAAACTACGGTGGGGTTTTTTTGTTAAGCATCAGACAGTTTGGATCTATATTTAGATTTGTGTTTTAAGATTTGTCATGAGTAATGGTATTGCTCTTTTATTATTATTTTTAAACACCAGTGAAACCAAGGTTCTGTGGTCTTAAGTTTTAAAACAAAGCTCCCCAGTGAGTATAGGCGAGAAATGCTGCAGCAACATAAGATAAACCCGATAGGCAACCTGATCAACCTGAGCTCCTGGCAGCTTCACAGCTAGCGAAACCATATTTGTCTTAACTGAAAATTGGAGGTAACACACTGACACAAAGAAGAGTTTACTCTTTTAAAATTTGGGGGAAGGAAGCAAAAAAATTCCTCTTCCTGTTCTTTTAAAGTAAGAAATTAAAAAATTCAAGAATAGTAATTTAAAATGAAAACTGATACAGGATTTAGGTTATACCTGTCATTAGTTTCAAATAAGAGGTGAGAATATATAATTGTTTTTGAGTGCTCCTGAAAAAAGTTAATTCTTAATTCATTAACCTTCTGTTGCAAGTGAATTTCAGGTTAAAGGTGAAATCTAAAGCTAAAATGAGAAATGAATTAAGCCAAGTGAGCTAGATGTCCTCATTCATCAGCCTCTGGGGGAACTTTACTATGTTACATCCCTGACTACTCCATCCCAGTGGAGTACTACAAGACTGCCGTTTTGATCTTTGAACAGACACTACATACTCTTTGGCTTAACCACAAGTAGCTACCTGACACCACCTTCTGGTCTGGCCTTACAGAACACTCCTAGACTACAGTCAAAAAGTAATCCATCTTCTTAGCTTAGAGTTCCCTATTGAGTTATTCTCCTTTGAGGCAACCAAGAAGGTCTTCAATGTTTATTTGGCTCTAAATAAGGCAGGTATTGTACTTGTCCTTCGCAGAAAGGGACTAATATTAAACAGAGCTTCTAAAAATCCCAATTTGTAGTGTACAACTGCAGAACCTGATAGCACGCTGAAGTCCCTGCTCATTACGCTGACCAGTGCGTGCTCTTGTTTATATTCTTCTGCCTGTCGCTACCCATCTACAGCGTACACGCAGGCAGCGGCAGGCTATTCTTGCTCTGCTCAAACAATGCTTAAGACAGTACAGTAGAGGCTATGTTCCCTTATAAGGAGTTCCTGATGCTACAGAACTGTAAGATTATACATCTGTGAAAGTTTACTTTTGGCTTTTAAGAGCTAAAGCATTCACTATTTTTCTTTATGCCTTTGAATAAAAGTAATTTGAAATGCATTTTAAATGCCAGCAGAAAGTTTGCAGCCAGCAACCATCCCATTGCCATCTCGTCATATGATAAGTCTTACCTTTGCAACAGACAAGGGACAGCAATCTTTAATGAAGCAGTATGACCAAGGTTCTGCCAGCTTCTAAGAGAGGAAGAAAAAAGCACTAATTAATGTTTGGCTTGTTTTCCTGCCTTTTCTCCTTCTCTATACTCAACTGTTTAAGAAAACACTTTTTTCTTAAGAAGCATTGGGAGCTATCATGCCAATAAAAACTATTCCAAACAGAAAAAACAAGTGCTCAAAGCGTAAAAAACATTCTAGAATTAACACTGGTTTACAGCAGTACCTAACCCACCTCCGACCCAAGTCAGCATAAAGCAGTACCAGATCTTCTAACCTGCTATATTGGACCTTTGTGGGCACATCTTTGCTTTTACAGGGCCCCTAAGGGACTGTATATCATCACCCCATGAGAGGGCCAAACCACATGCCATGTAACTACAGTGAATGCTGCAGGACTCATAATAAGTGTACAAAGAGAGACCTACCCAAATAACGTATCCAGCCTGCTCCTTGCAAACCTTGACAGTCCCTCAGAAAGAATTGCAGAGGAGCTGCTGTTTCTGGCCTGTTGAACCAACCCAGACCATGTTTACTTCTCCTTTATAAAAAGCCTTGAATTTAAGCCCCAAAATATTTAGGTTTTGCAAACCAAAGCTCTGGGACCTTGCTCAGGCTAGACAGTAATCAAGCATGAAACAGCCGTGATATAAACAAGAAAGTAACCAGCACAAGTAGTAAAGACTAAAGTATGTAAAGTCTGTTTTTATTTATTTATTATGCAGTCCTCCCAGCTGACAGGTCAGCCTTTAGACTTATGGGAGGCATCTAAAACTTATTATCCAAGGAACATCACATCCTCCCTTCCTTCCAGGTCAGAAGCAGATATTTCTTCACACAATGCAACTTGTGCACTCTGCACTCAGGAAAGCTCCGCTGTCCCTGTACCTTCTCCTGGGGAATTAACTCCACCTGCCATCATCTGCTGTCTCTCACCCTCTCTCCTCCCAGTTCCCATCTCAAATACCTTCCTCTTGTTGGAGATCATCTCCCCCCTCATGGCTCAATCCCACTTAACTGCTTCCTCTCACATCCAACCTTTAACCTTCTCTTTTCCCCCAAATCCCTCCCCATAACCAATCTCATTTCTCCCCCTGGTGTACTCATTTTTCTCTCTCAGTGCTGCAGCCAAGGCTGTGATCTTTACACTGTCCTTACCCTTAATAAATGGAAAAACAGAACTCTCTCACTTCGCCTCCCCCTTTTCAGAAGCAAACAAAGATCATACACTAGATGTGGAACTGGATACTTACAAAGCAGGGTCTTTATGGAGTGCTATCTCTTTAGCTGCTCCCAGAAACATGACAGCAGCAGCTTTAGGACTCTCCCTCTCTGCCTGATTTAAAAATCTTGTTACCAGCGCAAAAACTCCAGAATACCTAAGAAAGTTAAGTAATCTATAAGATAAAGTGTCTGCAATGATGTACTTCGTAAACAAATGGCAATTATGACCATTCTACAGTTTGAGAGCAAATTGACTTGCCTTTCCTTGAAAAGCATCTATAACATAGTGAAAAGGTGTTTGCACAACCATTACTTTAAGCATTTCAAAGGCACATACCATCGAGTAAAAGCTGAACCCCATTCTAAAAAAACAAATTAGTAAAAATACAGGCTTCACTTTCATGCTTTCCCAGGTTATAGCTCACTGGCCAAGTAAATTCTCTCAACTATGTTTCTGCTATATCAGGTGCCATGATTCTGATTATCACTTGACTAAAGGAAATCAAACCTGCGCTGACCAGCATGTACTGCTAGTAGCTAAGTTCTGTTGACGCTTACTTGTATACAATCTCCATGTTGCGTGATCTGCAGATATTGCATTGCCCAGGAGGCAATTTTGGGAGGCAAAAGCATTCATGTTGTGTGGGAGGCATTCTTTCTCCAACCAGATACTTATTATATTCCACAGAAAGCTCCTGGATAAATTTTATTAGAAGACTTCCTAAGAGAACAGACAGATGTGAAACCATTAGTGCATTTGTTTTTTAATTTTTTCGAAGCCAAAAGAAACAGAAAGACAATCATAAGTATGCCATGTAAAATATTTAGCAAGTTACTTGCACCCTATCTTTTTGGCCAGGAAAACTTTGTTGCTTCTTCCAGAGGGAGGAAAGCAGGAAAGTACATAAGCTGGGACGTCTGCAGACCTGTGTCTGATCTGAGTATGGCCCAGAAAGAGAGTAGCAACAGTAAGCTGCTACCTGAAAAATTCACCAAGCCTTTGCAAGAAGAGTTGTAGACCAGACAAGATGTCCAACAAGTCACAGACTAAGCAGCCACAGATCTCTCGGGATAGTATGAGAGCATAACGCTTACCACCATGCCGAAGGTCTGCATCTATATCTGTGAGGTCCAAATTGAACATTACAAGAACACCAGCCAAGGCGAAGTCACGCTGGTCCTTCCAGAATTTGCTTTTGTTGTGTGCATTGCAGTGACAGAGGGAAGGGGTTGTCCAATTCTGGCACTATTTCATAAAACATGAAAAGCAAGGTAAGTGCTTTTTTTTTTTCTTTCTCTCCAGTTGAGCAAATTAAAAGTTGGTTCCTCTCTGACAGGAAGATGACAATTCATTTCGTCCTTTACGCAGCTAGACAAAGCCAGAGTGAAGTATTCTGACAGTCAGGGCAAAAGACCAATATGGCAATACCTCAATACTATGTCTTAAAAAGAAGAAAAAAACCCCAAACCCACAGTAATTTACCCTCATTCCTGAATACCTAATAGAGACACTTTGGGCTGGCACCCTCCCCATTGTAAATTAGTAACAGGGCACTGTCTTTGCATGTTCACCTCAACTTTGTTCACAGTTCAAAGTTTTCTGAATTCTAAGAAAAAGCCAAACAAACTCCACATGCCCAACAACTCCCCACCTGCTCCTTAGAATAGGAAAAACTAGAAGTTTGACATTTGTCTAGCACAGTAAGAAGCAGTCTGATTAAGTAACCTGATTCCATGAAATACATTGTGTGCCTAAGACAAACAGGAGGTACATTTGCTTAAACCAAGTGAATGTCTAATCCAAGAACTGGCTGGACTACTAGAAATAAATCCAGACAGCGACCGCATTTTTAGTAGCGGTGTGAAGTAACAGATACCTCTCCTCATTTAGGAGAGGAACGGTTAAAATAATGAGACTTCATGTATCATTTATTCTTTTAGTGTTTCTTAAAGAGTGATTTCTTTTAAGAAGACTGTTGAGTAATTTAGGTTACTCAAAGTTATGCATTTCTTGATTATGGCTCTTCTTACCTCAGAAGCTAGCTTATCACAAATGTAGCAGTAGCACTGATTACAAATATCAGCATTTTTCCCAAGGGGTGAGCATGTATCACATTCCATTCGCCTACAGAGTTGAAAAACAGAATGTTATTTATGAAACAAGTTACATGCTTCTCCAACTCTACTTCTGCCTTCAGATGTTAAAAAGCTAACAAGGTTACTTGACAAGATGGACTAAATGTGGAAAATGAACCCCCACTATTAACTTCCACATCACTGAACATACTCAAACGGGTGTATTGTACAGTCGTATCTTGCATGAGGCATCACTTTAGCTTGTTTACAGAAAGTAACCATTAGTTCGCATTCCTCATCCACAACTTCTTCAGATTTCCCCTCTTCCAGGGTGGACTTCTCTGTAGAAAAGAGAATATGCAGTGTAAATCAGTATAAAGGTAATGACAACTTCGTTACAAATTCAACCAGCTATTGACATTTATTTCTTAAAAACACTATAAGGCACGAATTCTCACAAGATTTCACATGGGGCCAATAAGAATGGTACACTGGCCCGGGACAAAAAAACTTCCACACACTATCAAAACAGAGGTAACTTAACCAAAAAGGATCCAACTGACATTGAAAAGGCCTAGTCTCAGCTAGGTTTGTAATATTTTGAAACTACACAGCAGTAGTCTTTAAAGTAACTAGTGCCATCAAAGAAATCCCAAACATCACGAAATAATGGCAGTTCCTCCCGGTTTTATTTATTTTTGAAGTAGTTAGTTTTCCTAGCAGCAGAAAGACACATTTCAAGCATATCACACAATATTTTACTTCAGTTTATTTCAAAAGTTCTTTACAGAGCTTCATTGACAACAGCAGCACACTACTTACCCAATGGGTCTACTAACAGAACTGAGTTCCCAAGCGTGCTCTCAGCTTCATCATCACTGATCAGGATTATGCTCTGCTCTTTCTCTTCTCTTTTCGATGGCCCCATGGTTATTGAACTCCAAAGGAAAGGAACTACTTGGCAGCAGATAGGACACAAAGATAGTTCATGCTTTGAAGGTCTTTTCCTCAAGAAGTGAAGAAACAGACTTCTCCAAGACCCAAACTATTCATCTATATTGAGTAAGTTACAGTAGGGACAGAAACATAGGGCAGTCAGCAGCTCAAAAAACATTGCAGTTTCCAGCCAGAGCTGAGAGAACTCTAAAAACAAGGGGGTGGGAAAAGGAGGGGGGGGGGGGGGGGGGTAAGTATGAGAACTGGCATTCCTTTGGTGGGACCGCCCTTGAAAGAACTATCTAATGCTAACAACTTCTGGTACTCATAGTACCTTGGCCTTTGCTGCCTGCTCGAGGCACCAGAGATCCCCAGCACAGACCCGCCTGCTCCCTCCCTCTCCCCCTCCCAGCTCCCCACCCTCAAACAGGCGCACCCCAAATCACCCCGCCTGCCCCCCCTCCCCCCAACAACCCCCCTCGGCCCTCAAGCAACAATCTCCTGCCCCCTCCCCTCCCCCACCGTCCCAACAGCCACCCAAAACACCTGGATTCTCCCCCTCCCCACTCCAAACCCCACAAAACCCCCTCACCCAACCTTCTCCCACCTCCCCCCCCCCCCCAACTGCCTCCTTCCCCCCCCCGCCTCCCGCTGGGCCCGAACCCACTCCCCAACCAACCGCCCTCCTCCCCACCCCCCTCCCCCCCTAACCCACCCCCCCAAATCCCCCCCAAGCGCTCCCCCTCACCATAGGGCCCCCCCCGGCCCCGCTTGCCCGAACCACTCCCGCCACGGCCGAACCGCTCAACCCCGCCACTCTTTGAAAGAACAAGCACTTCCGGGGCGGCGACCCCGGAAGGGGTCCGCGCGGTGACGCTACCCCGCTCTACTTCCGCCCTAGCTGCGGAGTGGCGGGGGAGGCCGCCATATTTAGTGAGGGCAGGGGCTGCGGGTCTTACGCCTGCGGGTCCTGGTGCGGGCTCGGCTTCTTCAACGACGGGGCTCCCACGGTGTTTAAATAAACCCTTCGTCCTCCCCAGGCTGCAGAACGAGAGGGAAATCGGTATCAGCGCAGGGTCCTGCGGGGGGGAGGTGGCGAAGCCCCATCGCATCTCCTGTGGCCTTTTGGGGGGGCGTCTTGGTGGCCCAGGCCCCACAGGTGACAACCTGCGCGCACGCCTGGCTGCGTGGCCACAGATTCCTCCCCGCAGCCGGGGGAGTTGCTTCGCTTCCAGTCAGGCTGGGATATGCTCATCCCGAGCCACCGTGGCCAGCAGCTGCTGGCAGAGGAAATGTTTTCGCTGCCTGTGGTCATCCCTAATCGCCATGTTCTGTCACGACAGGCTTTTCCTACGGCAAACCCAGCGGGAGATCTGTGAGGAAAAGGCCACATCCAGCAGTTCGAGGATTTCCTCAGTAACACTAGATGGTACCAGAGCTCCACACAGGCTCAATCAGCACCCAGCCGGACAGAAAGTACCTCAAAAATGGAAATTCTGAAACATGGAAAGCCGAAGATGTAAAGCTGTAATACATTAATGTGCTGTTGGCAAAGTAATCGCTTTTTCTATGGGAAAAAGTGGATAGGGGACTTGTGAATAAAATAAGGACATTTTTCTGGTGTTCAGGGCAGCGGGTGTAATGTAGTATTTGTGCTTAAAAATTATCAGCAAAGCAACAGTATTACAGCACCTGGTAGAGAAGCATTTGAAGACCAGTTCTCAGGGAATTTTTCATTACTAGTAATTAGTTAATAGTTGAGGGAAATCTAGCGAGTATTTTAACTTAATCAGAAACTGCCATTAAATCATAAAAATGAGGTATGTTACTGGTATCGTTAATATTAGGAACTATTGAAACAGCACTCAGAATATGATCACCTTTTTCTGTAAGCAGCTGCACACATTGCAACATGCTGCCTGAAATATTCATGCATTAAAAAAAAAAAAAGTCTTCCTGTAAATGAATATTTATTCCATGAATAATCCTTAATGTCTTCATAGCTTTCAACACATTTGGGCAAAATGTTTCAAGTTTCTGTGCTTACAATGAAAAATCTAAACCCGACACCTAAGTAGGTAGCCTGATTTCAGCTGTACAGAGCACTTTCAGTAGAGACATCGTTTCCTTCATAAAGTTGCCTCTGTAGCATGACAGCATTTTAGCAGCCTCGAGTAACTCAACACAACAATTTAGGTGATGAAATGAAGGATTGAGATAGCAGGGAGAAATAATAAAGGCAGAACTGGCACTTGGCCAGAATAATTTTTCTAAAACTTCACTCTCATGCAGAAGTCCTGCGAGATGATCTTATGGCTAAATATGGTCAGAACTTCAGTGCTGCGCCTCATCCAAAACACAGCAACGCTGGTGTTTCCTCTCTTTCCAGATGAAGAGTTGGCATCGGTGTCCTATTTTTAGTGGTGTGGGTGTAAAATATGTTGGTTAAGTTTCACATCGCCTGAGCTTGGCCTGTTCTGCCATGTTGGGTTTCGTGCCCAGACCTAGCAAAGCTCAAGGTCTGGGATTGACATCATAGGCTCCTGCTTTGTGGTCTTTGTCTTGTAGGTCAGTCTTTTGCATTTGGGGTGCGGAGAGAGCTCTCCTTGAGCCTATAACTCAAACGTAACGCCCCATCCTGAGCCACAAGCTGCATGAAGTAAGTAAAAAAAGAGTAAGAGCTTCCAGTGAACTCCTAGTCACAGTGAGAGGACCAGCGATTAGGCTGGCGTTCAATCCATTTCAACGGCCAGCAAAAGCTGGTCCATAAAGTGCTAGCAATGTCTCAAAACACACCTGGAAATGCAGATTCTTCTGCTCATGTTTCAGCACGAGAGCAACAGCTTTCCCATCACCTCACAGCACAGACTGCTTTGCCGTGCGCTTGCCTCTGCCCCTTTCTGTGCGAAGGAAGCGGGAACTCTGTGCTGCTGTTTGCTGGGGCTTGACGCAGCGCGAGGTCATGTTTGTCAGCTGCCTGGAATGGGAGTAGAGGCTTGGGAATGGAGAAGGTAAGGGTATATTTGGAGATATCTAGTAACCTTGAAATAAAGGAGTGGAATATAGATAATAATTAGCTGCAGGCTGGAAGGTGAAACACTAAGGAAGGCATATGCAACACCATGTATCAGTAAAGCTGCTACCGGCTGCTAGGGCTGTGCCTGTCACTTCCCCACAGAGCCCTGCCATGCTCTTGGTTTGTTTTACAAGGGAGAGGTGTGGAACGGTCCCAGACTGGACCCACATCAGTGCTTCTAGGAGGCCTGACAAGGAGCAGTCTGGACCAGGTCAGGGCATTAAGTGAAGGTGCAGAAGACTTCTGCTCCCTGGGAATGAACAGCCGTGGGCTGGAGGAATGGGTTTCTATCTGCCAGCTCCTGAAGTAGAAGGGGAATTTATCTCCAACTGCAACAGCCAAGCTGTAGAGCAAACAGACCATTAAAATGTCCATTCAAAAAAAATTTCACAACCCATTTATATTTACTGTTGCTTCATTCTGTTGAAAGTCAAAAGCCCATTTGTACCCGATGAAAGGCTTGGGATAGATCAATTGACTGGAAAAGGCTCTGAGGATTGAAACCTACAATTCCACATGGACAAGTGCTAATCCATCAGTCTGCTGAGCCCAACCAAGGTGCCGCAGGTCTTTCCATGCACTCGGAGCTGACTCATGTCATGGCTCTTGTGCTCGTTTGGCCCAAAAAAGGATGTTCAGTGCTGGAACTGTAAAAGAGATTCTTATAACTGAACTTCTGGGAAAAGAGTTGTGGTCTTTTCTAGCTACCTTCAGCATCTCCGTAGATTCATTGCCTCTGTTAATGGGCAAACTTTCCATGGTGACATGAAGACGGGTCCCCCCCCCCTCCCCCCCCGCTGTAATCTTTGAAGTGCCTCCTAGTGCATTGCAATGGGCTGACGAAGCGTCGTCTGCTCTATGGAATCAGCTCTGCTCAGGTTTCATAAGGAAACAGGACTGATGTGATTGTAACGTGTATATGAGTGAATGACAGGCTCTGTTTGTACCCTGATGTTGCTGAGATGGGAGGAAACCATTCTTGTTCTCCAAAAACCAGGGTTCAAGAGGAGGGTTCAAGAGGAGGGGTTGAGAAAAACCATGCCTACTGTGAAGGAAGAAAAAAATGCTAGCAGAGTGAGAAAAACTGGGTTAGCTTGGGGCCTGCTTTAACAGTTCTCTACCTCTGTCTAAGTAAGAAACAAGCTTTTACTCGACCCCTGGTTTTGTGAGGAAATGAGATTTATGTGGTGAGAGCCCATGTGTGAGTGTATGTTTCCCCCACAGCCCCAAACCCTGGTAATTACTGAATTCTAGTGCCCATTTCAGCCAAATGGACAAGCAGGTAGAAATCCCAAAGGTAACACGTTCCTAAAAGTGTTGTGATGAGAGATGTGTGCATGTGAGAGAAAGAAACCCTCCATTTATGCCTTCTCTGAATTCAACCATGATCAGAAAACTTCAAATCCAGGATGAGATAGGACAAAATTTCCCAAGCCATGGAAGACCCTTGGTAGCATTCATGCCTATGAGACACCAGAGAGCCCACCCAGTAGAAAACGCCCAAGAAGGGGACTCTGGGTGGCTGATCAGGCAGGAATTGCTCTGGGTGAGGTATTCGTCATGTCTTTTTTCCCACATGGCTTTTCTGGTGTCTAAGAAAGGGTGAAAGCCTGCCTCAGCCCCAGTACAATTAGGTTTAAAAGTCCATCAACCATGAGGCACGAATCCATTGGAAACCAGGCTTCATTACTTCCAGTGCTAACAGGACAATGTGGGGTTTTTTAATGCTTGAGCAAAACCTGTTCTTTTAGCTCTTTCCCCTTGTAATTTCTTTCCTTCCCCAAGACCAAGTAAAGTAGAAATTAGATGCCGTGAGAAAGACCGTTCTCAGGGTATTTCAGACCCTGTAAAAATGGTCTGGTTTGTTGGCTTTTCAGGGGGACAACAGCCGGGCCAGGGCAGGAGAATCACAAGGACTCACCGGCGCTAATTCACCTTCGGCTATGAGCCAGCCTGCGTCCCGAGCGGGAGAGAGGAGAGGTGGAGATGCTCCCTACCTCGGCACAGCGGCAGCCAAGAGCTCTCAATTTAAGAAACAGATGAATATGAACCTCGTTGGAATGCCTTCAAAAATCTGCTAGCACTCTCCTCCCTGCCGAAAGCCGAATAAATCCCCTTCGTATTTCAGGCTCCTAGCGAGGCCCTGAAATATTATCAGTGCTCTTTGACACTCTACCTGCCCCTCATCCCACCTGGCTTTCTACAAAACACATTTCCTCTGCTTTTAGGAAAAAAAAAAAAAAAGAAAAAAAAAAGTCAGGTTCATTCGAACCCTGACACTTCTCTAGCACTAGGGTGATCAAGTCTCCTCCATTTTATATTTGGTATTTTAATAGGGTTTCCTTTTAGACCTTTAATGAGTTTTTATTCCCCTTTGTATATCAGACGCTTCAGTCCGACCGACAGTTTTACTCACCCCATGTGGAGTAATATGAACAGTCAGGACAACCTTTTATTCCTGTGGCAAGATTTGCTCTGCCAACATTTTTCTTTTGCTCGCAGTTGGGGGGATGTGTTTTGACCCTTTCCTCACCGCCGTTTCACCCATCTTCCAGCCTTTGAGCGAGGACGTTCCTCCTGGTGCAGAGGCAGGAACAAACCCAGCCCTGCTGTCCACGCTCTCAAATGCTTGCAGCTCTGTATCAAGGAAAGAGGAAAAAAAAAAACCCCAACAAACCAAACCCAAAAGCAAATGTGGGAGCTTTGGCTCATCTGAACAGCTGAGTTTTGTTACCTCAGCCTGAGCCCAGACTTGCAGGACATTTTATGACAGTTTGCAGCAAGCGGGTCAGGCCGGGGGCTGTCCTCGTGCCGCCGGGGAGCTCATGGACCGTGCAGGTTTGTGACTGCGCTGGGGAGTCTCACCGTTTGCACAACATGCACGGCGACGAGCGATCGGCTGGAGAACGGGCCAAGCAGTGACTCTGCCCCATTTATTTCTAACATATCCCAAGCCCAGCACGGAGAGAGAACAAATCTCATTCTGCAAGGCATGAGGTGCCCAGTCTCACGGTCATGCTCCAAGGCCAGCGGGAAAAGATGCATGCCCGAGCTGCTCGGGGGACGAGGTGGTCCCCGCTGGTCCTGGACCGAGTCAGGAGGCACCCGGATCCCATTTTCTTTAGCCACGGATGGCAAGAAGTCACCGATGCCACGCAGGAGGGTTGTTGCAGGACACTTGGCTGGAGTTATAAAGGATTATACACGCCAGGCTAGGTGCTGCACAAATAAATAGGTGTCAGTCCTGGCCCCCAGATCCTGCTGGACAAACAGTGATACGATGGGTGATGTGGGACGGGAGGAGTGCCCTCAGGAGGGGGAAAAAGGTAGAGCCACTGTGAAAAATTGGGAACCCAAATGGGCAGGTGGGTGCGGAGCGAGCTCCCGCTCCAAGTGATCTTGGCGTATCTGCGTTCTCCAGCCACAGGGATTCACGGCAACATTTTTACAAAGCAAATTTTGGGGTAGAGAAGATTGATGTGCAAATTTGTGAACACTTTTTGGGATGTTTTGTTCTGCATTTGGGAACGGGAGACTATCTAGGTGCCTTCTGCTGTCTGCAAGGCAGGCAGAGTGGTTTCAGGCATTTCTGGTGCTTAATTACACAGGTCCAATGGAGTTGTATAATTTGAAAACATATGCCATTAAAGGTTACATATTAAGCATGGTCTTGTTTTTTTGATGTCGCAGAAGCCTTATACTCATCTGCTGAGAATTAGGAGGTTATTATTCTGCGGAAGCTAATCCAAATTGCCTGTTATCCATAGGCAGAAAATTAAAGGAATATTTAAGCCCATTCCACAGACTACAAACTTGGTGGCATAGCTCTGCAACCAGTAGTATTAGTATCTTGCATTCGATAGTTGCCAATAATTTAAGTCAACTGTTTAACATCTGGCATTACTATATAATGTCTGGCTTAAGCTGTAACCTTTTTTCCCCCCATGCTTTTAGAAAAGCTTTTTCTGCTCTGAGAGAATTTTGATTACTAAAGCCCTTCCCAGGACAGATTTATCCTGTGATTTAACATTTTGTGATGGAGTCTCATTTTGAATCAGTTGAGTAATTGGCAGTGACTTTGATATTAAACTGATTCATGATGTACATCCAGGCCCTTAAATAATTTAACATTATTGTCTTTATAATCGAAGCCCCTTTTTGCCCGTTAAAAAGTATTGGAAACAGTCTAGTGATCCGCTTTGATTAAAACTAAAGTGCAGAGGATTGGTAATGATTAGAGATGGTCAGCCTTCCCCTCCCGGTCACCCTCGGCTGAAAGGCACAACTTGGCTCTGTGCAGCACCAAGCATGGGCTGATGGCCCTGGTGGTTCCCGGACAGCGCGCACGTTCAATACCCAGCAATAGCTGAGGCTGCCTGGCTCACGTGCAAGGGATTTGAACAGTCTCCGTCCAAGCGACGAACGGGAAAATACACCTATCATCCCACCAAGCGCTGGCAATACCTTTCTGCTGGCCGAGCGGTGCGGTCCTGGTGTTGGTCTGGGAGCAAGGCGTGTGGCCAAGGACGGCGCGCAGCAGAGCTGCAACCCTCACCGAGCCCGTCGGGTAGCCAGGACGTCCTTCTCGTGAGGGTGTCCGACAGACCTTGCCTCACCGGAGGGCCTCCTCCGTTCGGTCTTGGAAGAAAACACTGTGCAAAAAAATAGTTTTGTTCTTTCTGGAAAGCTCTTAGCTGCGATCGGTAAATCCGGGCAAGAAACGTAGAGATTGCATTAGAGGAGATCTACGGCTCTCATCGCCACTGAGGGACTAACGTCGGATGAACAAGGTGCTTTGGGTAAAAAGTGAATGGAAACGGGCCAAATCTGACCTCTTTCGAAACCAGCGCCACAGCTGCCGTCGCTGGAGCCCGGCTGTCACCCGGTGAGCCGATCCCCGGTGAGAGCCCGCTGGATGGACGGCCGCCGCGGGTCCCAAGCAGTCCCACTGCCGCCACCCGGGAGAGGAAGGCTGGGCGCTGCGGAGCCTCGGCACGCCAAATTAAAAGCTGTCCATTTCACACTCCACTCTTCCCCGGCCTTTGGCAGGGGCTATGATATAACAGGTTTTGCATAGCTGCTAGACATCTTCCTAATAGTATCCCCTGTGAATTCTAAATTTCAGTCACAGCCTCTAAATTTTCATTAAGAGCAGTCACACAGAGAGAATGATGGATTAGATTTTATTGTTGGAAAATCTCCAGATAAAATTAAAGTGCTTCTTTCTTTTCTGAAACCTTTACCTTTCCCCTGTGGTGCCCTATAAATAAGGTATCAAATAATGTTTATCCTTTTGAATTCTGCAATCTTACATGTTTCATGCTTACTCCTGACCACTTTCCTGCTTCTTCAGAGATGTCACTCTTCAGTTAAAGCCCGGGAACAGACACGCTACCTCACAGACTTTGCTTTACTATAAACCAGCCTGACTTTGTGTCCCAGCAGCACGTAGGAGACTTCACTTAAGTGCAGGTACATATTTGTAAATACAGTGTTGTCTCTTTCCCTTTCCTGGAAGCCTTTCTTTCATTTCCTTCCTCCTTCCTATCCCGTTCCCTCTGTCCTTTCTTTTTTCCCTAGCTCTCCATCCTCTCTGCGTACATCCAATCTGTGCAGCTTGCAGACAGATGAGACACCGCTTCGGTACACGCCACGATCACGGGGCCCGGGCTGAGGCACTTTCTGCTGGGAACCAGCCGCTGCCTCCAATAGCCAAACCGTGATAAGTGGTATCCGCTCCCACTGCCCCTGGCCAGCAGATTTTTATAGCAGATGTTGTTTCTTCCTACGTGAAAAGGAGAAAAAAAAGTATCCTTTTAGGACAGAGGTCTTAAACAGTTTTAGATGCTTTTAGTCTTACTAAAGAAAGCAAGAGCCCTGCAGGCAGTTGGTAGGAAGTGTTCAAGAGCTGGTAATGCTGGCATGATTCATACTGGTGTCAGCTCGTTTAAATTAAATTCCACGGGGATTTATCCAGCAGAGGCTCCAAACAAGTTTTAGACAGCATCCCCCACCCCTCTCACTTCACAGCATCTTAAATTAATACAGTGCAGAGGCCAGGACTGTACCAAGACAAAAGGTTGGCCAAGAGAGGAGGTTTCTGGGCTCCCAAACAGAGGGAAGGGTCCCTGCTTCCCACCACAAGCGCAGGGAACCAGCATACCCAGGGGAGAGAGAAAAGCAGTTTTCCTGCTGAAGTTAACACGAGTCATCACTGTCAGCGGGGGTCACTGTGTCTTGAGTTGGAGCCGGGGTCCCACACGGGGTCCCAGCCCTGGGGGATTACGTGACTTACCGTAGCTGGGCTCAAAGGATGTCCCTCATCTTCGGCAGGGCCGCAGCCAGCAGCGGCGTTTCCCTCATCCCAGAAGGCTACGGCTGGCCCCACCAGCACTGCACAAGCAGGTCACTCCTGGGGCTCTTGCAAGCCAGCAATATATTGCATTTCCAGGCTGGCCGGAGCCTCGGAGCAGGGTCGAGGCTCCCTTGCCAGCCTCCAGGACGTCTCCTGCTGCTGTTTCCCCATGGCACCGGCTGTTACGATGGGCTGATGGGCCATTCCCACCATTTCAGTACATTTGCCTCCTGATTTACCCTGCTTGGGTAGGAAGATAACCCACACTACCAGAGAGCCAAGCCAGTTCCTTGTCTCAAAGGTCCTCCAACCCACATGGATCAGCCAGGGCTCAGCTCCCTCAGCGTCCTTCCTCTCTACCCAGAGAAGGGGGAAGGACTTCCAAGAGGAACAGCTTGCCCTTCTTCTCCTTATAATGCCTCCCGCCAGAAGCATGCAAGGGAGCTATCAGCACAGGTGATCTGTGGATGTCAAGCTCATTAAAATCATTAAAGTTTGACAAATTTGCACAAGCTGGGCATCAGGCCCTTGGTTTTCACTCCAGGTTTTGATTAGCCACCACTGACCTAGAGGCTGCTTAACAGAGTAAGGACCCCAGGCTGAGCCTGCCGGCACCCGTGGCAGTTGTCCCTATAACTATTTTCCTTTGTAAAAAAATTTCTCAGAACTCTTCTCGCACCAGTGGAAAAATCATATATCGGCTGGGAAACAAACAGAAAAGGATCCGAGTCTCATCCTCTCTGCTGCATTTTAATGTCATCCCAAAGGAAGCGGCGCTGCCTTGGCCACTTGCAGCACTCACCGAGTTTATTGGCTACTTTTATTGGTTTGTCTGTGCCACGTTTTGCAGGCAGCTGTGCCAAGAAAACACCGTGGCTTTCCAGAGACGAGGCCTCAGAGAGGCAGAGGTAAGCCCAGGAGAAGAGTGAAAAGCTGGAAAGAGGAACCTTGTAAATTTGGTACCAGCAAGGATGGAGGGGTGCCAAAGCTGACCGAAATCTGCCATGAAACGAATCAGATCGCAGCCTTCCCTTCCCTGTGCAGAAGTCACGACGCCCACAGCTGGGAGAGCGGCCAGTGTTATTTTTGGGCAAGATTTATGCAAGTTCCAAGCAGAGTCTCAGCGAAAAGGAAACGAGGGGGAGAGATGGAGGTTTCTTTTTAACAGAGATGTTGGAAACACATGGAAGTCATGAGCAAAGAGTTAGAGCACCTACTCTGGGGTTGAATACCTCTGGACTGGACAGACGGGGAACAGACCACCACGGACCAAACACGGCTGTTCCCCAATAGCTCGTGAGCTGCAGCGACAGATCTGAGGAACAGCTAAACCAGGGTCCCCACCAGACCCGTCCCCAGGTCCTCCCCCTGCCCCAGGTCCCACCGCACGTGCTGGGTGCAGGATCACAAGGCCGTGGCCCTAAATTGCAAATACGATTTAGCTGAGCAGAGGAGGCAAGATTGCTTTGGCCGCTTCCTAAAAGGCCAATCTCCACGGCCCCGCTGTGGGACGAGGGGAGAGCAAGGGGCACAGGGAAGCACAGGACCTTTAACTCCATTTTCATTTGGGAGGGAGGTGTTGACATTTTAAATGCCATGAATAATAGATAATTGGCAGTGTCTTGGATTCATGAAGTCACTGAAAAGCAAAAAACCCCCTTTTTCGATGCCTGTGGTAACGCTCCAGTATTGGGTTATAAGTGACTCAAGTGAGGACCGTGCGATGGCAGGGCACGCTCGGAGCCGGGAAGCGTGCCCGCGGGCCGGCACGCTCGGCAGGGTGTTTCGCAAGGATCAGCTGGACGCCATCCTACCCTCGCGCTGCTGGTGAAGTCATCGTGGCTTTGCACCCCCCTCCTCGTCCCGCTCCCGAGAGGACGGGGTAGAGCAGCTGTAGCTCAGCACGTCAGGCAAAAAATCATCGTTCTTCTTGCCTGCCGCCTCTCTGGGGCCCCGGTATCGCAGGCACTCGGAGGAGAGGTTTGCTCTGCCCGGGCTGAGCTCTTCACCTCCTGACTTGTGCCAAGTACACACAGAGTCGAGCAGAGGAGAGAGCAGTTCCTCGCCGGAGGGTTTTGCTTGTAGATGAACATGTGCAAGTAGGTCCTTCTGGCTGCTGATCACCCCCACGTAGGAACACCAGAGGTACCACAGCTCTGGCACACTCTGCGAAGGTGGGATGTCTTACGATAAGAAGGAAGCACTTTCTTTTTACTACCTGGTTGTTCCCGGTGTTTTGCGTCTGTTAGGCACATCACCTCTTAAAAAGAGGAGTGGACCAGCTGCTGCTCCCTGGAAATCACGGCTGGAGTCTGTGTGGGTATGCACACCTCTGCATCCGCATGACTTTGCACATAAAAACCGCTTCATGCAGAGGCTCAGTTACTCTGAAACCATCCCATGCTTATGGAAAGAGACTCAAAGCTGAATTTCAGAGGCATTGTCCACCGATCCTAGCACCTGGACCATCAGGATGGCAGCCTAGCCCGGTGTAGGTTCACCAACATCAATAAGATGTGGCTGCTGTTGACCCTGTCGTTGCAGCGCTGGACTGGGTACCCCGTGCACCCTATCCATCATTAACTTGGGTCCTCTGCCCGCCCGCACAACACCACGGCTAGAAAACCCCAGGGAAATGCCATCCCTACACAGGGAGGTGCTGGGAGCCGCAGGAGTCTTGTGGTGCCTTCTGGGAGCAGGACATGCAGGGTCACATCAAAAGTCCTAAGAAATTCAAACCCTGGGGATTATGGAGGAATCTGTACGCTGTTTTGCCAATATACCCTAATTTTCTCTTTCTCTGGCTAATTCTAATCTCAGATAAGCCTCAAGACATTACACTGAAAGAAACAGCTAGCTCAAAGGACACGTGTGGCCTTATCTTCTCCATGCATTCATTTGAATAAATCTGTTCCGAAGGTACTTTACATAAACACGTTGAAGGACAAACCCTGGCTCACCTCTAGGGAGTCTGTCTTATCCATGAAGTCTACAGGAGGCTTTTAACGGACTCACAAGGGCACCGGCGTTGCCCTTAGGAAAATGCACTGAAAGTCGAAACCCCAGGATGCTATTCTACTTGCACTCTACCAAACTATCCCTCCTCCTGTGCTCAGTTTTCCTTTCATAAAACTTGAGTAATTAATACTGAGTAACTGCTGAGGGATTTTACAAGCCTCGGTGAAAGATCTGTTATTTACTGAAATGGGGAAGTTTAACTTGGAGAACATCACGTTAAAGCCATTGTGAGCGCAAAGCTTTAAGAACGTTTTTATCAAATTGAAACTAAATGGTTTGCGGCAATAAGAAAGTTGTCTTCAGGAAAACCCACCAAATTGAAGTTATTCCTAGGTTATTAGCTGGAGCGGATATATTGTTGGTTTAGTATCGAGATGTGTGTGAACAAAGACCAAAACTCAACCACGTATCCAAATATCAGTAAGAATAAATATCTTTACCAGGGAACTCATTATGGAATTTTGGAAAGAAAACCATTTTGAGGAAAACCATCCCAAAAATGTACTTCTAATTTTTTTTTTCTTCCTCCAAAATAAGGTTCCGATTTTTACCAACAACAATAATGTTAAAAAAGATCTGGATTAACTCGAAAGCTATTTCACTTTCACTCCATTTCTTTTGCCCCTCCACAGGGAAATCCACAGTGCACAGTTTCCAAATGTTAATGAACAACAGTCCTTTCTCTGTACCTTTTAGGGCCTGATTCACCATGATCATCCATAAATATTACTTTAAAAACTTTCCTGAGGAACTCCCAGGGGCCATGAGAGCAGCCGATGTCAGGAAATGTCAGATATTTCTCCCTCTCCTCCTTGAGACGCTGGTAGCGTGGTTGGAAAAGAACAGATGCGTTAAATGCTCGGAGATTTACAGCACCCCCCACACACGGGAACCATAAAACGACAATTTGTTCAATTTCAAAAGCAGACCTCTGCCCATTGCAGGACCTTTCATCACTGTTTATAAAGCTGGGCTTAAAAAGCCCCGGATCTTTTATGATAAAATGGACACAAAGTTCATTTTTCAACTGTTGCAATGCCTAAAAAATGGAGATGTGTGCAGGCGGAGGGGGGGAAGGAGACAGCCCCTCGCCGGCCAGATCCTGCCCTGGGCTTGCTCCTGTCTCTCTTTGGCGTGGAGGTGTCCCAGAGTGGGCAGGTTTAAGGTAACGGGGCCAGGAGGGGTTGGAAAGCCTGGTTTAGCAGATTGAATGCCATACGAGGTCTGCTCCCAGATGCTCTGTGAGAACCTCAGGTGACCACCGATGGAGCTCATACCTGTTCCCAACCTCCAGCGGGCACTGGGAAGATAAAAATCCACTCATGACCAAGAAATGGTTTGGTGTCACAACATGACAGCGTCAGTCCAGTCTATCAAAAGCTGGCCTTGACGAAGGTCTTTGCACAAACAGCTGAAGACCAAAATCACCATCCTCCCTCTTGTTCTTGACCTAGTTCCCCCATCGCCTCTGCATCTGGGATCAGCCTTCAGGTAGCGAGGATGCAACGCCTCTTTCAAGAGCCTGACACGTCACCAGCCACACAGCAAAAGCAGATTTTGGCATTTGACGCAGATGGTTTCACCTCCACAGAGCCTACAAGTGTTTAGTTTCGGCCTCAGACTCAAGGTGGCCCCAGACCAAAGCACTGGATCGCTCCACATCCCTACCACAGACCGGTGATCTCTGCAGTGTTAATTTGGCTCCAAATGCTGAGCTGCGTCCTCCTCTGGCATCCCAGCCCTGGAAACCAAGAGAGGAGTGAAGCAACATTACCCACGTAATGGATGAATAAGAGCAGAGTTCTGCATTTATTGCTTAAGTAGTTTGAAGTGATTGTAATGCAGCCAGATTTATTTCTTATATACAGTGGTGGACTTATTAAACTTCCAAAGGAGCTCTTTAAGCTGTCATTTGGGGTTTAATTGCTGAATATAACTACCTGCTTCTAAAAGGCTGCTGTGGAACAGCCCTCCGTCCACAGACCGACGTCTTCTGCTCAGAAGAAGATCCCCAAAAGCACGAAGGGTTAAAGCTTTGGCCTGCCTAGTCCAGTCCACCCCCTCCTCCTCCAGTTTGCAAATAGTAGAAAGGAAAGGATTAGAGGGGAGAGATTTATGGACTAGCCCATCACAGAGCCTCAGTTCGCACTTTGATGATGGGGGAACGGCCCTGCTCTAACAAAGGGGCTGTAAAGCATGCCCACCAGTAAACTATCTATTGGGGGGAGCCAAATCCCTCCTTGGATTATTAAGGGCTCTGCGAGTCCTTGGGAAGAAAGGCTGCACCTTTTTTAGTGCTGCATTATTAATAAAGAGCTGGTGAAATACTTACTGCTGCTCCGTAAATCTTCCAAGGGCAGGAGTAGGTTGCACAGACATTTGGGCTGGAAGGAAACGGAGGGGCCGTGGGGCTTGACCTACATCCCCCATCCCAACCGTGGCGAGTGTCTCTGGAGCGGGGATGCAGCAGGAGCCCAGCTCCGCTCCCGGACCTGCGGGGAGAGGAGATCCGTGCCCTGAAGTCCCCCGAAACGTCCTCTGGCTGCTCCATCCCCAAGGTGCTCCAGCAGAAGCTGTGCCCGGAGAGGTCCCCAGCCTCGAGCCACAGCTGGGCTGGCTGGGCTGGTCCCTCGTGGCTGTTCCCACCAGCCCAGGGGTCTTCGAATCCGTCCCAAGGGCTGGGGAGCAACACGGGCTGTGGGGATGGATCCTGGAGATGCAAAGCTGCCTTGCCCCCAGGAAACCAATACTGAATTCATAGCTATAACTTTCATCTAATCCCATGCAACTCTTCTTTTAACATCTTCAGATGTAGTAACTCCTCCGGTTCACTGTAGCTCACCCAAGAAGGAAGGACCAAATGACCTTTTAGAACATTTTTTCATCCTCCCAAAGTTTTCTTTAGCAGGGAGGGAGGAGTTAATGGAAAAACAGTAGTACTACATTTAAAGTGAGAGATGGCAAAATAAAAAAAAAAGTCTGCTGGCACTACCCACTCAACAAGCAGCTGGTGTTGAATATGGGCTCAAACCAAACTACCATCCATCAGATCTGGATTTACAGAGGAGTCCGAGAGGAGGGAATAGCTCGCACTGGTTACTATGCTCACAACACAAGACTGTTCCAGGCCGGACACCCAGGACCTGTGTCCCATGCAATGAAACGCATTTGCTCTCTCACGCCTATATCCTATTCTGAAACAGCCATGAAAACCCTGCTTGCTTGAAGGCAACCACAGTAGTGGAGGGAGGACATCACCCATCCCCTTGCTCTGTCCAGGGCTCAGCTTCCCCCACGTTAGCACCTGTTTGGAACAAGCATCCCCCAAAAAGCCCAGAGCGCTGAGACCCGGAGGAGTTGGCTGTGCTTTAGAAAAAGCAAAAATAAACAAACCCTTATGACTACCAACAAAATCCAACCCACGACAACAAAAAAAAGTTTCCTTCCTAATTTCAGCTTCTGGTCATAAAATTTTACTTTCATGTAACAGCATGAAATCTGCACAACCGGAGCAGGGGTTTTTAATAAAAGGCAGAGGTTGATGTAATATCCGAGCCAAGGTGTTTTTATAAGCCAGAAGAAGAGAGACAGAAACACAGAAGGAAAATAATTTTCTTGAATTCCTTCCAGAAAGGCATTTTATTTAGATTTCCTTTAACCATGCTGAAGTTCTCCTTCGTCTTCTTGCATGGGTTTTCCCCCTTAAAAGCTGTCCCTCTTAACCTGTGCATTAATGCCAGCAAATCCAAGCCACTCATTTCTTTTTGCATCTCAGCCCTAATGCATTTGAAATGCATTAGGGGGAGGAACAGAGCAATTTTCAGCGTGCATTGGGCTCCGCCTTGCCCCAAAGCCCAAATCACCGTGGAGCCCAGCCTCAGAAGAAGGTGCTAGGTGTCTTGCACCCAGGATAATGCTCCTCTTCCAACACCTGTGAGGATGGAGGGCAAGCGCTTCCCTGTGTCCCAAACTATGAGGTTTGAGTAGAGAATAATGTCTGCTAAAGGGCCAGAAACAGCTCAGTGAAAAATGACTTCCAAATGCCCCCTGCTCTGGGGATTTTATAAGGGAAGATGGATCTTTCTATCTGTTTTCCTTTCTTCTTCATTTTTCAACTCTTGACCTACGCTGTGAACAGAAACCTCCCGGGTGTCAGCCTTCGGCAGAGGAAATGCTTCCTCCAGTTCATTTGTCTTCGGTGGTCTGTGCAGCTGAAGAGATGCATGTGGCCAAAGAGATGCTGTTCCCGACCCTGCCCATCCTGCCTCCGCCGCCCTGAGTGCTGGAGGGTTGGATTTGCAGCTCCGTTAGCAGGGATGGTACCGGCCATCCCTCACCTGGCCCTTTGCTCCTGGGAAAACAGGAGCGAGAGCAGCCTTGGCCCCACTTTTGGGCAGACACACAGCCCAAGACAAAGAGAGGCTCATCTGTTTAAAAAAAATAAGAGGTTTTGGTATTTACCTGGGTGTGAAGGACCAGATCGTAGAGCTGGGAAGGGTATTGCTGGCCACTGCCTCCCGGACACCGTGGGTCCCAGGAGGGCTGCTCTGCTTAACTCATAGAGCAACCCCAGTTCAAAGCATCCCTTCTCTCAGGTCAGAGCATGACACGAGTCACAAATTTCAGACACAGATTTCAAATGCCTTAAACCCCGTGATTCCCAGCTCAAGGTTCAAGGGCAACATATTGCCACAAGATGTTCTTGCTTCCAGCATCGCTCATGGACACTGGAAACCACCACAGCAGTAGACCCAACAGGGAAAGGATGGTGTGGTTTGCAGCACCCTGTTTGGCAGATAATCCAAGCTGGAAGATTGGGAACCAGTGCCTAAAGGTTTCCAGATGAAGACATTTCTGCTTAGCATGTTATTTGTAATTAGGGTGGAAATAACTAAAACAGGAGGATCTGTATAATTCAGACCTATGGGAGGTTCTTTGTCGCATCTTAGAACGCAATGCGTGTTCTTTGTTGCCTCAAACACGCATTGCCCTGGATGTTGTCCACCTCCAGGCACGGAGCAAGGCTGGAGCAAAAAAAGAAGAGGAAGGAGGAGTGAAAAGGGGGGTGCCCAGGTGTCGCCCCCCGCTCCCCAGCCTTTCCCCTGTCTTGGTTTGAACGCGGGGCCCTTATTTTCTTACCGTTTTTCAGAGCGTCTCAAGCATGACCACGGATGGGGACCTCTCCCCGGCGTCCGGCAGAACTGTTCCATGCAGGCAGCCCAGGCGTTTCGCATGGCAAAGGGGAAGCGATTGATCTCCAGGAAAGCGATTTATCAGCAGCTGGTGACCTGCGGAGCTGAAACCCCGGCTGCACTTGTTCCTGGGCCATGCTGCGGAGCTAATGGCATAAGCAGGGGGAAGCCCAGATGTGAGCAGCACAGCCACCGACAGCAAGATGGATGATACCTCGGGACGGGGCTCACGCACCTTTGGCTGTCTGGTACACGTACAGCATGACTTTCAAACTGGGTGTGGAGAGGAAGAGGCTGGGGGCAGCAGTTCCCATCCTCACCCCGAATTACCTTCATGGGGAAACGGAGGTGAGGCTGGACCACATCCTTCAAGTCTGGCACTTGGGCCGGCAGCTCTTGTCCCCCTTCAGCTGGAAGAGAAGCAGAAATGTCCTTGCAAGGTTTTCTGCTTGATGACAGTTGCTGAGAGGTTGTACGAGATGGGGCTCAGCAAAGGCCACAAAATGGATTTCCACAGCCAGGAAAAGGAGGCTTCAGATGCAAACTTAGGGAGGGAGAGAGGCAGAATCCGTAGACCCCGTTATAGTTCGGTGCCACGGCTTCCATCTTGGACTTTGCTGTCCATTTAAGAAGTAGGAGATTTTAGTCCCAAGTTTACAAGTTGGCCCTGTCTCCTTAGAAAAATAAAATTCAAGAAAAGAATTTTTATAGGACAATTTGTTGCTCTCCATGAAGGCTTGAGAAAGCCAAACGGCATGGCCTGCAGGGCTGCAGCTCTGGTGTGGAAATGGATACGGCAGTGTCCTGCCTGCTCTCTCCCTCTTTCAGCAAGAAGTTTCCCTTTGGTTTACAGCAGCCCATGCTCCAGGGGAAAAAACAACAACTGCCGCTGTTATTCTTTATGAAGGCGGCAAGAGAGCTGAATAAAAGAGGCTGCATCCAAAGCACAATATGAGATGAAAAAGACATCCAAGCTCCATGGCGCTAGATAAAACAAAGCGCACACAAAAAGAATCAAATGCTGAAATATGTATTTCTTGTGGGTATGAATAGAACTGTCTATGTTTGCCTTGGAGACAGGGGGAAGGAGGCCAAACGGTTTAATCTCAGCAGGTATTGCTTTTCAGTACAGAGCCATCGAGCAATTTAAAGACCTCCTGCCAGGCCGTTTCAGCAGTCGCACAGCCCCGCTCTCTCCGAGCTGCTCGGTGCTGGCCCGTGGAAGGGTCACCCCCACTCTGCAGCCCACGGACAGGTAGATCCTCGCACGCCTCTTGCCCTACCACAGATGTCAGCAGTAAGAAAAAGCCCAACAAGTTCAAGGTAGCAAACCAGCCGTCTCCATGAGCTTTATCCAGCCTTCGCCCTGCTCTCCCCAGCCTGGCTGCCGTCACTGGGCTCTGCCAGACCATCTGGTGTGTCCTCGCTTCTCTGAACTCGGGGACTGGAGGGTAGGCAACTGGGATTTGTTCTGGTGGGCTGGTAAAGCACCGGAGCTGGAGAGTAAATACCTGGTATCGCTGGAGCACGCTGATATCTCTAGGAGTCCCATGAGGACGTGCAGGAACCAAGATCCACAGATTTAGGTCTTCATAAAGCCACAAAACAAACACAAAAAAGAGCTGGGCTTTCACTCATGATAAAAGCTGATGTGGAAATGATAAAAAAGATGAAATGCTCCTATTTAAAAAAAATAAATCAAATTTTTTCAAAATTATTTCCAGGCTTGGAAATCCAGTGGTGCTGCTGCCATCCTCTTTTCCCCCTCCCTCCACATCCCAGGGCTGTGCTTCGGCACGTTTCCCTTCGCGTCTCTGATCTTGCCCCAGTACTCACCACGCACCCGGCACCAGAAGTGCTCGAGCACTTTCCAGGCAGGTGCACGCCGTGCCGGCACGGCCGTGAAATCGTGTGGTGCTCTCGTCTGCTTAAAAGGCAGGAGGGACCCATCTGGCATGGGGTGATGAGCAGGTCTGGAGGAGCAGGGCCAGGTCCCAGAGGCGATGAGTGAGCGCAGCTGATCATTCAAAGAGGTGAAGGCAGAAGGTCTCCAGGTGTGAGGGTGGGGGAGCAGGTGCCCTGCAAATGTTTGCTTGGAAACTGTGATGAGCTTATCTGAGAAGAGCCCTCCAGATGCCAAGCGTACCCCGCTGCTCACCGGCAGGTTGGGCGCGTCAGTAAGTCTGATGTGGTGTGCCCTTGCAGAAAATGTATGGTTGGATCAGTTCACCATCATTTGCATCTGCTTCCCTCACCCCACACCGTGTTACCATCTCCCCTGTCTCTGAGCAGCCCATCCACGTGCAGAAATTCAGTGCCTGACAGTGATGGAGAGCAGAAGCAGCTGATGAATGACATTAAGGGCGGGAGGAGGTGGGAGATGTTTCCTGGCTAATCTTTTCCTCCTGAGCGAGGCTAGACCTGCTCCAGCATCTCCTCTCCGGTGGTTTGGGGCAGCCTGTTACCCAACCTTGTTGCTGTTCATCTCTGTTGAGAAGCCAGGTGGTCTGAGGAGCACCCCCATCCTCCCTGGGCATGTTGCCTCCAGTACCACCCACTGGTTCCCTCATGCTCTGAGGCTGAAAATATGGTTTTAATAATGTGTCCATAAATCATTCTGTTCGTAGCAGCTGACATATGCGGTGGTGCTGGGAATAGGCCCAAACTTCCCAGGTGCGGGAAAGCCTCCACAGTCAACCCCAGTGCTGGTGCTGTCAACGGTGGCCCCCGTCAGCCCATGGCATGAAGGTGGCCACCAACGAGACCCAAGGGCAGCGGTCACCACTGGGTGCGACCCACCCTCCAGGGGAGCAAGGGTGGGATTCAGGGCCCCCGTCAGCCCATGGCATGAAGGTGGCCACCAACGAGACCCAAGGGCAGCGGTCACCACTGGGTGCAACCCACCCTCCAGGGGAGCAAGGGTGGGATTCAGGGCCCTAAACAGAGGTATCTGTCTGGTGCCACGTGAGATGCTCTGGGGTCTCAGGGCAAACCATGGACTGCCAGGATCTACGGGACACCCGAGCCTGCTGGAAGAGCAGCTGGAGGCCAGGTGGGGTCCTGCGAGGCACCTAAATGGCACCAGGCACCTACCTTCAAGCACCCAAAATGTGCCCAAGGTCTTGACATGGGACCTGGGTCTTGGCGGTGGCATCAGCTATTAATACCACATGAGGATCACCCTGCAGTGAATCTACCTGCGCATCCCCAGTCATCAACAGACCTGTGCTTACAGGTGTCCGGGAAGGGTCAGAGCTGCTATAATCCCTCTTCCACAGGCGAGGAACTGGAGTACACAGAGATGAAGCGACCCAGCCGTGTTCCTGGGGGTCTGGGCTGTCTGAGGTCTGCCACCGAGCACTGCACTGACAGCGTCTGCACCTTGGACACGTCTTCTCTCCTTCTGCAAGACCACGGGATAATCCTGCTTTCTCAGCAGCAGTGAGAGCCATCGTGGAGATGCTGGTTAGCAGAGATGGCACGTGCTATCTCCAGTGGCAGCAGATATCACTTAAGGCTGCCTAAAAAGAAATGTCATGTCAAAACAACCACGTCAACATGCATTTTTTACAGCTCTCCCTAGATTTTTGTCACGGATTCCCCCAACGGAGTCACGCTGGCCTCTGACAGATACAGGCTATGTCTCGTGACAGATTGGTTGTTTTAAAGGTATCCTGTTCTCCAGCTCTAATAATTTGGGAAGCTCATTTGCAGCCTTGAAAGCCGTTAGCCAGCAATTCTCCGAGTCTGCACAGAGTTTGCAGCCTGTCAGGCTTCCCCGTCCCTGAGCATCCATCACTCTCACACTTCCACTTCACTCCTGCACTGACACTGAAATAACAAGCGAGATCCTGCACCGGTGGAGAGCAAGTACCCCCAGCTGTACATCAGGACAGTTCCTCAGCAAATAAACTGCTTGGGATGACTTTTTTCCTAATCTCACGATGGATGATTTCAGATTTTGAGCGTGGGTTGGGTTCAGGGCAAGGGCTGCTATGACAAGCAACACCCCATCACTGCTGCCCAGACCTTCCCATTCACCCTGTTATTTCCACCAGCTCCTTGCACTCAGCAGTGATGAGACTTTCTAGCAAGAAAAGTAAAAAAAAAAAAAAAAAAAAATATCACAGAAGAGACGTATACCTGTGCCCCAGTTTTGGAGCACAAGGCCTGTTTGCTGCCGGTGCAGACATTTGAAGGGAAGAAATCATTCCCAGATCGAAGGCTTTGACTCTTCTCAGCCTGTTTCTTTGTCTCTGGCATTCAGAGGAGTGACGGGAAAAGCAGCTGGCCGGGCGCGGGGTCTTCGCAGTGGGACTTCGCCTGATATCAAGGCAACAAGACGGGTTTTCACCTGATGCTGGAAACAATGCCATCCATAGAAGCCCACATTGTTACCTTGACATTTGGAAGCAATTACCTGCATGTTATGTAAAACTTTTATTAAACGACTGGAGAAATTCGGTAATGTGTTAATCATTGGTTGAATGACATCTGCTTAATACCAGAGATTTTTGAACTGCAGGAGAAGGGTTCAGCAGTTCAGAATGATTACCAAAACATATTGCTCCTTTTTTCGTTCTCCTACGTGTTAATTTTTCAGATTTATTATCTTAGGCTCCTGCGTCTAGTATTTTCACTACATGTCAACATCTGTTATATCTCTGCATTTCGCAGCTCTTTAGTCTTTGCCCCATGAAGCCTTAGGCACTCGGATGAGAGACGCAGCCAGCTCTAACCCGGGGCTTATGCAATTTTCCAAACTAATCCAAAGGACAATTACCAGGGAAATTTGGCTCGCGGAGGCATTTCTGGCATCAAAAAAAGGCATCGGTAGATGGACTCAAACCCAAATAAACCAGGCAGGTTTAGAGACAAACTTGGCTCTCAGGAGAAGACTTGGAAAGTCTGGGGCACTGCGAGTCTGCTGCTCTTTGGGAAACATGTGGTGGGTGGAAATGTGTCATGGAAAGATGCTCGGTTCGTTCCCACTCCTTTTGTTCGCTCATGCAGACCTGGAGTCATTCCGTTCATATGGCAAGCCATAAAATCCTCCAGGGATACGCGTCCTTTCAAAACGCAGAGCAAGGAAAGAAGAGATGTTCTGCACAAGCCATTGCGGCCAAGGGGCTCTGGTAGCGCGTGTGGTGCAGACGCGTCCACGGAGATCTGGGACCTGGCTGGGACCTGGGGCTCCAGGCTGGGCACAAGCACCGGCACCTGGGCAGAGGTGGGGGACTGGGCACTGCCCATCATAAACCCACAGTCTGGTAGGGCTGGGATTCATCCTGCTTTCTCCTTTTTTTTTTTTTTTTTTTTTTGGGAAGGGTCATTCCACAAGGCATCTCTGCCAGGGGCAAGCCAGGGTCCCGTTAGCTCCTGCGGTCAAGGTGCTGAGCGGCATCAGCCCGGGGCTGGAGAGGAGCATCATCCCTGGAGCGCTGGGATTTGTCTCGGCTCTGCAGGCAGACATTCCCATGGTCTCCCAGCGACGGAGGCTCCCGTACGGGTATTCCCTCTGCTGGGTGAAAGCCGGTAGCCCCGAGGGGCAGCACATTGCCTACACCCCAGGGACCAGCACCAGCCGGATGGGTGCACAAACAGGCAGCTGCCTGACAGCCAGTAAAACCTCTCCTAAAGCCATCAGGAGAAATACAGAACATCCCGTCAGGCTTGTATTGGCCTTAAATTGTGCACCGGCACTGCACGACGGATTTCATCCTGTATATATTAAATATCTGGTTAACCCGGAGCAGCTCAGCCCAGGCCAGCCGAGCGCGGGAGGTTGCTGCAGGATGGGTTTGGGAGTGGAGGGAAGCAAAGCGCAGCCGTCCCTCTCGGGGCATCGGTCGACGGGGCTGTGATAGAGCAAGTTCACCCTAACATGACTTAATAGAAAATCTTTTTGCAGGTAATTTCCATGCACTGCCCTGGATCGTATTCCAGAAGAAACTCGCACTGTATACAAGCCAAATGCTTTCTACTCCCAACCGTCAAGCCACGTTTCTAATTTATGCTTTTTTTATTATTTTCTTCCCTCACCTGTGATCTGCCTCCCCTCCCCAATAAAAATTACAGCTTCCATTTATCATTTTTCTGAGGGTTGCTATAAATTCAGCTATGCCCCATCTCTCCCGCTTAACGTAACACAAACTTTCTGCCCGCCTCCCTTTGTAGGTTGTGTTATTTCTGTAACCTTACACATCTCCTTTCCGCATCCTCTTTTGAGAGGGGGAAAAAGTAAAAACTAAAATACCCCCCTGATCTTTAAAGGCCATCTCCAAAACCGCAGAATGGCTGGTATTACATACAAATAAAACTTGCAGTTTTTAACGGGGGAACTTCCTGCCTTTTTTTTTTTTTTTTTTTTTTTTTTTTAAATAAAATGCTTTCAGTAATTAGCAACAGCTTGGACAGGCAGGCAGTGACACTTGCTGTGACACTTGCCGGCTGCTGGGCCCGCGGGACCAGGGGTCACTTCAGGAGGGCTCCTGCCATTTGCTCCCAAGCCATTTTGCAGATTTAACTCACGCAAGGTTTGCGCTGTTTTTTTGGAAGCACAGGGAGAAACGTGCGTCCGATGCTCTGGTTCCCATCGCTGCAGTACCATGAGCCTGAAAACACTTATTCCTTCTAAATTCCCGCCCGGAGTAATTAAAAGAAATCATAAAAATGTGGGAATGGCTGTATTTCCCCCAGGCTTGTGGTCCGGTATCCATCCTCTGACGGTGGCCAGCGTGCTTCAGAGGGAAGCGGAGACGACCCCCTGCCTGGGGCCGTTCTGGGATGAGCTTCTCCACGGGGAACTTCTGCCTCCCTTCGAGCAGAGCCTGGCTCGAGTTTATGCTGAGAGTTGGCCAGGAACCGTTCCCGCTCTCCGAAAACTGCTGATGGAAACAAAAGATTTTCCTGCTTGTTGCGTTTTGTCAAAAAAAAAATTCCTCCTTTTTCTCCATCTCGGAGCACAACTTTTCAAAAGTTTTTCCATGAATGGGAGAAAAAGGTCAAATACAGAGCAGTCGGTACCCGGCACGGGAGTTTTCAGGCCTGGTTTCGAGGAGGAAAACGAGGAATTTTTGCAGAAGTTCACGGCAAGCTTCTTCCAAGCCTGAGCACAAGGAGGGAAGAAGATTAATGCCGACGTGAAAATGTAACCAATGGGCAAGAATTTTTGGAATACTCTACTTCAGTCTTTCTTTTTAAATCCAACGCTTAAAGATGCTGCTCTTTACTTAAACATGATTTTAAAGCGCTAAGCTCTGGCAGTAGTTCTCCTACTGCACAAATGTGTGACCTTGGATGACACCGATCTGCCAAAAAAGAAGGAAAAAAAAGGTGTTGCTGATATTTATTTATTTTATGCTCCGATTCCTCATTCATCATCAGGTAAATTTGCTCTTGGCAGCACCGGCAACTTCCTCAAACGCAGCCAAGGTGACCACTAAAATTAGCATCAAATCCCAATAACACTTTACATCATGTACACGTTATTTTTCACTGGACATAAATTGTGAGGTGTTTCGCTTTTGTTTTGAATCCCCAGGGGATCGGGTCATTACTCCGGGCATCGGTCCATGCCGGGGACGGAACCGGCTGATGCAACCAACTCCAAATGTGGAAGTTAAATTTTTTGTTTCACTGGAGAAATTTTCTCAGTCCTTGCCAAGATGAATTACTAAAACGTCTGAAGAAACAGCACTGACCGAGACCTCAGACAGTAAAACACAATTTTCATCCTCTCTCATAAATTTTTTGCTTAATGAAAAGTCCTCGAGGAGCACATTTCTCTGTCAGAGCCAAGGAAAATAAACGTGTGCATGGTTAAACAGCGCCGATAGCCGTGAACGCTAACGACCCTGCCCGTGTCCCGGTGTTAGTAAACATCTGCATCTATATCCCTCCCGGAGACCTCCCCGCCTCCGTCATCCCCAGGTAGGAGAGCCGAGGGATGCTCTGGCAAGGGGACTTTCTGCATCATGCTCGTGCCACGCCGGGAGCGTTCAGTCCTCACTTCCAGACTGCTTTAATAGAGAGCTAGGCAGAAAACGCAGACTTTTCCTCAGCAGAATCTAACGCTGTTTGGCTGGGGTTGTTGTGAAAGCCCCGCAGTCGGCAGGATGGTGCAGACTCGGGTGGCCGTGGGCGCCTGGTGGTCCGGGACAGACGGCCACAGCCCTTCTCATCCCCAGGTGAGATTTTGAGCCAGAGAAGTGAAGCAAGGCAGGTAGTGCTAGTGGGAGGCGTAATTAATTAAATGCTCGTAAAGGTGTAGCATCATCCAGGGATGCTCACAGGTCACCGGGCCAGTGTCCTAGTAACCCTGGGTTCGGAGAGAGTGAGGGTGAGGGCAGGTAATGGGGCACCCCGTAGTGCCCGAGCCCAAAGAAGGGGGGTCATGACTTGCTCCACGACTGTGCAGGATCCGGTACGCTGCAGACCTCACCCGCCTCGTCCTCCTTGTCCTCTGTGGAAGCTGCAGGCACAAGAGCAGGGAAAAAACCCATTGGCAATGGGCAGATGGAAGTTCCCTGCAGGGGTGGCTGGCAGGGATAACACCCGAGACCGACACTCCCCGACATCTCCAGGCATCACCCAGAACGATGTACGATCCCCATCCTTCCTGAGCCATGGTGGGACCTCCTGGGGAAGACCAGAGACCTTGGGGTGTCATGCCCAGGGAAATGAAGCCTGAGACGGGGTAGGATCGCTACCTACAAAGACTGATGAGCAGGAAAGAGCTGGTTAAACTCCAGCATTGGCATGAGAAGAGAGGAGGAAAACACTGCCCACGAATATGCTTAGGCTGGAAAGTAGAAGAGAGTTTCTAAACATCTACAGAGAGGCCTCCTGAGAGAGCTGGAAAGAGCAGAAACCTTAACGGAATTTAAAATGTGCCTTGACTGATTTGTGAAGAGGATCATGGCAAAGGTCCGATGTGAGGAGCTGGGGAATCCCACCCGGTCCCCCGTACTTCTCGTGTGCCAGCCAGCAGCCCTCCTCCTCTCTGCGCCCACCACCAGCACCCCATGGGCAGGACGGGCTCTTCCCAGCTCTTACCTCATCAGGTTCAAGACCAGCCAAATGTGTCCCGTTGGTTTCTTGGATGCTTCCCCACCTGCGAACCCATCCCTGGCCACTTCTCCTTGTCCCTCCACCCTGAAACCAGCCTGGCAGGAGCAGCCGTGGGTGCCCGTCGTGGTCTCAGGGATCACTGAAGGTCCTTACCTGCATGAGGGCTGGTGGGACCCAACACCCTGAGGAGACAGATGGGGAGACAGGAGCCGTGTCCTCATTACTGGTGGGGCTGGACGCTGGCATCCAAAAAAAGGCATCTCCCACCCATCCTGAGCCGCTCGATCTCTGTGTGGGCTCAGCCCGGTCTCCACTAGTGTGGCATTTCAGCGCTTCGCCGGGGATGTCCCTGTCCATGAAGACCACCCTCCCTGTCCATGAAGACCACCCTCCCTCTCCCTGACAGGCAAAGGAGGGGAGGACAGGCGACAGGAGCACCAAAGTGTCAAAAGCAACTGGAGGGGCCGTAGCGGTGGGCAGGAACGCCCACGGTGCCAGCGTTGCCCGCGGTGCCGTGCCTGCACCCCGGGGCAGCCCCAAAACATCAGAGCCCATCACCGGGGCTGGGGGTCCCCAGCGGGTGCCTTTAGCCAGGCAGAAACACCAATGCTGGCTGTAGCGGGGTCAGGGCTGCACCCAGCAGCGGGAGGGTGAAATAAAAAAAAAATAATTCAATGTGATGCTGAGGATCCTTATTTTTTCCATAAAAATGAAACCCCAGACAGCAGGTGAGGGGGCTGCCAGCCAGGGTGTGTAGGCAGGGGTCTGCCGCGCACATGGCCCTGCCCGTTAAGCTGCTGATTTCATGGTGCTAAAGGGGGCTGGGGGGGTCCGGGGAGGGGGGCCAGACCGCGCTAGAGGGCACTGTCGCCTGTGGATCACAACGAGGGGGATGCGGGGGATTTATAAAGATGCTGACATAGCCCACCTCTGCATCATGACCTTTGCTGGAGTGAGCAACTGGGCCGCTGTTTGAAAAAAAAAATAAAATTAATATATTTTCCATCTGCTAAGGCTGCAGAGAGATGCTGTGTGAGAACCGCTGGGTGCAACATTCAAACCTTTGCTCTCTGAATATTGCAATACTTTTTTAAAACATGTTTCAACCCAGAGACACTCAGCCTTGTGCCAGGTCCGAATGTAGCCAGGGAATTTCCTGGGCTGGAGAAGGTCAGACCTTTGGAGGGTGCAGCAGGGCTGGGTGTCTTCCTCTGGGTGTCTTCCTTTACGGGTGGGATTTTGTTCGGGGTTTTGCATCAGAGCGACAAGCAGCAGCCCTAGGAGGGGAGGAAGGCAGCGCAGGGGCTGCTTGTGGAAAAGCCGTGGAGCGTGTGCTCACAGGCAAAAAATCGCTTGTTAAAGAAACTAAATGAGCAAAAAAGCAAGCCCTGCCCCTGCAATGCATCCTTCCCTGGGGCAGGGTGCGGAGGCCGTTCCAGCGAGCGCCGTGGTGCGGCGGGAGCAGCCGGGATGGACGGGAGCAGCTCCGATTTCCACGGATGAAGCTGCAGGGGACGCGGAGACAGAACACAAATTCCTCGTCTGGAGTTCGGCCAGGGCCCCAGGGCTCGCGCTCCTGGCTGCAAGTGCCACAAGACTCCTAACCACGAGGTGGTCAGGATTTGGGTTTTACATCATACCTATTTGTAGAGGGAAAGATTAAAGGCCTTGTGGACTCTTACAAAATCCCCGGTAGCAGCAGCTCTGGTGACTGGAGTCAAATCAATTCCAGACTGAGACCTTCCATTAGTGGAGACCATTCAGGGGGAAAAAAAAGGGAGAATATTTCATTTGCCCCCCTCAAAGGGCGATTTCTGAGTTCCCGGTGCTGCCGGTGAGGGCTGGAGAAGGGTCTGTGGGCTAAGACACGTTTTCGAGCGATCTCACTCGTGTCTTTCACACCTATCGACAGTAGTGGCCAAAGGGAGAGAAGAAAATCCTGATTTGCATCACGTAGACATCCTCTCTCACCTGAGCTGCGTCTCTGGAGCACAGGGCCATCGGGAATAGCTATAGCTCAGGCTGGTCCGAATCCGAGCTCTCCCCGGAGAGCTCGCAGTGCGGGCGAGGACCTGCTCCCGCGTGGACCCAGTGGTGGAGCATCCACTGGGAGACCGCTGCTGTCCGGAGACTGCTCACCTCCACAGCTGAAGCCAACCCCAAACTTCTCAGCATTTGTCCTGATTAAATGACCCGGCAGGAAATAAACTTCCCAACCACCTCGAGATGCCTTTGGAAAATGCTTTTTGCAAGGGGTGTGTGTGTGTGATTTTAGCAGGGAGGGCTGAGGAGCACAGGCAGAAGAAGGTGTGAGGTCTTGGAAGCCACGTGCTCCTGTTGCCGGTTTGAGAACCAGCGAAATTGGGAGAAACAGCTTTTTGGGGAGAGGACCACCAAAGGCATTAACTCCTCATGCCCCTGGCAGTCTGGTGCACCTCTCCATCCTCAGCAAGCAGATATTATCTACTAGAGATTTATTTCCAGTCTTCTTTTCAAGACATGATGTCAGGATTATAATAACCTGACTAAGGCAAACCCTGGATGGAATTACTATCGTGTTTATCAATTTCCTTTTTCTTTTCTTTTCTTGTCTCGCTTAATCATGGAACAGCGCGATGGAAAAGTCCTGTTAGACCAACCTGCCTCCCAGCCAAGGCAGGACTGAACCCTACATCCACCGTCTTCTGTTTCATCCAGTCTATTTTTAAAAAATCCCTAGTGACAAGACTTCTTGAATCACAGGAGCGAGAAATGGAAAAGACCTATTAGATCATGCAGTCTGTCTCCTGGCCAGTGCAGGCTGTTCTCTGCAGCCCAGTTTTTAGCGTTTTAGCTTCCACCTTTCTTTCCCTCGGGAGATTATCCTGCTGGCTAACAGATCTTACACTCAGGTTTACTTGATGTCATGCTGGAAAGCAAAAATGTCCGGCATTGGCCTCAGCTGACTGAAAGTGCTTTAGGTCTGGTCTGTGGGGTGGAAATAGGGTGAGCGACCGGGCACTGCCCTGCCCGGACCCCTGCCACGTTCCCCCGGGCAGGGGCACAGGGGACCGGCACTGCTGCCGCAGGCACTGCTGCACCACGAGTCCCGGCATCGCTCATCTCGGCTGCTGGGAAGGGACCTGTCCTGTTCCAAACCCCTCAAGTTTCCCTGTGCTGATGCCGTGCCACCTCCGGGGTTCATGAAAAAGATGGACAGACCAACCTCGGGCAGGCTAATTAGCTCCACAGCATCGCTGTTAATTGGTTTTTAAGCAGAAATGGCACCCATCTGCCTGCAAATACCCCCCCCCAGCACACGAGTGCCTGCTGCCTCCTGCACGCCCGCACGGTGCACACCTGCAAAACCCCATGCAAAAACCTGCAACCTGCTGTGCTTCCCCCGGCACGATCCCTCAGCACCGTGGAGGGAGCTCGGATGGGTGCTGGGGGCTCCCATGGGTGCTGGGTGCCCATGACCTGCCAGGGAGCAGCACAGCCGATGTGCCCAAGCCACGAGATGCCCTTGATCCCTTGCGGCATGTGGTTTTCGGCTCTACCCCAGCCTTATCTGCCTTGAGTAATCAAAAATAATTGGTTGCTCCCCAGTGGACTGATCTAATAGCAGTACGAATAAAGTTATTTTGAACAGTTGTTCATGAGTTCATCTCCTGGAAAGCCTCAGCCCCAGCTGTTGCTGTGCTTTTGATTAAAAAAAAATAATAATATATTAAACTCAAACTGGGGATTATCAGGGCTAAGCACGTCTCAGCCCTCCCTCCTCCCCGTGTCAGGTGCCCGGCCGGGCTATAAACCGCTCTTTGTGTGCGGCTCCCTCACCCCTTTCTCCGTGAATTGGCACCAGCGCCGCCGCGATTTGGCAGCTCTCCGGCGGCGCGCCGAAAGCGGGATGCTGGCAGCGCCGGCACGGCTCGCGGGTGCCCGGGGTCCGGCTGGCAGGCAGCGGCAGCAGCAGGTTTAGCATGCAAACGGCGGCCGAGGCCTCCGGCCAAGTCCATTTGTTAATGGTCAAGCTATGGGGAGCTGTTTGGGGAGAAGGAAATCGAATTAGGCGCCAGCGGGGGAAAAGGGAGGGTGGGAGCGGGGATGGGGAGAAACCGCGCGGGTCTCTGACCATCCTCCAGTTCGGTGAAGCGCGGAGGTCGGGGATGCCAAGGAGGGTGCTTGGGGACAGCGTGATGGTCGGTGACCCGCAGCGAACAAGAGCACGAGCTCGGCCCCGTGCAAGCCCAGGGGGACGGTGAGGGTGTCCTTTTCCAGCACAGCTGAGCCCCCGACGCTGGACCCATCCACCCGCCCGCAGGCAGAATGTGGAAAAGCCAGGCAGCGGGATTTTCCCTGCAACCACTGACCCACAGCCCATCCCTCCAAAGCAATGACCACCGCTCGTGGTCCGGGGACAGAGTCTGAGCTGAAGGCTGACCACAGGGCAGAGACGTGTAGGCTCTCCGGGCAGGTCATCCCACCCGGGGACCCTCGCGTGACATATTCCCAGGGTCTGCGGGTGAGCACGGAGCCCCCGCTCCTCCTCCCACCCAGCTCCACCATATGGTTTGCTGCTCCGTGGCCGCCTGCCACTGCAGACGGTGAATCAGCCTCGTCGCTCCAGCAGCACAACCTTTGCGGGCTGGAGGTTTTTGTTTTTAAAGCATCCCGGTCTTTGCCCTAATCCTGCGGAGAAGGCAGGAGAGCGCAGGATGCGGCCTTGGGGCCTCGCTGCCGGGACGAGCCCGTAGCCAGGCGTGCGGCGAGAGCCAGGGCTCGGGCTCCGAAAAAGTCAGCGTCGGAGCAGTTCATCCCCTCCCTCTGCCTGCCAGAGCAGAGACGAGTTCAGCTCCCACCTCCTGCTCCGGGGTTTGGCCAGGACAACCTGTGCTCTGGCAGCAGCGGGGGTTAGGACGGGTGGGAGACGGTGCCTTGACCCCCCCCACTAACATCCCTCTGCCCAGGACAGCTGGCAGGGCAGGGGGACAGCGGTGCTGCAGCCTGCCCCCCCCCCCCCCCCACCTTGCCATCAACATCTGGGTGGACTCAGTCCGGTCTCAGCCCCTTTCTCCAGCACAAAATCCAGCTGGACACACGTCCCGGCAGCTGGACGGACACCGACGCCGGCACAGCGGGAGAGGTGGGGGGGGTCACCCCCTTCCCACATCAGCGTGGACTTTGCTCGGCTCAAGCTGACTGTGAAACCCCACGCCGAGACCCCTCTGGAAGGGATGGATTAGCAGGTTGGACATTTGGAGAAATTCTTGCTGAGGCAGAACAATTAGAGAGGGACTATGGACCGGACATTCGGAGATGTTCTTGCTGAGACAGGATAATTAGAGAGAGGATACGGACAATAAAGATTTTCACACTTAACTTTCCTTGTCCAATCAATTAGGTAATAACAGAGTTATTCCATACATCTGCTTAAGGACGTCCCTCCTCCTTCTGACTAAAGATAATTTTAAAAGCAGACCGATGAACTCACACCCGTAATTGTCCCAAGGTTGGGAAAACTTGGGAGCAATTCAGTGAAAAAGGAAGAATCAGATCAAAAGGCAGAAAAAAAATGCTTGATAGTACCAAACCCTGGATAGATTTGAGGCTAAACTTGCATATTGTCTTAAGGCTAAACTATACGGTTGCCCATAAGGAGATGTGCAGTTGGACTAATAGTCATCGCTATACCTACTGACTTAAGGTATTAATTCACGATGTCTGAGTCTAATTCTTTTCCCTGCTTCAGAAAGAAAGACACTGTACCCAAAGCAGTGCAGGTTTCTAAAAGCAAATTTCACACAGCATCCCCACTCTCCTGGCTTTCTCGCCATGGCTCTTATTTTCCTTTTCAGCATCAGCATCTAAACATCTGGGTCGTGGTGGAGCTTAGAGCTGGAAGCGACACAATATAGTGAGAAAGGATGTTTTTGTGCTATTTCCAACCTTCCCAGAACAGAGAACTTCAGAAACCCCTTTACAAAGGCTCCTTTCTTCCTCTACTCTACTTTGAAAAGATGGGTGAAATCCTCAGTTATCTGCCTATACCAGGGTTGTACAAGACAGAGACGATCAAAAAGGAGGGGGAAGGAGGCGACGAAAAACACAGCCAAGCGGTTTTCGGGTTTTTTGTTTGTTTGTTTTAGCTTCTTTTGGTTAAAACTGCAGTTTTGGAGCAACTCCAGCCTCCTCTGTACTTGGAGAAGATGGAGCATCTGAGCGATTTACTAAAGATCCCTACTGACATTTCAATTCTGGTTTTTGCCCCATACTAAAATTTCAGTTTCTTGCTGAAATGTTGAATCGGAGCAAATCTGGGGCGCTCTTAGAGAAGCTTCATTCCTCAGCCCATGCCGGGTTCAGCTGGCCAGCAATGCTGGTTGGAAAAACCAGTCCCTCCGAGCATCCCTCCCCACCAGCCAAAAGCCCTGGGTGGGCTCAGTGGGCACCAAGGCTGGATCAGGAACGGGGGCAAGGAGTTGTCCTGATTTCCCTCCACCATCCAGAAAGGCTCGTGAAAGAGATTAAGGGTCATGACTAGGGTCTCCTCAAACTCTGCACCCAAGGGTGAGGGTGATGCTCAGCTCGGTCCCCTTTCTCCCACCCATTTGGGTGCTCCCAAGGGTGTTGCACCTGCAGGACGGACCCAACGCCGACACCAAAAATGATGTGGGTCCTGCTCCCCTCCTCTTTGTCCCCTCCTGGGACGAGAGGTTATGCTGGCTCCGTATGAGCTCAGTTTTGAGCCTGTTCGGGAGGGGGCTGCCAGATGGAGCAGCGCTGCCAAGCCCGATGCAATGCGGTTGTTTCGGGAGGTGGAGTCTGTCTGCGGAGCGCTGGCCTGCGAGATGCATTGGCCGGCGCTCAACTATGTCCCTGTGATCTTGACCGAAGGAAGCCCGACGTTTTACCTCCTTCCACAGATCCCCGCAGCTAATCCCCAGCTGCCCGGGAGCAGACCTCCATTTTCCTGCTAGCCTCCAGTTTAGGAACTGGGTCCTCCGTGCCTCCCCCCAGCCCACTAGCAAACACTTGTGCAAAGCAGCTTGTCCCCAGAGGGAAAGCCCCTGGCCTGCTCTCTTCCCCTCCGTTTTCGCTCCTGCGTTGCACACAGGAGCCAGTGTAGAGCTGATCAGCGAAGTCCTGCTCTGTCTTCCTCCTCCCAGCGCTCATCCATCCTCACGGGGCTCCAGCTTGCTCCCTCGGTCCTCGGAGGCTGAGCTCTGCGTGCCCCCGCAGCCTCGGGAGGGCTCCCAGCTGCACCCCCTCTGCTCCTTCTCCCACCTCGCTCTCTCTCTTGGGGTATAATCCCGTTGGGAATGCTTGGAAACACCAGGTTTTATTGCCGTACGAAGCTACATCCCGCAGCTGCTTAAAGCATCAACCAAACAGCATGAGCAGTGCTAAGGAGAAACGGACGACATGGATAAAGGCACCCGGGCTGAGCTTCTTACTGCTCAGAGCATCCTCACAGTGGTACCCGTGTGTGTAGAGCCGGCAAAGCATCCCCATCGCACCCCAGCCCCTGCCATAGCTGCGGGACAGTCCCCAAGGGTGCGGGACCCCCGGCACATCCCTGGAGCAGCTCGGAGAACCCGAGCAGGGCGGTTTTGACCCCATTTCACAGAAGACAGCACCGCACACACCTCCCTGCCCAGGGCAGAGCGGCTGCACGGTCTCTGCCTGCAGCAACACCAGGTACCACACCGGGCAGGGATGCGGAGAGGGGCAGCGAGCCCCAGCCCCGTGGCTGCCTCAGCACACAGAGCTGCCAATTCCCAGGTACTGGAACATCAGGCGACGTCGCTTTTGTAGCACATCCCTTTTTGCAGGCGGCCCGAGAGTCAGAAGAACATATTTTATCATATACATAATCTCAAAGAAAAAAAACAACCACCCTCATCTTCTAGATTCCCAGACAGTACACTCAGCATCCTCATGCTACTGATGTAATCCTGGAGGAAGGTCCCCTGGGCTCAGCCTCACTAAGCCGAAGCTGTACCGAGCCCTCGGCTTCAGGCCCTCGCCTGCGCACGGAGGTGGGCCAGTCTCCCCACAGCCCCTCGGTGCTGCACTGCTGGGATAGCCCAGGCACGTTTTATGGACCCGTTTATACACTTGTTGAGTGTCTAAGTTCACTCTGCACCCATGGGGAACATTAATAGCTCAGTAAAGCTCTTTGCTAATACTATGCTTGCTGTCCTTTGCATTCAGCTGCAGTAAAAATTAGCCAGGAATAAAAGTGACATCATAATAAATAGGAATAAACCTAACGCAGCAGATTCCTTCGGTAACTCTGCATAAGCAGGTACCCACCTTCAACTCTGAAGACTTTACCGTTAACTAAAAGCAACTGCAAGGCAAGCCCTGAGCTGAAGTAGAACAAGTGAAACACAAGATAAGTCAGTGGCGTGACGCCAGGGTGCATATTTGACCCAAATTGCTTAAACTACAGCTGGTTGAGTGATTCACTGCATCCAGCTCCACCAATGGGCCTGGCCTGGCTCTCTGTTTGTGACTTGTCTCCGGAGAGACGGAGGGTTTCTTTGTTTTGTTTGTATGAACGCCTTGGTTATTCAGGGAACCGTGACACACGCTGTGGGAACATTGGCCGGCTGCTCCTGGAGAAGATGCACATGGTGGATCCATATTTGGACCTGGCTGCTCGGCTCCCCTGGGATCTCTCCTGCTCTCGCTTGACCTCAGGAGCATCACTCGCGTCTTCGTGTGACCCATAACTCTACCCTGCTCCCCAGCTCGCCTGGCACAAGGAGGGCTATGGCCAAGAGAGGTCTACGTGATGCGTGGGGTGTGTAGATGGAGGAGAATGTAAGGACTTGGCTGGATCCCAAGTGTCCCTCGAGCCCGGTGTCTGGTCTTTGATGGACGGAACCCACTGGAGCACCAGGAGGGAACAGACACCGTCACGGGAACCCGAAGCTGGAGAACACCTCTGTGTGCTTAACAGCCCTTGGTGCTTGCTCTGCCTTGAGCTCCTTGTGCCCACCTTGAAGGAGGTGGGTGGCAGGGAGTGGGGCACCTGGTCTACCCATGGGGTGGCAGACTAGGGGCACAGAAGGGTCTCTGCACCCGAAAACACGCACCCTAAGGCAGGTTAGCCCCATACGGACTCAGGCATAGGAGAAGTTCTGGGAATCTCCTCCCATACCCCGTCCCCCCACCGCACGGTGCCTCCTGCCACCCTGCCCGGTCGTGCCGTCTTTAAGCCACTTGAGTTGGAGAGGGGAATATTAAATAAACAGAGCCAGGCCCTCGGCTGCCCAGCTGCGACGTTCCCTCTGTGCTAAAGGGAAACACGCCCCGAATACTTGAAATACAAAAATCTCAACCTGGGATCAATTTTTTTTCTTTTTTGAGCTAATTTGTGGGAAGAAAAATCTGCCCGACTTTAGCAGCGGGCAGAGGAAGGAGATGCAAACAATTAGATACCATCCGAGCGGCTTTTTTTTGCCCTTCCAGGCTGAAATTGGCTCCTTTTTCCCAATGAACTTTACATAATGTGGAGTAGTGCCTTCAAGGCTTTTGGAAATACCAAACACAAATATATTCAGAGCTGCTGGAGTTTCCCTGTATCATTAATGCCGTCCCCGGGCTGTGGGATTCCTGCCCCCCCCCACCATGAAATGTCCTTAGTGACAGATTTACGCCAGGACCATCTGCAGTCCCTCCTGGGGGTGAGGCACAGACCAAGGCATCCTTGCTCCTTCGCCTTCCAAGCACGGTTTCCAGCAGAAAACCACCTTTTTCCTCAAAATGGGAATTTCCCCAGGAAGCAGCCGAGGTCAGCGAAACTCATCCTTTCTGCTTTGCCATTCGAACCACCTACAAATGCACATTTTGTTTTCGTAGTCGGTAAAACTAGAAGCCAACCCAGCATCCCTGCTGCGACGCTGGCCACGATGGCAAAGCCTCGTCCACCCCTCGGACTCCCGCGTCTGCCGCCGCAGAGCCGCCCCGATGGCTTTGAAGCAGTTTGGGCTTTGCCGTGACCGTGGATATCGGGGTTAAGTCCCAACAGGTGGGGACAGAGGGGAAACCCAAGATGCTCACCCCATCCAAGTGTGGCCAGAGCAAGGTTTTAGGGCTCACGAGTGGGGCTCATGGCTGTGGGTTGAGCAGAAATGGGGAGGTGGGCACGGCGGTGAGCCTCAGCATCCAGCCTGACCCCAACTCCATCTAATTTTTTGGGACACACACACAAACCCTCCAACACTTTGAGACGGGCTCAGGCAGAGCATAGCTGCCTTCCAGCCGCTGGGGCAGCAGATGGCAAATTGACATGAAAAAATGCTGAAAATGAAAATGCAACAAAATGCTACACTGTTGCCTGTCCCTTTCGATTCAGTTTTTGGTCAACTAAATTGTTATTGAATAAGGCAAGCTGCGTCAAAAATGTACTTTAATGAAGTGCAGCAGGGGCTCTGGCATTATTTCCCAAGCTCCACTAAAGGTTTTAATCCCCCGGCTCGCTAAGCCACTGCGCGACATATGCTTTAAAGAGGATATTTTTTGCTCCCTGGTATTTCACGCATGTTATATTTTAAAGACTGCTGCCAGTTTAGTTTAGGCCCAAAACGTTGGTGTCACTTGGGGGATGGAGGGGGGGTGGGGGTGGTACTTCACCAAAGTGATTAAAAATAATCCCAGAGCAACCTCGGAGGAGGGTGACCCGCCACCACTGCATGGCACACAGCCCGAGTCCCCTCGTGTCCCCGCCAACAAGTCTGGAGGTGTCCAAAAAAGTTTGGGAGGGGTCCGAAATTTTTTTTTTGGGGGGGGCAAGGGGGGTGATGGGCATCCTCCATACCCAGCCTCACCCTCCAGCCCAGCGCTGATCTGGCCACTGAGGATAATCCCAGGGGACTCCCCAGGCACCAAGAACGGACTTCGCTAATTAGTCCTGGCTTATCTCAAGCAAACTTTCTGCTCTGTTTGGTTAAGACTGGCCTGGAGTGACTAATATCTGCAGCAGGGAGGAAAAGCCCTCCTGGCATCTCTCTTCTTGCCTGGGAGAGCCTCGCTCGGGGAGATATTAAAGGCTTTTGTTTCCAGGAGCTGTCAAAACCCTCACCTTTCACAAGCACTAAAACGGCCAAGGGAAAAAATATATGCGAGTGGAATAATAATTTTTAACTCATAAATTTGAGCTCGTAAATCAAGGATTGACGGAGCAGTCGTTGTAATGTCTCGTGAGTTAACATTCGAGGTTTTCTTTCACCTGAGGAAAAGGAAAAAAATACCCAAGTCTCTGCCCTTCCACTCCAGAGATTGCTATAAATCACCTTAATGTTATGCTCTTGCTCTTAAATAGACCAAAAGCATGAGCGTGGGGAACAGATAGCGAAACTGGGTAATTTAGAAAGTACAGTACTGGGAAGAAAGCTTTTTTTTTTAATTTAAAAAAACCCCAACAGACCCAAACCGTTCCCTCTCTGCTTTTAAAAGCAGAGGGCAAATCCTACACTCCAAGAAACACACGCCTGGGGACCGAGGCCAAGCCTTGGTCCTAGTCCTGCTGTGGTGCTGAGCTTGCTGAGGGCCCAGGGACAGCTTGGCTGCCGCTGGCAAACTGCGGACCAGGCCTGTCTGTCTTGAATTGAGGGAAACGAGCAAATAGAGGGGCGAGGAGAGAGGTGTCACGCACGTGTGTAAGGGAGGGATGGAAAGGGATGGGGGTGGCGCTCGGGTTGAATGGAGAATCCGGCCACCCAACATCCCCATCTGTCCTCCGCCGAGCTGGGAACATCACCGTGACACGTGCCGTGATGGCAGACGGAGGCACCCATGTGCGTCGCCACCGCGAAACGGAGACCAGCACGTACCCAAACTGGGGGTACTCTACCCAAACTGGGGGACCCAACGCACCCCAACTGGAGATGCAGCGGCTGCACAAGATGGGAGGCAACAGAAAAGGAGCCCGCTCCGGCCACCCCGCAGAGGGGACATCTGCAGAGCTGGGGCCGTTACCCACCTGCTAATGAAGTCCCACCACCCCAGCTCCTCTCCTGGGAGGGCTACAGTGGGGAGTAGGGAACATGATGGGAAAAGATGGAGCGGAAAATAATGTGCAGTTGGGCACTGAGCTGTGTCCACATGCAGATTCTGGCTCACCCAAAGTTAAAAAATGTTCTTTTTTTTTTTTTTTTTCCTTTTTCCCCAGCATTTCCTATGATTTTACCTGGTTTGGATAAGAAGGATAAAGCTCAGCAGATCTGAACCTAGTATCCCACATCCAGAAGGTGCTTTGACCCTCACCCAGAGGTCCTCCCACCTCCCTCACCGCTGCGCCCGGTCCAGCCGAGAGCAGATCCCCCCCTGCTCCCACCCTGGGCTCTGCAGGGCCGGCAGCCGCGGGGGGCTCCAACCTAAAGGGTCGCTGCCACCCGTCCCCAAACCAGCAGCGAGGAGCCGGCGCGGAAGATGCCGAACGGACGAGGTGTCGGGTCGGGGAGGCTGCGGCGGAGCGCGGGGAGGAGGAGGAGGAGGAGGAGGAGGAGGAAGGCATTGGCATGCAGAGCACAAGTGCGTGCGTGGCACTCTCCTCTGCCTAATCCGGCGGGTTCAAAGCAGCCGGGTGGTGCCGGGCACAGCTGCGGCGTCTGAGCTCCAACAGGTGACAGCTCAGCTGTCCCCCTCCCCAAAGGGCTGTTAAATCTGGAGGGGAGGAAAGGCGGGGGGGGGGGGAGGCTGGCGTGGGGGCCAGCGGGTCCCCACCGCTTCGGCCGGCTCCGTCCTACCCTCGGGAAACTGCCCGCATCTCCTCGGCGGCTGCGTGCATCTCCGTACGGCTCCCTCCCTTCCGTGCCCAGCGGGATGGCACATTGTGGTGGGATGTGGGACGGCTCCTGGAAGGTATTAGTTGTGCAAAATCCTCCTAAAAAGTGCTCTGGCTTGCTGGGAAAGGTGGGACCGACCTGTTCTGCGTGGTGCTGGTGGTGTGGAGCTGGCGCTGAGACCCCACAAGCAGCACCCGGTCCCCCTCCAGCACCCGGTCTGCCGCCGATGCAGCCGGGGATGGGACGGAGGAGCCGGGAGAGCAGCCTGGGGACACGGGTCGGGGGCAGCCCATCTCACCCCCAGCCCTGGGCAAATTCCCATGGTAAGGGCTACGCTGCAGGAGGCGTCGAACGGCCCCTCTCTGGGAAATATTTTATGCCATCGCTTTTGTAAAACCCGTTTGCAAACAGCATCCTTCAGCGCGACTGCCCCCGGTCCCAGTGCCTCCAGCAGCAGGACCAGGAGAAGCCTTTTGGGCGAATCCAGCCGAGCCTCTCTGCATCCAGTGAAGCCGGAGGGATTTTTATTTCTGTTTCCAACTGTCTGGTTCCTCCCCAGAGGCTGCATCAGCAGAAGAGACCATCTGCCACCAGCCAGGTCAAAACGCAGCGGTGGGCAGGGGAGCGTGGCAGAAACATTTGCTCTTGCTCAGGGCATCCCAGCCAAAAATCCACATCCATAGCAGCCAGCGGTCACCGCCAGGCTTGGGCTGGGACAGTGGCGCAGGCAGAGAGGGCCACATCCATACTTGGCCTCACGAGAACTCCAGCATCCCGCAGCGATCCCATCCCCACCGCGAAGAGACGCCCAAATTTCCCTCATTTGTATATGAAAATAACAAAGCGTGACCTGGAATATTTCCCCACCAGCTGCAGCTAGGCACGACCCGTCAGATAAATGGCTCGCTCGCATCCCGAACCCAAGAAATATCGATTAAAATACTAGAAAGTACCCCGAGACATCGATTTCCCATGGGCGACCGTGCAGGTGAGGGGGGCAGGTCCGTGCACCCCCCATCCCGCAGAGCCGCCGGCATTGCCAACGACCCGCTCGAGTCCTCATTAAGTCACTCGAGCCGCCATCGTCTGAGCAGCACCATTATTCACGCAGGCTCCAGACCCCGTTCCCCACTGTTAATTTCTACTTATCTGCATATTTTATTGAAAATTAAAATCCTTTTGCATTTTTCCCAGGGCTCGGTTGTGAACGATCTTTTCTCGCAGCCCTACTTGACTCCAATTAGTTGGGATAACAAAGCTGCCGCTGTTGGAGGATTATTGACAAATGCTCAACGAAAAAAAATGGCAAGAGAATAGTCTATTAAAATGACAGCTTTTTAAGCCTGGAAACAAAACCGCCTGGCAATTAATAGTGTTGGGCAGGCATGGAAAATACCAATCCTTAGTTTTTTTGATGGCATTTCAATCGATTAGCCTGCTCGAGCCATTATTTTGTGTCTTGCTTCTCTTCGTTAACTGACGGGTCACCATCAGTATCCCTCGCCGAGCGCAACGGGAGCATCCATTCCCCCCCGGGGACTGCAGGGACATCGGCACCAGCCATAGCTCCGCAACAGGAGCCCGGGGAAGCCGGGAGCATGGAAATACATCCCGTAAAGGAGAGGCGGCCCCTGCCCTGCCTGCCCAGGGGGACGCTGCCCGTTTCCCAGGCCTCGTGCTCGCGCTGAGCTGCCCGTAGATACAGTTCCCATGGGCGCCCGTCGGCGCCGGCGCTGGGCTCCTGCCCCTAAAAACCTGCTCGATGCAGCTGCAACTGTGGCACAAAAGGACTGAGAAGCATTGAGAGCAGCACAACTCATTCACTGATAACTCGTTAATGGCGTTTCATATTTTTTTCCCCCTGGCATTTTTTTTTTTTTTTTTTTTTTTTTTTTTAAGAAAAAGAATAGGGGGGTAAAAATGAAGCATACTTGATAAAGGGCAGTAAGTGTTATCCCTAAAAAAAAACCACCCCAAAAATAAAAACCTCACAGAGCTTTTTTTCTTTCATAGGTGGCTCGGACAGCTGCCTCTTTAAATATTAATCAGGGGCTCATTGATATGCAAATATGGTAAGAGGGAATAATGCTCCCGCAGCTGCGCAGCCCCCAGCAGCCCCGGCCGAGTGTTGGCCTCCTCTCCACCATGAATGGAAATATCTGAGGACACAGGTGCAGGGAGCCGACCGCGAGCAAGATCCTGCTTAATAAGGTAATTTGTGAGCGATGCTCTATAGAGACGAACCGGAGCAATCTTTTACCACTTGACAGTATCTGACCACTAAACAAGGTGTTAATCTTATAATTGTGGTGTTGACTGTTCCCTAGCACAGCGTTCCTGGCCTTTTGCCCTGACACTTGGCCAGTTAAAATCAACTTAACTGACAGGTCGGACGCGCGCCAACCGATCGGCGATAAATTATTTATTGTTCTATTTCCAGAATAACAAGTAAACAGGAAAGACGGGGCATCCCACAGAGAGAAAAACCAGTTTGCATACGCATCATTGGACTGAGTCGCGTTGCTCCGCGTGGCCGCCCCAGTCCCCCGTCCCCCCCCGCGGCCATGCCAAGCGGCCGCGCTCCCTGGCTCTTACTTCTTTCTGCTGGGAAGGTGACCACATCCCATCTTGCAGGAGCAAATCCATCTCCGTCGACGGGTCCAGTGGTGGCATCCGTGTCCAGGGACCTGCAGGTGGGGTTTTGGGGTGGTCAGCCCCTGTTCCTCATGCAGCTCCTGATACCCATTCTTCTCTTTGGTGAACTGGGGGCCAAGAAGAGAGACCAGAGGCAACGTCAGAGCCTGCCGTGGACATCACCGTTGGGTGTCTGCTGGCTCCTGCTGCTAGACCGAGCAATGACCAGGGAGGTAGACCAGGTCAGGGTGGCAAACGTGAGCTCCCCAGCCTGGGGACCTCAGCCCATTGCTGTGTCCTTGCTCTGAGGCCATCCAGGCTGCTGCAGTGCCCATGGTGGGGACCTTCAGCTGCTGCAGGAGACACAACCGGGAAAGGGGGTCAGAGCCTTCAGCACCATTTCATGTAACCAGAGCCAGTGGAGCTGGATGCCCATAAGTACCCGTAGGGCTCAACTCACACATTTTGCTCTCCCCCGTCATTTGCCGTTAGCGTAGATGGGTCTGCAGACCCGGGAAAGATGGTAAGGAAGAGCTTCCATGAGTGCACCAAGAAAGGCACCCTCCGTCACTACCCAACATAACCCAACACGCCGCATTTCTGATTTAAACGCTCATATCCCCTTGCCATGCTTCTTGGGAAGGGATGCCCTTGCTGCCTCCCGCTCCCACCTCTCGGGACAGAGCTGGCCCCGGGGCACGGCTCGTTCCTCGCACTAACGGGCAGGACCAGCTCGATGGAGACACATTGGGGCCTCTCCATCCCACACGGGACCCAACGGACTCATCCTGCCCTTTTATAACAGCAAGAGGAAACAAGCTCCGAGGCTGCAGCTACAAAACCCGCTGTCGCAGAGTATTTTTAAGATTTGCCTCCTGCGGTTGTCGTCTTCCTTTTCCCTGCCAAGCTTCCTCGCCCGGGCTCCTGGTGATGAATGACCTCGGCCGGGTACCGCCGGTACCAGGCGTACGCAGCTGCGAGGCTTTTTTCCCCGGCGGGTGCTGCAGATGGCTGCTCCGCCGGCGAGCCCGCAGCTGCACGCTCCCTGCTCGCCCCTCCGCAGCCAGCGCGCGCCCGCGCCACAAAGGGACAGAAAACGCAATTAATTAGAGAAAAAAAAGAGCGAGCGGGAAGGGATGCTGGGATGTTGCAAGGAGTCGACCAAAGCCACCCATGGCTCACCCTGTGACTGGCACGTCTGGCCTCGCCGCGGCTGGCTCTGGCTTTGGCAAGTCTCCGGTACCGGGCGAGCGCTCAGATCGGCAGAGGGGTCTCGGGGCAAGAGTTGTCCGCGTAGTGTGGTCATTCCCAAAGGAGCTGAAGGCCTTCCTGGAGACAGGCAGAAGCACAGCTTCTCATCCTTGTCTTCTGACTCAAATTCCGACTTTTCCGCTGTTGGTTCTTGGCCTCCGGGTCCCACTCAAGGGGCAAAGCTCAGCTCCTGCTGCGCTCCCTTGCAGGCAGGGCTGGATGTGGCTGCTACGACCTTTGTACGTACGTGGGTGCTACAACTGCCGTAGGTACAGGCAGCATCTCCCCTCCATCTCGGGACAGACAAGATCATCTCAAAGACTGAAATCATATAAATTCAGTCACCTTTGAATTTGTTTAAAGTTTTGCAAAACCTTCTTAGCCTGTATAAAAGTTACTTTATTCCAGGAGATAAGAACAATTCTACCTAGCCTTATAGATTGGCCTTTTGTTTCCAAAGTAGATTTATCTGCCTTACTATCTCAGCAGTTGCATTATTATTGATTATTAATCATTAATGAAAATTACTACGAATAATTATTCTTATTTTATATACAAGGGATTTGCCTCCTTCAACACTTTATGGGGAGCAAAACTGGATCTATAACCCGGAGCGTGGAGATCCCGCTTTCCCACTTAGACCCCTCATTCCATCACTTCAGGGCAGCAGTCGGCTCTCGAATTCGGCCCAGGAGACAAAGATTAATTTGCCAATTAAATCTGTCAGCCCTGGGGCAGCACCCAGGGTTGCTCGTGCCATAGTGGCGGGGTCCAGACCCCCAGAGCAAGAGCCAGCTTGCCTTACAGGGGCTGCCCACCCTGCAGATACAACTCCCTTCCCTCCTATTTGTTGCCGCTTTCTTAGAAGCACAAAACCTTTGCAGGGCTACGCTGGGGTCCTCAGCTGAAATAATCCCAAAAGTGCCAAAACCCGCGAAGCCAGAGCTGCTCTGGGAGGACGGAGTTTGCGCCGAGGGACCGCCGGGCCGGAGAAGGATGCGGCCGTGCCGACACCAACCGCTCCTCTGGTGGTGCCGGGACCATGCGCCGGCGCAGCAGGCAGCTGCCGCAGAGGTATCTTTTTACCCTGAACCTTGTTAATGAACAAAAGCTTAGGAGAGTGTGGGCGGCTGGGCTAGACGGAGAATAAACAGGGGATTAGCGGTGCATAGCCCCCAAGCGAGGATCGGGCTCGTTTTTTCCCCTCGTACTTGAAACCCAACTCCTCGCTGCGGCAGCGGCCGGTCCCGCACCAGCCGGGAGTTTTTCTTCCCCTCCCGATGCTGCAGCCGTCCATCGCTCGCTGGGCAAAATTAGCTTTTGCAAGAGCTTTTGTGCTGGCTGGGCAGCTAACCCTTGGGCTTCTGGTTTTTGTTCTGGGTTTTTTTGTGCACGTGGAAAAGCAGGGGCCAGGCGATGCCTCGGCTGAGGTGCATCTCTGCCCCAGCCTGCCCGCATCACCTCCTGCTCGAGTGGGGAGACAACTCCAGCCACGCTGGGAGAAATTCTCTATCGTTCCTCAAACAAACTCACGCAAGGCAATCTGCCTGCCGCCACGGCATGGCCTAGTGCTATACGACCTGTGAAAAGGGAAAAAAAAACCCCAAAACCCACAGGGAAAACCAAACTGCCCGTCTCACCCACCCACGCACGTACACGGGGAGCTGCAAGGTGAGGGCACAGAGCAATAAACAGCTCGTTCCCAGCCCGGCCGGCACGGGCTGAGAAGCGCTGCCAGCCTGGCGGCGATGGACATTGTGCGTGTGCTTTATAGGCACGCCATAAAAATAATGCTTTGTGAAGGATATATAAGCATCCAGGCCAGGCAGGGCCAGGCAGCTGGGAGCTTGGCTGGAAGAAGCGCAGGCAGCGAGACCCGGCCAGGCGAATTGGCATGACGTGCTCCGGCAAAGGGGACGCTGGTGGCTGCTGTCCCTGCGGCATGATGTCCTCGTGCCACCTCCAAAGTAAGCCTGGGCCCAGAGCGCCTGCAGGATGCCTCACTTTTTGCTTTTTTTTTTTTTGCTTGTAAATCTCTCCCTTTTAAGCAGGAAAGGGAGCGAATGCGTGGGCAGAGCAGCCCTTCCCGGGGAGCTGCTCCATCTCAGAATGGATGTTTGCTCTGGACGGGAGCAGTGAGCAGCCAGGGCTTCTTGTGGGGTGGCAATGACTTAAAAATCCACTTGAAAGCATCAGGCTTCCCCTTCAGAAACAGCTCCAAACTGAAAAGACTTGAAACGATGCAATCCGTGCTTTTTTCCCCTTGTAAAACCAAACATTTCATCTTAACACAAGGGGGAAAAAAAAGCCATTATTCATTTGAACTTTCCTCCCTGGAAAATGATCTGGCAAATGCCCCGTTCTGCAAAAACACCCAAGCAAACCCAGCGTGACCCATCCTGCTGCTCATCCCCTGGCTCGCCCGCAGGGTTTCTGGAGCTGCCGCATCCCTGGGGCAGCCACGCAGGCAGGGGACGGGCAGCACCGCAATGCCGGGTGGGATGCTCAGGTTGCTCCTTCCCGAGGAGCCATTCCCCCGACGAGTGCTCCCTGGTTTTGGCCCAAAATGAGGTAAGGCTTTGCACTAGACTAACACTTAATAAATGCTCGCATGAATTAGCAGAACATGACATTGTGCAGCCCGGTTCCCAACCGCGAGCTGCCAGCCCAGGCCAGGACCGGTGCTGCAGATGTGTGTTCCTGGAAAATGGAAGGCCATATGGTAAATATTGGAAAAAACCCTCTAGTATATACATCTCTAAATGCTTTTTCAGCTGATCAGATTTTACTTGGTTAATCAAAGTTCACGTGATAAGCAGCAGAACCCCGGGGATGCAGAATACCCAGGTTGCCGATGTTGGGTCCCGTCCCTCTCACCTCCCCTGAGAGCATCTCTCCTTACCCCGAACACGTGCCCCGGCACGGGTAAGGGTGCTCTGGGCCTCGGCTGCACCAAATAACCGACCGAGATCTCCTGGCTGATTTTGCAGGGATAAAATGATGCTCCTCAAAGTAAGGATCAAAAAATACCCATTCAGCCCCAAAGCGCGGCATGCCTCCGTGTTCGTCAGCCGAACACTAGAATTTCCTCCTCTATAAAGCTGGAAAAGTATCCAGTCCAGGTCGCTCCATGCTCTATAACGAGCAATTATTCCTTTCAAAAGTGAAATGAAATAAGAACCATTCCCATAATCACCTACTGGATTTTATCAGCATGTTTGGGTTACGCTTTTGCCCCTTTGGCTAATACCTAATTGATTCTTTAATCTCTACAACTTTTTTATTGACTGATACAAGAGCTATTTAGCCCATCAGCAGCAGGAAAGCAGCCTGCAAACCCTCCGAGACCCACGACACGGTGCTAGGATGACCTCATCTGAAGCCAACTCTTTATTTGATAATCTATCACTTATTTATTATTCTAACTAACCGCTTGCAGGTGGTGTGATTTTAGCGTAATTGTCCCAGCAACAGGCACACACAGGGAAAAGCTCAGCAATGTGCAATCTTATCCGGAGCTGCTACCGCGGAGGAAATAGGCTCCCAGCCTGTGCCGGGGGAAATGGGGGAAAACCCAGCGTTTCGGTGACATGAAGGGCATGGCAAAATCCCACTGACTACAGAAAATTGAAGGCAGGGACTCATCCTGACTGCCAGCTCGCTGGAGGAAGAAGGAGGCAGAGCAGGATGGAAAACCCCGATGCCATCGGGGGGGACCCGCACGGTGTCCAGCATCACGGCTGGGGCACAACTCGCACTGGGACGATTCAGCGCCGCAGCTCAGCTTCTTCCTCCACACCTGCCTGCGTGCAAAACCTGAGCAAACAGAGGATTTTAAGGCAGTGACAAGGTACCAGGAGATGGATGTTCCTGCAGAGCCTTGGACCGGGCTGGTGTGGTCCTGGTCCCCCAACGGGTCAGTGCTGGGATCGCCTACCGGAGCAGCACGGATGGCACGTGGACTCCAGAAAGTTCAGACTGGCACATCCAATGTAAAATCCTGCATAAATGAAGAACACGGGTTTGGGGTTTACTTCTGGATATCTCTGTATTGTATTTTGCCTACCACAGCCCTGGGACGGGTTCTCGGCTCTTTGCCATCCCTCCTGCAGCAAGGGAGCGAGGCGGGATGGATGCCCCGGGCAGACGCCTTCAGCTCAGCGCCGGGAAGCCTGAAACTACCCCGTGCCACAAAGCTGCCACTCCTACCCAAAAGAAAGACCTGACAAGGATGTCCTCGCCAGCACAAAACACAGGGTTTGCTGCCTTCCCAGCCCTGGGGGGGGCAGCTCCCACCGGCCCCCTCTGCCAGGCTGCGCTGCTCCCCAAACTGGAAATCGAGAGGCGGCAGCAGATAGAAACCAGCCTGTGAATTGACAGCGCGACTCCGAGCCATCCAGCAAGGGGCTTTTAAGATCAATTAGTCCTGCATTAGTCTCCCAGACTTTTGAGCTAGAAATCCTCCCAGGATTCAAGCCACTTAAAGTGTTTTCCCAGTGAGGGAAGGGTTTGAGGATGAGGAGGCGAGTACCAGGAAGCATCGCTGGGAGCAGAGGAGGTGTCTTTCCGCATTATCTGCCCCTTCGTCGTCTGCCCAAGCTCTTCCAACCAAGCCAACGGCCTCAGCAAAAGAGAAAAATGGTATTTTGAGTGGCAAGACCCCATTGCAGCTTCAGTTTTAACCCTGGCTGGGATAAAAAAATAAAGCAGGGGGTTGGGAGAATCATTTTTTCATTAAAATAAAAATCGATTCATAATGAAAATAGACTTCTAATGGGAAAAGTTTAGTGCAAATGGAAGCTTTTAAAGATTCTTTTGACTGACAATAACCTGAAGACCCTCCAGGAACTCCAGCCCAGAATAATCAGATTAAATGAAAACTAATATACGATCCTGAAATTCATCCCTGCTGGTCTAAACTTATAGCAGCTGGGTAATTTAGCCTACAGGTTTCTGCCTCATGCCCAGCAGTTCACACTGAATTGTTTAGCCAGACTTAATCTACCGGGAAGGAAAAAAGCTCTTTCCTTTAATATGTGTTAAAGTAAAGCCAGCTTCTAAAAGCAGCTGGGAGCAGGGAAGGTATACGAATACATGTATTTTTTACAGGAACTCCCAGACTGAAGGTTGGCTACTTGAAAACAAATAACTACCATTTATAAATGGTTCAGGAATAAGGAAATTTCTGGGTTGGTGCATTGTAGCTGCTAGTACGGGGAATGCCAGCACTGCCTCGTGAGCCCCGCACAAGGACCTCGCACAGGCACAAGCTCACGTTCTCCGGCAGCTCCTCACCGCTGACCCCGCTGCAGGGGCCGCATTCCCAAAACACGCATCAAATCCACGCTTGTAGCCAGAGAAAGGTTTGAAAAAGCGACCTGGGTGGATCTCAAAAAAATCAAATGGAAGGAATTACTTTTTCCCCTGAATCTCAGGGTTTTTACACCAGCCCCAGAGGGTTTTTTTTTTTAAGGGAAGGCTGTCAGTTTGAGGGGGTTTGGCGAGGGGCAGAGGTCCTCCCAGGGCCCAGCGACCAGCGTGGTGATGATGGAGTGGGGAACTTCTCTGTGTTCTGCAGCAGAAATAAACCCCGATGGGAAACCAGAACTTCCAAACAGAAATCCACCATTAAAGATTTTCCTCCTGTGGGAGAGTAAACATGTTGCACATTAACACACCGCACAGGTTTCCATCTCACCACCAGCAGACAGCTCTCCTGGAGGGCTCGGAGACAGGTAGATGATCTATAAAACCTTGACAGCCCTTGTAACTTTATATTCAATGAAGTCTGAGCCAAAGCCTCACGTGGTGGGCAGGATAATAAAATAACCAAAGAAGCCAGCCCCTCTGGGGACCCCGGACGGTCTGATCCAGCCTCCCACACCACCCTCCTCTTGACATGGGCATCGGCCCTTCCAGCTCGCTCCGAAAGCCACACTGCTGGGTATTCCCAAATTCTGCAAGCACGGATCGATTTAGCCATTGCTTCTGTGCAAGAGATGAGCTAAAATCCATCTGCCCGTATATATTTGCTTTGTGTTCCCCAGCAGCAACAACAGGAATGGACATTTATATGGGGTATTAAAAAAAGAAGCCCGGGGAGGCTTCCTTTTTCGGGGGAAGAGCAGCCCAGATGAGCTTGGCCAAGGCTGCAGGATCCGACCGCGCCGCAGCCAGCGGCCAACATGCGGAAATACAAACCCAGCTGTGCTTGCTAGGGGGTCTCATGCTTTCAAAACACTGTAATCTCGGCTAAAAGGAAAAAAAGTCAGTCCAGTCCTGCAGCCCCGACCTCCCACTGGCTGGCATCACCGGGCTGGTACCCGCCGCAATGTAAAACAAAGCTGAAGGGGACAACCCGTCCTGAGGGACCGTCCCTGGGAACTCGCAGCAACTCCTGGGCACGCTGGGACGTGGCGTTTGGATGTGCGGGAAATGGAACCCGTTGTGTTTGGTCATCCACGAAGGGAAACTCAGCTGCCAGCAGGGCAGGACCCAGGGTGCAAGGGGCAGCGCTGGCAGGTCCAGCGTGGTCCACAGCCGGCATGTCCCCACCACGTGCAGGGACAGGAGCTCGACCTTCAGCGCAGGTTAAACACGGGCATCCTCGAGCCTGTGATTCCTCTCCCCAGGAGGATACGTAGGCTCTCCTCCAGCCTTTCCTCTCCAGGATGAAAATGCTCCCCCCGCCTCGACCCAGCAGGGACCCTCCGAAACCCACGGAGGAAACTGTGGGTTCGCCAGTCACCCAACCACATCCATCTTCATGGACAAAGAGCCCCAGGGCTGGGATGAGCCAGCGGGCAGGGAGCAGGGAGCACTTTTCCACCCAGGAGGACTGGGGGAGGAAAGGTGTCAATTAATTTGTGTGCACACGGGATCGTCTCCGGGGAATTTCCTCCCCACCCGTGATTTTGCGGGTGATGCACTGGAGGAGAGACGCTGCCCTGAGCACCCAGCAGAGCCACCCACGGCCACGCACTGGGACAGGGGAGCGCACCTTTCGGAAGACGCATTCGTAATAGCCCAAGGGTCAATAACTTTCATCTAGGAAAAGCAAATAAGAAATAAACCTGCTTATTTTTGGTCGGACAACGTCCCCTGAGATGCCCCCAGCTGCGGTGGGAGGCACTAGTGGCTCTGGGACCTAGCTGGACCTCATGGAGAAGCAGTAGGAGAGAGCAGGATTAGATCAGGGCATGAGCTGGGAAAACACAGCCAAGATAAGAGAGTTGTCACGGGGTGGGGGGGGGCTTCAGCCAATTGTTGATTTGACTGACGGACTCAAACCCTGCGCCCAAGAGCCGGTGGAGTTTATGTTGGGACCCTAATCCTCTCTGCCAGGTGCTTGGTGGGTGTCCCTGTCCCCTCTTTAAAGACATCTGAGGAAGAGGAGCTTGGCAGGAGCAGACCTCAGGCAGTTATCTTTCAAATGGATTTACGGTGCACTGACTTGGGAACGCCACAAAGTTTTACTTCCACTGCATAGCTCAGGGGAAAGAAAAAACCCAACCCTCTCCCAGAAAACCTCTAGTCAACAGATAACACAATGTGGTTCCGATTTCCTCACCCCCTCGAAATAATTGTTTCTTTTCTTTTTAAAAATTTTGTCCCAGGGAAACGTTTCTAATTTAATCCCCTGCATGCACCTTCCTCACTGCCTTTGAATGTGTATTATCTTCCAGCCAGTGCTCCTGAGCGGAGCGAGAATTTTTGTTCTTAAAAAAAAAAAAAAAGAGAGAAAAGAAAAAAAAAAAAGCTTAACAAGCACAATGCGCAGCAAACAGGAATGGAAATGCTGGTCTGGGTTCCATTATCCCTGACCCAGAGGTTGGAAACCAAAAGAAATTAATTAAATTGGGGAGGGGGGAGGCCAGCACCATTTGCTGCTGGTGACCAGCCCACGAGGGATGCCGGGGGGACATCCGTCACCCATCATCCATCACCCATGCTGGGGGGGGTCACCGTCACCCTCCCTCCCATGCTGTTACCGAAGCTGCCGGCTCCCCGGCACCCACGGAGACGCCCGTGCCAGCTTGTTCACATTAAAAACCGAAGGACGGACGGGGACGGGCAGCAGTCAGCGCGGCTGGGGGGGGGTGTCAAAGTCACTTTTAACAGTGACTTAAAATCCCCTGGTTTCGTGTGGAGGATCCCAAGGCAGGGATACCCGGCGGAGGGATGGGTGCTGCCACGGAGGTGCGATCCTAAATGGGTTTTTGCTGCGGCAAAACCCCTGCCCGGGAGCGGGGTCGGCCCCGAGGAGGGAGGGATGGTGGTGGTAGCAGGGGACAGCGGGACACGGGCTCTGCAGCGTGACCGTGGTTGTCCTGGGAAGGTGAAAAGTGCCTTTTCATGGGAAGCTCCGTAATCCCGTCAAGCCAGAGAGCACACGGATGGCGCGTGCTGCTCTCGGCCAACTCACCTGCTGAAAAAAAAATCCTGCCCAAGGTCCCACAAGAGGTGAGACGGGGCCATGGGACGGGGTCCAGCCTTGCTCTGCGCATCCGACTCCAGGGCTCAATTTCAGCCGCGGGAGAAGAAAATAAAAAAAAATAAATAAAATGCTTCAAATAACATCTGGCAATGAGGTAAGCGCAGGCAGTGCCCGAGCTCACATAGACGGGAGATACTCAGCGCGAAGCCGTGCCGTTATCTCCCACGTCCGTGGTGACACGAACCCCCACCCGTGAACTACGCCGGATCTCGACGGACACAGCCCGGCCTCCGTCGTCCCCAGCCCCGCGGCGGGTCGGCCGAGCCAGGAGGGACGGTAATGGGAGCGAGATGCAGGATCGAGGCGTTCGCCCTCATCCCTCCGCACGGTAATCGGAACAAAATGTTCTTCCATTGTTCGCAGAAGAGCATTGGTTTCCAACTATGGCAAGTATTTAGGAAAACACAATTGAGTCATAAATGTTATTTACAATTTGGAGCGCTCTATACGTTGCTCTAAGCCCCGCCAATTAAACTATTCGTCTTGGTTCGAAAAAGACCGGGTAACATATAGGACTTTCCCAGTCCCTGGCCAAGAGCGTTAATGTCTTGCAGAAGCGCGGCAGCTCCGAGCGATGGGCTCTGCACCTCCACTGCCGTCACGGCTTTCCCGGGTGCCAACTCCCAGCCATCGCTCCCTGCCGGCTGGCTCATCCCTGGCAAAGCCGGGCACCTCCTGGGACCCTGCAGAACCTCGGGAGTCTCCCAGCTCCCAGGCAGGAGGGTCCTCTTGCTCCCTCTGGCCATCCCGAGCTGGATCTGCCCGGGATGGAGCAGCCGGGCAGGAAAAGTAACCACAAACCAAGAGGGAGCCCCGTCCAAATGGGCCCTCAAATCCACCAGAGAAGGGAAGGGAGAGCTGTGTTCTCGCAGCCCCGGTGATCAGAGGCTCGGACCGGACACCAGGCGCTCTCTCAAATGCAAACAAGTGCTGTGACACCCAGGACTCACCTTATTTATCGCCGTCACCTCGGCGCCGTGGGAGCTGGAGCATCCCCGGTGAGCGGCACCCAGGGCTGGGCTGCCCTCCCGGGGCTGCTGCTGTTTTCCCTTTTTAACACTTCTGGAAAAAAAATTAAAAATGACTGAAGCTCCCGCTGGTTATTCAAGAGCTGTTTGCTTTAATCCCTTTCCAGAAACCCACTCTCAGTGGTGCCCATTCGGTACACGCAGTCAGAAAGGGGGAAAAAAGGTGTAAAATGGCATTTCTGCGCCCGCACCCACAGCCCGTGCCAGCTTTAACCTGCTGGTTTGCTTTTCCCAGTTTGGACCCATTTTTCTTCCAAAACCGCACCTGGCTGCTTTTTGGCACATCTCGCTTGGGGATGGGCTCCAGGGACGAGCCCCGGGGACGGGGGCAGAGACACGGCCACCGCTTCTGCCTCCCGCGGTGCCCACCGGTCCCCGCTGGGTTGGTGGCCCCCGGCTCTGCCCCGAGCCCCGAGCCCGGCACACAGCAACGCTTTTCCCTTCGCTTTGCGGCTTGGGCTGAATTCGCTCTGGAAAAGTGAAAGCCTTATTGTAAACTTTCTGGCCACTGGAATTCCTCCCCGGGAGGCCAAGGTGAACGTCACTGCAAAAAGCCACGGGGAAAAGCCCGGCAAGACCCTTTTTGCTCTTCTCCCCCGCTTGGGTGCGTGGCCGTGTCGCCGCCGGCGCTGGATCGTGCCCGCGGGATGCTCGGCTTCTCCCAAACACCGGCCGGTCAGACATCTCCGGCACCAAACTCCGCCAGCTCCCCAAACAGGCAGATTTCAGCCCCCGGGGCCGCTGACAAAAAAGCAGCAGTTATAAAAATCCCAGGTTAAGCAAACAGGAAGGCTCAGCCCAGCGCGTCTGCGCTGCCAGGCCTTAAAACAAGACCTGTTTAAACGCGGTGGGGCTGGCGGCAGACTTGTTGACTCCGGCCGCTTTTCCAACCCGGCCGCTGCCGCCCGGGCGACCCACGAGCATCGGCAGCGATGGGACGTGGGACGGAGCGGCCGCACAGGGCTGCGCTTGTCCTCGGGGCTGAGTCACAGAGCCCACACGGCAGCTCCAGCAAGGAGCTATTTCGGGTTTCACAGTAAACCTGCGGCTTTCTGCAGGCAAGCCTGATACAACGGGGTTTTATGCGTTACACAGCTTGCTTTGATCTTTTTTTTTTTTTTTTTCCCCCTGCAAGAAGAAACGTGTGCAGCAGAATGTGCTAACAAGCAATCGATTATTATAAACTACCCCGGCCAGTTGCTGGCTGTTTCAGACGCCGTCCACGTTCTTGCTCTCGCTTCCCTCCCGTCACTGTGATTTGGGCTCACTGAGCAAAACCTGCGTGGTGGGACAATGTGGGGTGATTTTAAACACAGACCGAGATGAGGGGAGACTCCAAAGCAAACAGGAGGGACAAGAGAAATTCAGAGTGAGGTCCCAGAGTGTTTTGCCCAGCCTGGGGGCATTGCCCAGCCCTGGCTTGCCATGATGCCCTGGGGATGAACTGCGGGACAGCCGGATCATGCCCGGCAGGCAGGACACATAGCTCAGCCCAGTCATTAACCCGCGGTGAGAAGGTGATGACCGGGCCCTTCTCAGGGTGACAGCAAGGGCAGTGTGGGGACAGCTGTGTTGGGAATAAAGCAGTTTTGACGGCTCAGTGCTGGCGGCGCACATGGGGATGGGATGGGATGGAGGAGCGGTGCTCCGTGCCTGGCCAGCATCACCTCCGCATGAGCCGGCTGCAGAGCAGGACCCGGCTGCTCTGCCCGATGCCGGACCCCAAGGAATCTGTGAGCCTCAGGGGTCGCTGGCTGAGGCAGGAGACCACCCCGAAATCTCCCCTTGTGCCTCTGCAGCCATCACACAATGCAACGGGTCGGGGAAAGCAACACCAACACCTAGCCAAAACTAATCGTGGTATTTGTTCACCTTTTTCCCAAATTCTAGAGCTGACAATTTCTGAATGGAGCAGCCCGGCAAAAGAAATCGATCATCTGGTGAGGCCGTGGTGAGAAGGATGAACAGAAAGAAACAGAAGGATGAGAAAAACCAGACCACAACAGCAGGTGGACAGGTTGGCTGGGAACCTTCTGTAAAATATGTGTAAACAAGGATATGGATAAAAAATACAGACAGAGCCAGGACATGTGGTTTGTAAGGGAGCTGACTGCTCTCCCTCTTCCCCAGCCAGTCCCTCTTGACCTTGCTCATCCTCCTCCATCAGTCCCGCACGGGGTACGGCCAATTCCTGTCTTCGTAAAACTTCTTCAGGCCCTGGAGGTTGACGGGGGGGAAGTAAGGGCCGATCCTCTTCCGAATCCACCACCTCCCCTCGCTGGCGTGCTTTCCCCCAGGTTGGCTGAATTTGTACTTGAAGTGTTCCCCTCGGATCCACCTGCAGAGAAACAAAGCACAGCCTGCTCAGGAGGGGCTGGCACCACTGCTGGGTGGAGGCAGAAAGGTGTCGGACCCTCTTTACAGTCCCCGGGGAGTGGGATTTTTGAGCCTTTCTGTAGCTGGATGGAGAAGTCAGCTCAAGGTTGCTCGGCCTGGCTAGCTCCCGCATCCCAGTGCTCCATCCATCCCTGGGGTGCCCGCAGCCGGAGGCAGCGATGCAGCCGACCCTGCTGGAGCAAAGCACCGGGGAGGTCCCGGGCTCCTCTTGATGCGATTTCGGAACGACGCACAAGGCAGAGAAGCTTTAATACCTCCGCCCTGCGTGCTCCCCACCGCCGCCGCGCGCTCCACGCACCTGTCTACAATCAAGTTTGAAAGAATAGTAATAAAAGCAGGAATTTTTTCTTTTTTTCCTTTTCGAGAGCAACTATGGAGTATTTCTGCCTGGGAGATTTTTAGGTACAGAGCCTGACTCCCGCCCCAGCTCCCCCAGCATCCCTCTGCCCCAGCCAGCCGCTGCTCCTTCTGCTCCGCAGCTTATTAGCGGGGCTACGAGCGCATCTGTTTTCTGGCCGCCCTGGGAGTTGACAGAAAAGGAGATTTTAAAACAGTGCAGAAAGAAGCATTCATCAGTGTCGCGAAACACATTCGGAGGCTAACCATGCCGCTCAGTTCGGGAGGTTTGGTCCCGCTTGATGTAGGGCATGCTGACAAGAGAAGGAGTAACACCCTGGTCCTCCAGCGTTGTGGTCCCTGTTTGCAGAGTGCATCGCCGCATTTGCTGGATAAGTTCATAAAATAACCCACAATATAAAAATGTCAAAGTCATGTCAATGCTCATTTAAACCTGCTTTGCTTCACTACTAAAATACAAACCCTGCTACTGAGCAGGGCACCACGGTCCTGCAGCTGCTCGCTCCCAGGGCTCCACCTCGGGCAGCCGTAAAGTTCCTTCCTACTGCTAAAATAATTAGGGACGACTCCTATATAATTGCCATTAGCGCCCACCTTTGTAACACCGGCACTCCGACGGGAAGCAGGGGAGGTTGCAGATGATGGATAAAACTGCACCCAGTTAAAAGTTCTACTGCAATCACATCTCGACATCTCAATTTAAATCTTGCTGGGTACCCAGATGAGCAATATAGAAATGATTCTCCCAACAAAACACATTAACGTGGAGCTGTTCATCACGCCCATCGCTCGCTGCTGACTTGCAGCAACCGGCATCATCATCTGTTTTCTGATCGTTTCCTGGCTGGAATGAAAACACAAGTATCTCCACGTTTCCACCTCCGCCGAGGACGAAGAGGGGATCCAAGGAAGCCCAGAGTAATCCATTCGAAGCTGCAGTGGGACAGCTCTAATTTAAAGAAGGGGTAAGGGCTGGGTGCCAAGGGAAGCGTGGGGACGGAGGTGTCCCCCGATGCCGTACCGCTCTGCAGCACAGCATCCCGGGCCGCCCCGGCACCCCACCTCGCTGCCCACCGATGGGGGGGCTGCAGGGAGGTACCAGCCCTCAAATACGGGAAAGTCAATGGGCAGAGGAGGGGGCAATGCCCCAGCCCTGGCTGGGGGCTCGGGGTGCACAAACCTGCTTCTTATCACCAAAAATGCTGCCCTGCAGCTGCTGGTTTCATTACAGTTGGGGCCATTTCTACACCCTCTCTCCCCGCCTCTTTTCTGAGGCTGGTAAAAGTCAAACGGGGGCTGAAGTGTTGTTACTCCCACAGTGTTTACTTCGCAGGAGCACAAAATTTCCTGTTAGTAATTAGAGCGTTACTGAATGGCAACGTTCCTGCGGGTCCAGGTAGCCTGCAGGCTCCTGTCCGGGATGGTTAGAGATTTCCAAGCTGTGCTCCTTGACTGCTTTCTTGAATTCAGAAAACATATCCCCCAAAAGCTTCAGTGGCTGATTTTATGTCAATCTCTCTGCTGCTCGAAGCCTCCCTCTGCCTGCCGTACCGGGGCTTTTGGGGTTTTTCTTCACTAAGCGATTGCAGAGCATCTACCAAGCTGGACCTGTCTCCATGTGCACCCACAATATGGGTATAATGGGGTGCTCCACGCTGAAGGAGCTATCTGCAAACCCCATCTGGTAAAGTTCCCATTTTCTAGAAGGGGATGCAGAGGGCAGAGAGCTCTTATCTGAGCTCCCAGGGCAGACCTAGGAGACCTCAGGAGATGCCAGCTCTCTGCTGAGACACAGAAGCGCCTTCTCCCCAACCTCAAAGACTGTCCTATAACCCCTCTGGAATGAAAATTTCCTTGTCCCTTTCGAATGGGCTTGCCTGCCCAGATTAAATAATATCTATCAACTGATTTGGTATGATTTTTCCCATATGTTCTCTGTCTATGAAAATGTTTGCTATCAAAGGAATCGGCATGTAAAACTAGAACCGTGTGAGCATTAAAGCAACCACATGCAATTGAAGATGCATTTTTGTGGCATAAAGTTTGCCTTTCTATCTGACTATGTTTCAGGCTCTTCTGTTCAGAGCCTAAATCAATCTGAAGAATCCCCCCTAAGCCCCCCGACCTCTAAATTGAGCCACCTTCTCGTCCCAGCCACGGTCACTCTGCTCCCCCCAGCCCGCTCCACCTGAGCTGGAGTGTTGGGATGCACGGTCCATGTCAGGATAACAAGATCCATGGAGGAGGAACCCACCCAGCTCCGTGGGCTGTGGACTTTGTAAACTCCACAGAGCTGAGCTCTTCCAGGAGCTGAACCACTCACCCAGCGATGAGCTATAAAGCTCCGGCACACCACAGCCCACGGCTCTTCGCTGTCCTGCACCGCCGGCGCTTCCCTGGGATTCAAGACTTGAAGGTTTCCATTCTGGCAAACGGAGGTACCAAAGAGCCTTTACGGGGCTGCAGCAGCCAACGTGTGCTGCAGGATGGAGAAACTGCAGCGGGAATATCTCCCAGCATCCGAATTCCTCTGAGCATCAAAATACGATGGCAGCACCCAGACCCTCTGCCAGCCGTCCTCTCCGTCCTTCCCGGGGTTAGGGGCTGTGGGAGAAATGCGGAAAACCTGGAACCCATGGGAATCATTTCTTGCAAGGCTCACAGATGTAAAAGCTGCAGAGTTTAATACTCACCAGAGCCCCTCATTTCAGGGCTCGTAGAGTTTACAAGCTACCCCCGTATTTATAATCTACCTGGGTGCCTCAGTCCTGAAGTTACAGGATTTGCAAACTCCTCCAGCACTGCCCCGCTGGCCCCGCTCCCTCCTCTCAGGATTTGGGGAGCGAACGTGCTCCTGCACTAACAGGGCAGAAGCATTAACACCCCGGAGTCCATCATTTCAGGGCTCACAGAGTTTACAAGCATCACTTGGAGCCCTGGACAGCTTGTAACTCAGGCGAGACGCGCGCATGCGTGGTTGCCTGCAGATTAAGAAGCTGCTACAAGCTACAGATCACCTTATCAGCAGTTGCTTGTGATTTTTGCAATTCTGGGGCTCAGGCGGAGACCTTCTGGCTGGTGGAAGGGATCCACTGGTCTCTGAGCCTCCTCTGATGCAGGAAACCGCCGGCACGTGTGAACCTTGCTGGCTGCTCTGGAGAAATTGGAACATCTTCAAGAAGGTCATGGGGAAGCTACCTGACTTCGTCTACGTTAAAAGGAGACTAAGGCCACAGGTGGTCACCCATACTCGGAGAAGGATGAGCAAGACTCGTGTTTCAGAGGAGACAGTCAGAAAGGTCAGGAAGGACAATCCTGGCTGCGAGCAGTCTCCCAGGATTTACTGACCGAACGCAAGCCGGCAGCTCCTCCTGGCTCCCGGGGAAGCACCGGGCACCAGCTATTGCAGCCGGGCAGGGAAATGCTCCGGAGGAGAATCAGGCTGAACCAGCTGAGCCCAGGTTAGGTCCCTTAGAAGACACACGAGGGCAAAAGAATCTCTTGAGAAGCCAGGAAACAAGATATGGTCTGATAAAGCAAGTCGGATGTTTCTCCTGCTGGAGACGGAAAACCCTCTCTGCTATGACAACAACAGGGACAAGGGCAGAAGGGCCCCTTTGGCAGCTTCTCCCGAGCCCCACGGCGCTGCCTGGGAGGTGCTGGCAGAGCCACGGCGCTGATCCCAGTGCGGAAGGCTGGAAGAGGGAGGACCACTGAGCCGCCCAGAAGGACCCACCGCCCCGGACGGGATGCCGGGACCCGCCTGCCACCACCCTTCTGGGCAAGAACCCGCTCTCCATCGCCACCCGGATCGGGCAAAGCCACAGCCTCGAGGAGGGCAGGAAGGCTAAAAATAATAAACGTTATTTTTTAAATCAATATATTCATCCCGCCAGATGCCCGGTAGCAGCTGCGCTGTAGCACTTTTAAGATTCGATCATATATCAGCCTATTATGACATCTTCCAACTGTACGTGTTAAAAATTAGCAGCAATATTGGAGTTGTTGGGATGGAGGGCTAAATCTCCCAGACAGCTGTAATTAGTTCCAGAGGGTGCAGCTGTCTCCCTGCAACAGCTGAGGGGTTCGAGGGAAAAAACCAGAGCCGGTGGTTTCTGTTAGAATTAATGGCCTGACAGGGCAAGGCGGGGTGGGAGAGGGAAGAAAGAAACCAAAACACGGGGCGTCTTTTCGATTTGGGGTTTTTTTTTTTGTTGTTGGGGTTTTTTTTATCACAAGGTTCCCCACTCCATTGTAAATCAGGGAGCAAGTGGCAGTGGAAAGTACAAATTCATTACAGTAACAGAGACTCCATCATCGGTTTTCTTGCTTATTCTAGCCCCGTTAGCAGGAGGGATCGTAAATTCATCTTGGCCCAAGTTTGCAGAATAAGGGCAGTTTTATGGGTTGTTTTTCAACACTGCTGACTTCCCTTTCTCCAAGGCTCCTGCAAGGTCTGGCCCTGCAGAGCCGGAGCATCCTCAAAACTCTTTTGGGAGATGGGAAAGTGGGTTTATTCCCCCACGGACACGTTAGAAAGGGAGGCTCAGAGGCTGCATCTATACCGAGGGCAGAGCAAACCTTGGGGGAAGGAAACCTGGCTCCTCCCGAGGCTCACAGCACTGGCCAGGATTACTTTCGGCACGGACAGACCCAGTGTATGGGTTTCAGTTTAGCGTTTCGCAGGCGTGACGGGGACGCGGCCGATGCTCCCCACGGAGCCAAGGCAGGAGCTGCCCTTCCAAGGGAGATGCCTCCCACGGCCACGGGACACGCGGCGCAGTCCCGGCCACGGTGAAGCTGCCCCACGTGCCACCGCTAGGAGAGGTGGCTGGAAACCCCGTTTCCCACCCTGGGGGAAATCCCGATGCTCTGAGATGAGCTCTGCCCTCCCTGACAACGCTGAAAGACTGAGGTTGTTTTTACTGAAAGAAAATCCCTTAAACTTTCATTAAGGAGAGTGGAATCATTTCATTCTGATAATATCAACCTTATAATGTTGATGATAAAGATTTTCTTTTAAATTATAGGGAAAGAAGAAACGAACTGCAATAAAGCATTTCACCATGGCGAAACCCAGTGAGAAAGCCAAAAGAATGTGTTTATAGTTTTTCCCCTCTGAGAATCCTGTCACCTCCCAGGACAGTTTCATTGCTGGCAAAGCTGCTTTTCAGTGGGAAAACCATACAAAATATTCTACTTCTCTGGGCAGAAGACACCAGCGCTTGTGGGAAAGGCTTTGGGGACTCTGCGGATTTACATCGCTCCCTTACGCTGTCACGTTGCGTGGACCACACGGGTACTTGGAGGGAGACTTGTCCTGGCAGCGAAATGCCTCGGGGTGAGAGGAGGCACTCGGGATTCAGCAACACCAAGGTCAAACCCCGAGGGACTCACATCCCCACGGAGCATCCCATGCCCATAAGCACCGCTCCCGCCTCCTCTAAAGACTTCTGGGCAGAGACCTTGCAGAACAGAAATGCCATTTCCACCTACATCCCAGTGATGCCCGTATTTTCCAGTAACTCCACACTCCCTGCCTGCTCTCAGCACTGCTTTCAATAGCCACAGAATTACCTTTACCCATTTTGGGGGTGTCCAAGGGAGCAGCCCCCAAAGTGGCTTCCATACCGTGAAAATATGACAAAGTCCTTCCCACGGCTTGGGTTGTATGTCTCCGCAGGTCCCACGGGAAAGCACCTGCATCTTCTGCCAGGGTCCATGGGGACTTACACGGCCTGAAAATCCAGCCCGACGTGCCCCCATGTATAAAGCCCAGTAGCTGTGACGCAAATGGGAAATAAATGGGCAATCAAATAAAAAAAAAATACCAAACGCTATATTCTTCTTGAGTTCCTGCAGCCAGGTAGCATCAAATGGGAAGTGCTGCCTCCATAAATAACACCACAGCTACAAATCCAGGTCTTCAGCTACGTGTTGGGGCTTTTTCAACAAAGTGCTACTATAATTGGAATAAAAGTCCTTAAGTGAACATGATTTAATATCAGAGACACCGAACACTTCAGTCAAAAATAAACCTGATTTTTTTTTTCCCTCCTTCTGTAGGCAAAATCTGATTTTTGTTTTCTTTCATTGTTGCAGTCTGTTTCCATGGCGGTGCGTTAAACACTTATTAATTTCTCAGCCAAAGCCCTACCGTTCAGATTTATGACGGCTGGTGTTTTATGAACTATCCGCTGCACAATAATATTTTGTAAATCTACATTCCACAAACATCACTTGCTTGAAGTAAAGCTTCACACTCAGCTAGGCTGGGCGCTCAACAATACCCTCATTTTTAATCAGTCACCTGTTTCTCATTTTAAGTTTATCACACTTGAAAAAATACTATAATTTCTAGAGTTGTAAAGAAACCTACAAACTTTGGTCTCAGAAATTTCATTTCGAAGGCATTAACTCATTTTGAAAGTCCCTTGGCTATTTAAGGTGTAGAGTTTCCATTAACAGAATAAACTCCGTGGAGTATGGAGCGTAATGTTCTTATGGAAAACAGTCCCTTCCCCTAATTATTTAGTCTAGCAGGGAATGAAAATAATTAAGTCTCAAAATTCCCTCTGGGGGGGGGGCGCGGGGGAATATGGGAGGAAAATTAGCTTTTTTCCACCCAGCTACCGAAGGGAGCCGAGCCGTGGTGGGCACAATCCTTAGCTGGAAGGTGGGAGTGAAGGTGCGTTAAAGGTTTGGAGCAGCCGCAGACGGGCTCCGGCTCATGGGTGAGGGTGCAGGGATGTCCTTCGGAAACTATCACAGCTACAGCCACCCTGAATTATCTTTTCTTTCCAGGTGTTACCACTGCGGCTTATATTTAAGGCTTTTCACAACTAAAATGAAATGATAACAAAAAGATGATTGCTGGCTGTAAGCGGCCGTCAGCGCTGAGGATGCCCGCATCCAGCGCTCAGTTAATAAGGGGTCTAGATAAAAACCCAGAAGATATCCCGCTAACTGCTTCTTCTTATACTTCTTGCACCCAGATCGGAGGGCACGGATCAATCCCCCGGGTTCTGGCCATGCTGGGGTTGCAGGGGGGTCGCCAGCCCTGCTGGGAGCTTCAACGTGCAACAAGGGGATTTTTAAAATAAAACAAAGAAATGGCGTTTTTGAAATTTAAAGGAAAAAACCCCAAACCGAGCAGGTGAGCCCGCCTGAGCCGAAGTAACGCTGGGTGAAAAGGAGCTGATGGAGCTGCAAGCGCCACGAGTGTAAACCCAGCAGAACTGGGATGGGGCACAAGAAGTGGAAAAAAAAAAAAAAGGCAAACAGTCACCTCAGTTCCCTTATGCAGGGAAAGCGCTAACAACAAACAAGGAATAACCGAAGAAATGTAAATAGCAACAGGAATCGGTGACTGACGTGAGAGCCCAGTGCAGGATACGACCCTGCACCCACGACCCCAGCTCAGGGAAGGTGTGAGCACCCACCCGTGCCCCCAGCCCTCGCCTTCACACCTGGGTAAAAATCCGAATGGTGCCAATGTCCCAGGTGTTTGGATTTGGCTCGCCCAAACCCAAAACGTGACCCACAACCTGGGATCCAGAGTGAAACGGGGTGTTGGGTTTTGGTCTGAGCCAAAACGAGCATTTGTAAATTGTTATTTTTATTTTACGCCACCCAAAAATACACTAGACCCATGAAAAACTTTTAAAGCAAAGCTAATGCCAGAGCAAAGGCAGCTGACACATAAAACCAGTGCTGGATCCTGATCTTTTCCTACTATAAACTAGCTGCTAAAGAGTGAAAACAGAGTCTGTGCTTTGGTTAAACCAAGGTAACGCATGAATCAAGACCCTGTTCAACAAGATCTATAGCACCGTGTGTTCAACACAGCATCCACGCTGCTGTGTAATTACTTATTGGACCTGCTTGTATTCCTCGGTACGCTCTGCAATCGTCATCCTATAAAAACTAACAAAGATAAAGATTTGCTTTTGGTTTTGCTTTAAATTCCTGAACATTTCACTTCCTCACCTGTTACAGAATACAATAAAAAAAACTATTCACCACCTGGAGCAAAGTAGTGTTATCCCAGCCACATCTCACTTCATTATTTTCATTTTAAAATGAGTTCCTGTGTTCAACTACCTTATTTTAATTTTTTTTAACACCATCAGTGCCAGAAAGCTTAGAAGAGATGCAGCCCATCTATGGCAAAGTCTTGGACAGCAAGACATGATATACATTTTCTTGATTTTTAATCTGTTACAATGTCTTGTTTTCAGCCTCAGTCGCAGTGAGTACCAGGAGCAACGTTTATGGCACTGGGGGACACGTGGTAATAAACAGCTCTGGGATTATCAAATGCTTCTGTCGCTCCGTGAACCGCGAGAGCCGTTTATTGCCAGCAGCCACCAGATGGTCATGGCTTCTGGCTGCTGGCACCAGGGGACACCTAATTCAAACCGGTGACTCGGTGTCTAAAGGTCCCAGGTTCTGCTAAAACCCCTGGGGTCAGCCAACACTCAGGTCTGACTTGCTTTTTTTTTTTTTTTTTTTCTTTTAATTAAAAAAAAAAGCAACGCAAAAGAACACCCCACAATGAACGCCGCTCGGTGAATTTATGGCACTGAGCCTCGGGTACACGAGCAAAGTTTGGAGACACTCTGCTGATAAATCCACCCGAGATGGAGCCAACACAATGCAGGTTCTCCGGTCGCTCTTCCAGCTCAGATGCCCCAACACCATCTCCGTGACGAGCTCCCGACGGACCCAGCTCCTGCCGCATCCCGGTGGGCGAGCCCTGTCACTGGGCTGAATTTCTGCCCGCTGTGAGCTCCGGCGTTCGTTAGCACCCTGCTGAGGCACCCATCGCCTTCGCCACGTGAGTGGCTGCAAAAGTGCCGGGGCTGCACCGTGCCCTTTCCCTGGCCATCAGAAAGGTGCCACCTCCATGGGGTCTTCTGAGCAGTCCCCAAAAAGGAGGTGGCAGGGAGCGGTGTGTGGGGGGGTCCAGCTCGCTGTCACAAGCTGCGGACCCTACTTTGGCTGATAAATGCACCTGCAGTCAAACGAAGGTCCCTAAAAACAAAGAAAACACGGCCAAAACGGGAACGCAACCCGGAGCAAAGAGGTTTCACGTGCTCCTCTCAACACCACCGAGCGAGACCAGCTGACGCGCAGCATCAGCACGCTGCTCCTTGCACGGAAAGCCAACCCCAGCGCAGCTCATCGGAGCTAAAACTCCTCCGTACGCATTATTAAAGCTGGATTCGTCTGTGGCAAGGGCTGTGCCGGTCTAGCCCAGCACGCCTTTTGTAGCAATAATTAACAGAGGTCCCCGCGAGCCCTCCTGGACCAGAGCCAAGGCGACATTATTTGTGTGTGACAGATCCTCTGCTTGGGTAACCCAGCAAACGGACACCACCCTATAACGCACCCTGAGCTATAAACCATCATTTACGGGAACTCCGGTACGGCTGTGAGTCTCTGGGCTACGGGCAGGATCCTGCCAGGAGCGCCCACTGGCTCGCTCTGTGATGCTGCACCGATGGGAAAACAGGTTCTCAAATGAAAATATGTGCCAAAACCCCCAAAATACCTGTTCTTACAGAGGTCTTGGCTCCTGTACTTGGAGGGAGTGTGCTCCCATCAGCCTGTACTGATGCTCTGATAAGGTGCCTGTGCACTACGAGACAGGGCTGGGTGCCTGGGGAACCCCAGAAATGCGGTTATTAGAAGTACTCAAATATGATGGTGAGCAACTCAGTGGTTGTATTCCAACCTGTGCTTCTGCTCTGTTTTTTTGCAGGTTATATACGTTCAGCTCAGAGTCTGAACCATCTTGGGTTTGCACGTTTATGCCACCTTGGGATGTGTAAACCGTCTCTGAGGAAGCGGTTTGGTGAAAGGTGGAAGTTCGTAGTGTCTTGGCTGGAAAAGGAGTCTCTCCTCAGAAGGTTTGGGGGATGCACTGCGCTAAAGCTGAAAAACTTCAGCAGGGTTCAAGAGGAAGTTCATTTCACATGGTGCTGTGAACTTTCAGCCTTGTTTGCAGTCCATCCTAAGAGCCTCAAATGGAAAATATTAGCAAGAGCATAATATTACTTGAGTTGATCCAAAATTCCCTTAAAATGTTTTCTCAGCTAAAAATAACTTCATCAACAAAATACACTTTTGTGAAAAATTTCCTTTTGTAAAAAACCTTGGGGTTTCATCTGTGCCTTTCGCTTGCTGATGTTTGCTTTGTCTCTTCACTGAAAACACAAACAATTCCACGACAAGTGTCCACAAACCCAATCCTTTCTGCCGGACTGTTTTGTCTTTGAAATACCTCAGTAGGCTGGTAGAAATGGTAGTTTTGATCTGAGCTCGCAAAGTGATAATGGCAAAAAATCTAAAGGTGTCCTCGTATTAAACCCACCCTATTTAAAGACCACTGGGTACCATCAAATACAAAACCCAATCCGTCACCAGAAACCACGCGTGCACGTCCAAGATAGGAACACCACGGAGTCTGGGTACTTCCAGCTCCCTCGGCAAAACTCCAACCTTACCGTGGGGGTGCTCGGCCCGCAAATGGGTTCGTGGCCATCAAGGACAAGGTCTCCTCCTCCTGGGCCAGCAGCTTCCCAGCCAAGTGGATTATCCATTCATTCTGCTCATAGGTCTTGGGAAAGGAATAAGAAATATAAACATTAGGCATTGCTGGGCTTGTCATGTAGTGTTATTAGCACAAAAGACTTCTGTGTGGTCTCTGGGGAGAGATTACAACTGGTTTGGGTAGCAAACGATGAACTTCCTGGTGTGGCAGGGAACAGATCCCGTGGGATCCAACACCTTGAGCTCCAGACCGAGACCCTCTGGCATCTGCGGGGAGCAGGGAGAGCTTCACTGAGCTCGTCTCGTCTGGAAATCATCTCCGAGGGCACGGACGCAACCCAGGGCACACAAGTCGCAAAGGTTTAATGAGTCGTTCGTTAGCTGAGCTGGGACGGCTACGTGCACTCTCCCAGCCTGCCCCAACTGCAAAGTAGCATCCTCCATCTCAAGCATCCCCAAAGGAATTCACACCACAGCTGAGAGGGGCGAAAAGCGTGCCCACGGCCAGCGACCACAGCCCAGCTGATGATTAGAGACTAGATGACGGTCAGGGATGCCTCTGCACCTTCGCCCGTCCCGGATAGCGACCTCTGCTCAAGGTGCGATGCCTGAGGGGCATTTCTGCCAGCCCTGCATCCCTGCTGAGCCTGCGGCACTGCTTTGTCCCAGTGCCAGGAATAAGCCTACAACCGGTGCTACCAGGAAAGCGCGGTGCGTTGCCGCTCAGGGAGACGCGTAGCTCACACCTCGTCCTTCCCTGGGGACACGGCACCCACCACCCCCGGTTCTCCCCAACACCCATCACCTGCTGCTCCTCCTCCATCTTAGATCACAAATCTCTTTTTGACTTTACGTGTATCTACCACAGCTGGAGGGGTTCTTGCCTATTGTGCCAGCCGAACGCTTGATTTTAATCATTTCTTAGAGCTGCGAGCTCCGCAGAGGAACAGTAACGTCACATTTTGAAATGACGATCTATCCATCATTTTAAACCAGGCTGCTTTCCCCTATTGTGTTACCAGAGAGAAAACAGAAGAAAGTGACTTTTCTGTTCCTGATTCCTTTCTCTTCTTTATTACCTTTAATCTAATCTGTCCTCCTTACATCCCGTGCCTGTGCCATACCCTTAATCCTGCAGCCGCTGCAAGGGAGCAGACCAGCTCTCGGGAGCCGCAGTCCAAGCTGCAGTGGCAGAACTCGGCTCTGCATTTACCTCCCTCCACGAATCCATGCTTCTCATGCTCTTTGCAGGGATTCTTGCTGAGGCTCCATAAAATCCATTTTCCCTTCTGTGACTTTTTGTGCCTTATACTTCCATTAAGATTTTTTTTTTCCTCCTTTTTTAATGTGTACTTAAATGGATTTTTTAATGCAAGCAGTAGGGGACACTGTGGGAAAGCGAAACCCAGCAGCTGTACCTGCAGGACTGTGACTAATGCAGAACATCAAGGCAAAGTTACTCGGCAAATCTTTTCTAATGGTAAAGTTTGTTATTTCCGTTGCTAAGGGCAACAGAGGAGAGAAACGAGATGGAAAACACCAAACGCTCAGGGAAAGGCCCATGAAGCAGCAGCTCTACCTCGCAGGGTTTCTGACCCATGCTCATCACAATTTAGAGGAAAACCACAGTTATTTAAGCCAACAACTTTTTAAAAAAGATTACTCTCCCCATCCGCCTGCTTCCGTCCTGCCTCACCGCGCATGGATGGGTGATGGAGCCAGGGATGTTTCCCACCGCCAGCCCCTCGCCATCCTCTGCCCACCCCAAAGCCCCGTCTAAGCTCCGGCGCACCCCTCCTTCCACCGACACCCCCTGCCATCCCCTCCCTCCCGTCTCCCGGTCCCCTTCCCGGCGCAGAGGAGGTGGTGGCGGCTCTCAAGATTGGGACGGGGCAACCTCAGCCCCCGCACGACCGAGGCCACGGTGGCCCCGACGCAGCGGTCTGGGAGGGGGAGCCGCGGCGAGCCCTGGAGCCGGGAGCTTGGCATCACGCGAGATGTTAAACATAAACCTTGCAAGTCTTGCAATAACCCTGCCAGGGCTGGCAGGGCTGCAGGAAAAGCCGGCAGCATCCCTGCCAAGGGCCTGACTGCATCGTCACAGGACGACTCACGCCAAAACTTCCAGCCCAGCAGCTCCGTGCCCCTCAAGGGCTCCGCGATGCCCGAGATGTTCGGGAGAGGGGGTGCCACGCTGAGACCTGCAGCCCGGGGAATCCTTGGCCGTGAGCAGGGACCTCCCGAGAGGTGCGACAGCAATTGCAGACGATCAAATATCGCGAGTCAGACCTTCAGCATCTTGTGCCTCCCTGGAGCCCTTTTTAAAGCGCTCTGTGTGATTTTAAGTGCCATTTCCAGGAGGGCCTGGGAGGTGTGAGGGTTCTGTGTGCGAGCTGGGGAGAAGCTGGAGAAGAACAGAAACAGAAATCACCAGACTCCCGGAGCTAGAGCTTTATGGAGGACCCCAAATCTTCAAAGCCCGATTCAAAACCGGGAGGGCTCTGTAACAGTGGAATCGGCTCTCTGGCTCACATGGTCTCCAAATTGTTAATTAGCAGCTCCATGCGCATGAGAGTTGGACTTCTGGTTTGTAAAGTGTTTTTCTTGTAAAATTTACAACATGTCTGGCCCCAGCAAAGTCTGCGGTGAGAAATTTCCACCCGGTGCAGCCCCCCACACTCCCCCCAGCACGAAGGCTTAGATATCGCACGCCGCCGATGCTCGGAGCACGCAGGAGCCGAGCTGCACTAACGACCGCGCTGTTTAACTCATTACTCTGTAAAGTGATATGGTGGCAAAGGGAGGAAAAAAAAGAGTCCAGGAGATCTGGGCTGCGTCCAGGGAAGGATCACACCACAAGGTGGGAAGGTGACAGTTCCTCTGTCTGTGGATGCAGTGAGACCCAGACCCAAACGCTGTTTGCAGAGCTGCGACCGTCAGGATGGGAGGGATTCGCCTGGCGCTGCGCTCTGCTTTTGCCAGCTCTGAGCGTGCAAAACAGGAGAGTCAGACCTTGAACCATCCAGTGGATTAATAAAAAAGCCAGGAGAGATGCACATTTTGCTTTAAGGTGGGCATGCACGCACACATTGGGTTCACCTTTAGGTTTTGGATGTTCACCGAGCACAAAGACAGGCAGCCGGGGACTGACCCTGCGCCGCCGTCAGGACATGGGCACGGACCAGGCTCCTGTCCTCCAAAACCTGGGGCTGCAGCTCACCTCGTGCCACGCAGGGCCCATGCCATACCCGTGCTGGGATTACTGGGGAACCAATAACCTGCACAGCCTGCTGCTGCAAGTGGCTGTAGCATGTCGAAATGTGCCCCGAGCTGCGCAGCTCGCTGTCCGACCCTGAACAGAGCATCCCTGGGGAGGTGCAGACCCCCCAAAGGAGGGACATGCCTCTCTCCTTTATCTTCTGAGAGTTTTCTTTCTGTTTTAGCATAGAAAGCAACTAAGGAACCTAAACAGATAAAAACCCCATCATCAAACCCAACTCAAAAGCCTGAGAACGGCAGCTCGGGCAGAGGGAAAGGTTTCCAAAGCAACGCTACCTTCACCACAAAGCTGAAGCCTTTCTGTGTTCCCGGACAGTCCGTGCAGACCCACAGAAATGCAACGGGTGCGACTCTCCAGCAAACCAGATCAGCTTTAACTGTCCTTACAGCTGGTACCAGCACCCAAGACCTCCGAAAATCAGGTTTTAGGTATAACACAGTGGACTAACAAATAGGACATCACTGCGCACCCCGGGGTACCACGACCTCCCGGGAGCAACGCTGCCCCGAGCCCTCTCTCCAACTGTTTATATTCTCTGACCTCTCCACCTATATGCTCTACCAGTGTATAAACACGGCATTCTCACCTTGAATACATTAACTTGTATACAAAAGTATTTAATAACTTTACAGAATTTAAAACCAAATCCCTGCGAAGTCAGGCAACAGCGAGGAGCTGGGGGCAAACCAGACGCAGTAGTGACGAAACTGCAGAGATAACAAAGTAGAAGAGAATACAATCAACGCAAAAAATACATATAAAAACCACCCGGCGCTACAGGGAACATGTTCCCAACTGAAATAATAATAATAAGAACCCTTTTCCTCTAGCTTTAATTGGTCATTTAATGAAAAAGGACTGTGGATTAGTGTGGCATTTTATTGAATCTCAGTCCTGGCACAGGCACACGGGAGGAGGTAAGTATGAGATGCACATGTGGAAACAGCTGGAAACTTGGCACAGGAGCCCAGCATTATTATTTCACATGGTTGGGAGCCCTGCACGGTTTCACATCGGCCTCGGTGTGCGAGGGCGGGTGACCGAGGGGTAGGGGAGGTTTACATTTCCCGCGCTATGTCGTAAGGGGCATTTTTCACGTCACAGCCTACCCACTGCGGGATGTAAAGCAGTAACTCCACCGTCCTGGATATTTTCACCCAATATTCACATTGCTGTTTACACTGCTGTTTCCACTTCTGTAGCTGAGCGCCTTCAACTGTTGCCGTTTAGAGAACTTGCGCTATCAGCTGGAGAAACAATCCATGTCCCACAGAACAGAGGGCATTACTAATGCAACCATTTGCCTTTTTATAATATTCCAGCTCACCGCCGTTTGCTACCATCCCGCTACCCAAGCGACTTAACCAAGGAAGGTCAAAGGCTACGTCAGGTCGCATCACTTCTCATTATCTCCAATAACCACATCCCCTTCTTTCTACCAGTTTCCCAGAGAGGCAAGCCGTTTCTCCGCAGGTCTGGCTCAACGTATAGTATTTCAGCGGGGGCAGTTTCTCAAGCCTCACTAAAAGCCATCCCTTAGCCCGTCCTATTAGAAAATGCTTGGGAAAGCAGCAGGTCCCCGGAGGAGGCTGGTGCAGTGCAGAGCATGGCAGGTCCGGGCTGAGGAATAAAAGGCGGAGCAAGACTTTGGGAACCGGCTCTTCGATCTTGCCTATACAGGGAAATCGTGCACCTGGCATTGCTCCCGTATCACCTCTGTATTTGGAAAGAAAAGTCACTTTGTTCCAGAATAGAGTCTAGACAGGGAGATACAATAGCCACTGCAGACAATAATCATTCCCTGCATAGACAAGGTCTTACTCTGTATTTATACAGTCCACGGCACGATAGGCTATCAGTCTTATTTGGGTTTCTGGGCACTTCCATCACAGTATTACTACTAGAGGTGAGTCTGCCCGTGATCCAGCCTGCAGTTTGTCTAAATGCAGCTTGGGGGTTTGAAATTATTCATATTCACAGGGAGACAAGTAATCACAGTTAAAAGAAGAAAATAAAATTCTTACATGCTGAACATGGACCAAAATGTATGAATGCTGCAATGGAAAATGGAAGTGAATTGAGGCCTGTATTTTTAGAAGGGGGAAGAAAGGAAATGTAAAAGGCTGTGCTTAGTACACTGCACATGAGGTTTAGGTTTTATTACGTTACACACACCTCCTCCTCCGTTCTGCTGCCATGCAGCTTTTTCCTGTAAGCACCTTCTGTCTGGAAGACCAAGATAACAGAGGCTTGAATAAAATATTTCACAAAAATATTCATCTGCCTTCTCTATAAATAAGGTTACATTTTCTCAGCTCTTCCAGTTCGTGTGTGATAACGCGAAGCCTCCGGCACGACCCGCTGTTACCACCCAGGGAAGATCCTCGGAGCATCAATCCCGTTGCTGAAGTTTCCCTCTTCTCTTAGGAAGGCAGCTGAAGTTTATCCGTAAACTTACACATCGTATCTGGAAAACACAGCCTGCTTCTCAGTGCATCGCAAACGCTGCTCTGCGGCGGGTTTGCTGACAGTTTGCAGACCCTGTAGGACACAGCGACAACGGGCCACCAGTCTGAATCGCTTCTGTGCCAGTGCCGACACTCAGAGACTTTTGGAGCAGCTTCAAGGTGCAATGCAACAAGGCACTGGGCTTTAAAAAACAATATGGAGAGGGCATTAGATTTGTTAGTTTTTGAGTAGTTATTATTTGGTAAGCACCAAGAGCGTGTCTTCGCGTTGGCCAAATGCATTCCCCGAACAGAATAAACAACCTTCATGCCATAGTAAGGAGGGAAAAAGCCTTCCCTTTGATTTTTTCTTTATTCACAGCGCTGAAGGCTTTCCACTGCTGCCCACTGGTGAAGAACAAATCTTTGGTACGATAAACAACTGGCTTTTGTAAAGTCCAAGACATCCTGCTACCAGGAAAAGTGTCCAACTTGAAGCCCCAAAACTATGAGCAGCATTTTGTTTTCTGGTTGCTATTTATTAACGATGCTGAATCCACCCACAGCCTGCCAAAAATTGTAATGCTTTTTGTACATGCAGCACAGCATAGCTCAGTTTTGGGTTGTGATGGCTGGGCTCCTTCTACAAACGCCCATCACAAACGAGAAGTCAAATAATTACAGAAGCATTGCCATCAGTAGCTGGACGACAGACAAAGCTTTAACAATTTGCCTCCAGCTTCTGTAAAAACAGGATGTCTTTGCACTAACACGAGTGTCAAGGGGTGAAAGATTTTTCTAATGCTTAACTTGAATTTTCCTGAGATTAAATCATATTCTACCATTTCATCCATTCTTTCCTCCCTTCTCTGCAGGGACACAGAAAACAGATTGCTGCTTTCCCCTTTGCAGTAGGTTTTCGCCTATTCCAAACCTGTTTTGAGAATGGGATGCCCAGGCAGATTTGTTCGTTCTGCTGCTGTGGGAGAAGGTTTCTGCACCTCTGCTCTTTCTGCGGGTCCCTCTGCTGCACCCTTGCCAGTCAGCTGCATCCTTCCCAAATTGGGTCCTCCACTGAGCGTAGCGGGAGCGTGACACCACGCACGGCCGAACGCCTGCTCGCCTATCATGGTATCGCGTTTGCCTTTTCACAACGCCTTTTTGTAAGCATGCTTATCCTTGCGCACTCAGCCCAAGAGGCTTCCCCGGAGCACGGTGCTCTGCTCCATCCCATCCCGGGGCAGGCGACGGGTCCTGCCTGTGTGCAGCACCGCGCACGCTCTCCTGTCCGCTCGGACCGAAACCGGCAAGATCGCCGGGCTTTTAGACCTTGTCCTCTGTTGTGCTCACAGCCTGGTGGCATCTGCAAATGCAAGGAGCACATCGTGCCATTCTTTTCAATTAGCAGTAGCTCCCCTTAAAAATGCGCATGTGCATTACGTTGGCTCAGACCTTGGTTTAAATTGCTTCCATGGAGGTAGGTGAGCCGGCGCGACCGACCTCAGCAACAAGCACTCGAACATCAGCTACTGACCGACAGACACGTTATTTTTGTTGAGATCACCCCAGCCCACTCTGCACCCAGGCGACCAGGTTATCGGCTGGGCGATGGAGCGAAGGGGCTCCCGTCCGAGGTGGCTGCTGAGAAACAACTGAAAAGGGTCGCGCAAGTTTCCGCATGCCGCGGCCGGTTCGTGGGAGTTTTTCCCCTTCTGCAGACGGGAAGAAGCAACGCAGACATGTTTCTGGATGGGTTATGTCCCTGCCAGAACTAAATGAAGGGCTTCAATTCAGAGCTACAGCACCCTCGGGATGTCGAGACATACAAAACAAAGAGGGGATTTAGAAAACAAGTGAAAAGGCATATTCTATTTAGATAATAAAATTAACATCAAGAAAATTGTTTCCTGGAAAATAATGCCATGCTACATTACATATAATTATGGCACTACTGGAACGGTAATTAAGAGGCAGTCAACTAATAAATTGCAATTCAGAGGTGAAGCAGCACCACGGCTCCTCCCGTTCCTGCGCCAGGGCCATGCCGGCGGCTCCCCTGCCGTGCCGGCCCGCGCCAGCCGTGCCAAGGGCCTGGCTCTCCCGTGCTCCGGCTCTTCAAAGCGAATCCTGCAGCTATAGCCAAGGTGGAAAGTTTCGCAGGAAACCCCGAGCGGAGGAAGGCATCATATGTCAAGCGGTGATGAGGTGCAAAGAGGAACCTGTCACGAGCAGCACAAAGGGATGGTAAATATCTTCTCCCCAAGTCCCCGGCTTTTCTGCAGCCTGTCAGAGCTGGATATGTCAGCTCCTTACCTGGCCACCGCCAACGAACTGCAAAACCAGCCCTGCGGCCGCCTGCTCGGGAAGCAATGGGGCAGACTGCGAGCGGTGGCGTAGAAAAAATCCAGAACTTTTAAAAACAAATTAAATCTAATCCAGAGGCTGAAGTAACTTGGTTTTATGGACTCCGTAAACTACTGTATGGGGTTTGCAAAACTTGCCTGGCTTCACAAATTTCTTCTGGGGTTTCGACTTTTGGTTTCTCATCCTTTCTGCCGCTCTGCGTGAGTCACGTCTAAACAACATCCGAACGACGGCGACTTCTCCTGGCTGCGGCGGCGCGGGGGGCACGGCAGGACAGCCAGCTTTCCTGGGGATGACAGCTGGCACCAAATATACAGCTCACAGTTTTCAAACAAACATTCAGCCACTCCAAATGGGATTTACTTCCATGCTGAAGCAGGTATTTACATCCTTGAGCATCCAGACTTGAAAACGCTTGCTACTGCACCTAGGCTACTTGCCTCCCTGTTGTTTTCAACCAGAGTCATCCCCACTTTTCAGAAGGTTTTTTTTTTCCTCCTTTCTGCACCTTTTGTTAATACCTCTTCTAAGCAGGATCTGAAATTGCTTCACGGAGACCCGTGTGCACCAGGGCGGGTCACGGCAAATTCCCCAGCGCCAGGAGGGGACGAGGGACCGCTGCAGTGGGCGCGGGATGCCCAAACTGGGATGACTGGGAAGGGGCAACAGACCCATCTCCACCGGCAGCCGGTGGAGCAGGGAGGTGACGGACACGCTCCGGGGCTGACATGCACCTCCAGCACAGGAGACGAGCACCTTCCTCCTGCCAGCGCAAGGAGACCCTCGATGCTAATTGCTGTTAATCAGCCGGTGTGGACAGACACCTTGGCAGGCACGCGCTCCAGCAGCGCCCCGCGCCCAGGCGAACAGAAACACTTGGGGGAACCTTCCAGTGAATTAAACACCTACTAATAAAGATGCAAAGGAGGCTTTTTTCCTCTGCCTCCTCCTCCTCCTCCTCCCCGGGCTGTCCCGTACATCCCGGTCGCTCAGCACCCGACCCGGCTCTGCGGAGAGACGGCATCTCTCGGCACCAGCGCAGCCCGCGCTCACCTGTGATGCATCGGTATTTATGCCCTGTCCTTTGGTTTTAAACCTGAGAGCACTTTGTATTTTAAAGCTTTCATGCCCTGGAAACAAACAGTCTTTCTCTCATCTCAGAAGGAACCTTCGCTTGGGTAAGCTGGATTTCTCCTCCACTGCTAGAGCCCTCCCAAAATACAGTCAGATTTAAACCGACAGCTCCCATTCAACCTTCTGCACCTTTATGTAACGCTGGGCACCGTTGCTGGCTTGAGTTTTAACCTTTGCTGTCGGCTTGCTGAGGGATAAGCATACCTAATGCAGATTAAATGAAATTCCAGCACACAAAAACTAGCGGGGTAAATATAAAACCATAGCCAAAGAGCGATGGTTATGTCATCGCTGAGGAATCCAAAAGGCGCCTAAATGAAAATACCACAAAGAAAGCAAACAGAGAAGTTTGGGGCAGGGGGAGAGAAGCGAGGGAAGAGAATACACCGGGAGAGGATACGGGAACAAAGAGAAAGCCCGTGATAGTCTGAGATGGGTTTGTCTCATACCGCTGCTGTAAGCCCCAGCTCTGTAGAACCCGGTCCAAGTTCTCATGCTCACACGAATGAGGTTTTGCAGAATAGGCTAAAAGATGTCAAATCACTAATTTTACAAGTTTTCCCTCCTCTTTTGTAATTTATGGCTGTCACCTATTTGCTGATACCACAGGGGGAGGATATTTTGAGGGACCCTAGGTCCACAGGTAGGCAGGCAGGCAGTGAAAGCAGCGGCCGGTGTCCCCAGGGGTGTCCCCAGCAGGGATGCGGGTTCGAGCTGGCCGGTGGAGCGGGCAGCTGGGGATGCTGCCAGCCCTGGCCAGTCCCGGGCACCCTGCGAGGTTCTGCCCCGCTGTGCCACCGCTTCCCCAGGGGCAGGTGCAGTCCGGGGGCTTTCTCAATGTCTTTAACTCTTGTTGTGGCTGAGAAACAATTAAAAAGCCTCACATAAAATTTCCAAGAGTTTCATTACGCTAGCAGCAGACATCCTTTAGGAATACAACCTTTTTTTTTTTTTTTTTTTAACGTAATTAACTTAGCTGGGGCTTCAAATATCCCCTCACCCGCACCAGCACATAGTAAATTCATATAAATTGTTTTTCCTGGTCCAGGGACACCCAAGTCTCAAGACACCCAAAAGGCATGTACCTGGAAGGCAGCAAACCACATAAGCCAGTCCAGGCGGTAGTGGTAGGGGGTTATAAAGCATGGCCTCCTCTTCAAGTCCCCGGGCTTGCATTTGAAGTCATACTCCTCCCAGACAGCAGCGGGGTCGTTGGGATCCAGGCTGGACGTTCCCTGAAGGACGACTTCTGTTCTCTCCTTGGTAATGCTGTGGGACACAACACGATACTGTTTTTGTCTCAAGTCATGTAAAATGGCTAGTTCATGAGAGACAACGTGGCAACACGAGTCAGTGGCCTTGTGGTACAGTTGGATCGTGATGGGTCACGCTACAGAGAACCTGTCTGTCCAGCAGACTTTTCTCTCTCCAGCAGCAAAGTACAGGGAAAATTTCAATTTCCGTGCCCTCCCACACTCCCCTCTATCACACTGCAGTTGTGCCAGTCCAAGGAGGGACGATGGCCCCAAAAGATGATTCCTACTGAACTCGATGGGTCTATCTTTCTAGATCAGAGCCTAACACTTGTCCAAGACATTGAGAGAATATAAGGCGTGTCTCCCAAGCCCCACATGAGCACCTTCAACCTGCACCAACTTCTCTCTTTGTCCCATGTTTCCGAAGAAAACCTTTGTTTCTGTTACTCTGATGACCCCCATGATACAAGAGCTCTCCGACTACAGGCTCCTGATGACACCAGAAAGCGGAGATGAAGGATGGTCACAATACACAGCTCCATCTCCAGGTTTTTAGCATGTGCCCTGTGCAAAAACAGAGGCTTGTAACTGGCGCGTGTGGCTGCCCTAACGGCACGGCCACCGACGATATCTGCGGGGGGAGTTTCACAGGCGATTGCGCACAGAAATCCTGCCTTGGCGTTTCAGAGGTCTGGCCCTGAGACCTCCAGCTGCAGGACCAGCAGAGCAGCTTCCAGTTGGGGCCACTCCAGCATCCCCTTTGCGAGCCCGGCTCTCCCCGCAGCACCGCTGGTCACGGAGCGCTGAGCTTCGGCTCGAGCCTTGGCCACGGCAAAGGGCAGGACCCGCTCGCAATGAGCCTGGGTTAACTGGGTACAGCCGCTTGGGCCTTGGGGAGGTGGTTGGCTCCATACGGAGCATCCCCCAGGAGCTGACTCTTGGGGCACCATTAACAGTTGTCTCCATGCACCCAAACATTTCACCGTCCCGGCTGGAAGACAGGTCTCATGGAGCTAGTACTGAGCAAGAGGAGGAGGTAACGTGTGAGCCAATGCAAACCAAGCCAAGAAAAGCAGAAAATGTAAAAGAAAAAAGCCCCCCAATACCCATTCGATGTACAGAAATTTCGTTCAAAAGCACCCTGGCCTTATGGCAGGTCATGGCAGCCTTCACTGTTGGCAGGGCTCTCTCTGCACAGCAAGGTGGCAGAGCAGTGGGGACGGCAAACTCCCGAGGCCACAGAAAGCCCACGTGAAAACACCATCATCAAATTCTCAATGACCTGTCAGTGACGCTCGCCTACACTGGAGGGCTGTTTTCCATAACGAACACATAACTGCGTAACTCTGCCTATCAAAGTTGTCCAGCTCCCAACACCCTTTTAATTTTTTACTACTTTGGTCCTTCCTCCTCCAACCCAAGAAACTGAAAGTTTGGAAACACACAGCCTCCACCTTCTCCCCTGATGGCTTCCAGTGATAGATGCTTACAACCCAAGGAATGCTGTACGTCTCCGCTTATAATTGTTACCTACATTTAATAGATTTCTGGATTCTCCAGCCAAGTTCCATATTATACGCTGGGCTGAGTTATGAGCCGTGGCCAGCTGCCCAATGGTTAGAAACACACTGTAAATCAGGGACACCAAATTACTAATAAAAGTATGTTCCTACTGTGTGATTCAAAATATGTCAAGTTTCACATAATCGTATATTCATTATAAGCTGCAATCCTCTTTTTATTGGTTTACATAGGCTGGAATTACAAACATATTACAGCAGCATTTCATCACATGCTCTTTAGGTTCTGGTAACTGTTGAAACAGAAACCATAGACTGAAGAAGAAAAAGAACAACAACCCAAAGAAAACAATCTCCCGTAGCTTCACCACTCCAGCCTTCAAAGAGGTTCAGGGTAATTTCTCCCTCTCTCTCAAAAAAAAGGGGAATCTTCAGCATTTTCCACAACTAGCGTTGATATTTTTAACCAAGAGTTTTTCTAACTTTCTTCTTTCCACAGAAATTTCTGCTATTTGAAAAACTGGGGAAAACATCATATTAATTTGAGCGCTCCAGGTGTCCTCTGCACCTCCAGTGCTCACCGTGAGACCTGCTCCTCCCCTTCACCATCAGCTCAGCCAGCCCTCTCAACAGCCAACCCGCTTCGCCTTTTCTAAAACCTATTAAATCACCGTTGGCTTCTCCTGGGGGACCTCGTCCAGAGCCCACTAACCCAAGAGCCGCCCATCCCACCACTCGGCTCAGACCTCTGGGGAACACCCCGTGGCCACCACAGCAAGACGGTGGCAAAGCCAGAGGTCCCGGCAGAGAAGACTGGCCCTGTTGTTGCCCCTGTTCTGATGAAGCCCTGCTTTTCAGCATTTTCTCAGCTGTCCTGATCAGGAAGAGGCTGGGATGGATGGCACACAAGAACGGTTACGGTGAGCCCAACTGTGGCTGACCGAAGCCTGGTGACCTGTCCCCAGAAACCCCAGACTCCGATGTTTAAAAACCAGCCTGTTTGCAAACGCAGCTGGAGATGCTTCCCTTGTCCAGTCCCACCTTGCAGCCGTAAGCGGGATTTCCTGAGCTGAAGGCAGCAGCCAGACTGCTGCTGGGCCCGTCCTCTCAATCTGCCTTGTTCTTTTTTGAGGCCATTTATACTTTCGTCTCCACAGTTTCCTGTAGCAATGAATTCCCCAAGTCACTCGTTGGAAAAAGCACTTCCTTTTGTTGGCCTAAAATCTGCTACCCAATAGCTTATGTGAATATTTACATAAGGGAGAGCAAATGCGCGGAGGGGAAGAGAAGTTCACCATAAATAAAGCGGGCTGGTGATGGTGAAGACTATCCACTGGATGAACTCTCTTATGGATATTTTCATCCTGCTATTACATTTGCTACATCAATATACTGAGCTAACTAAAAGTAGCTCAAGGAAAATAAATTGTAATTCGGTGGGAAAGAAACCTGCTCCTTTTCTTCTTCTCTCTCATAAACAGATACTCCAAATCTACTGGCTACTGGAAGGATTTCTCTTAGGTTCAAGATACACAGACTGGCTGTCAGACTATGCTGGAGAAAGGAGCAGAGCCATACAACGTGCCATTAAAATACACGTACCTCCCGAAAGCTCCGTAGGTGTTCACTATTCTGAGAGGGTTGAACGAGGTGTTCATCACTTGTCTGGAGTTGAGCAGGTTTAGGACAACCGGGATGCTGAGATAAGCAATCAGGAGGCCAAAGGAGATGTTCACCACTTTGCGGACATAGCAGCCTGTTCGGGACACAAAAGCAGACCAGAAGAAGGTGATTTCACCGCCGGCGATGGGCTCTGCTCCCCCAGCTCCCCTGCCCACCCCCCCAGCAGTGACTGGGACCCTGCCTGGGTGCCCACAGCTGCTCTCGGCTCTGGGGCCGACAAAACGCTTCGCCGTTATCGCCCTGACCTTGCCAAGGGCCATACGCTATCGCTCCAGAGATCTGCCTTTCTCTAAATAGTCTGAGAAAGGGCTAAAAAGAAAAATGTCTAAAATGTAAGATTAATCATTGCTTTAATACAGGGGAAAAAACACAGCTGGCACTTGCACCTTGCTCAAAATTGCCCTCCCGGTTCGTAAGCCGTGCGTGGAGTGCCTCCAGCTCCCCGGGGCTCCGCTCCTGCCCGGGGCTGCCTCCTCCCCGCTGCCCCAGGCTCTCACCACCAACTTATTTCTTGCATTTTCCTCCCTCTCACTCACTAGCTCCATTCAGACCTCGTTTTCCTTTTGCAAAATCTCTATTGCTTATCATTTATGTATGAGACGTGTGTTGCTTCACCAGGGCTTTGGTATTCGGTTTGCAGGAGCAGCACTGTGCTGGGTTTCAGTCTAAGGAGACACCTACTGCAATCAGACAAATAAGCAGACGTGACCTCTGAGGGTTCCTACCCTTATGGCCGTTTTAAATTTATTTAACATTAACAACCAAAGGATCAGATTCAAAGCAATTGCATGTAGCTTTCCCCTTATCTCTGCAGGAGAGGGATGTTTATTTGAACCTCTCTCAGAAGCTATTAATAATTGTTTAGTCTGAGAACATTTCTGGAGAATCATTTGATTTGGGAAAGAGCTCGCTGAGATGCCTCCCTTCACCCCCCCCGTGCTGCTGGGAGAGCAGTAGGAGTCTGCGGGGCATTTTTTTATCTTCTAGATGGGCTGAACTTCCCAGCCTGTAATGAAAGAGCAGGTACAGACACAGAGCTCTCCACCATACGGGCAGCGTCAGCGGCTCCTCTGGTCATAGTTTATGACGATAATCATGCACAGACTGCTCGTCCTGCGGCAGGTGGTGATGGTCATCATGCCCTTGGGGTCACAGCTACTGAGAAAAAAGGTTTAATACAAGGAAAAAAAAAATCTACATGGCAAGGATGGAGCAAAACTTGGGGAAGGAGCATGGGACACGAGCCAGCGGGATCTGGATTGAGCAGGCAGGAGCTGAGCACTAGCAGTGGGAATTTGAGGTCTCAGTAGGAATTAAACGCACACGCTTCAAGGATGTGGCCAAAGCCTTGTAAAATCAGGTCACGAGCAGGGCATGGCTGGGTACCCTCCTGTCTTCTGCTCTGGTGACCCAGGGGTGAGAGCTCCTCTAAGCCTCTTGCCACACAGCCCGTCAGCACCAGCTCAACAACCTCTGCTTTGTTAGCAGGAAAAAATATACAGAAATCCAAATTCACCCAGAATATTACAGATACCCTACCCTTTACTTACGGATTACCCCTTTTTAAAAGCCCAGAACAGGGACACATCTACCCTCCAGAGCAGTGGTATGTAGGGATGGTTCTCCTTGCTTGGGCACCCTGGCTCCGTAAGGTTTTCTGGAGAACATCACAGAAAAGGAGCAAGCTTTTCAAAAAAGGATCTACCTCCCCCTCACGGTGACTCGCCGAGTGCCATAGCGAAGAGGTGCCCTTTGATTTCTCCTCCAGAAAGGAAGGTGCAACTTGAGTGTTGTTTGGGACTGGATGCAAAAATGCAGTTAGTAGGAAAGCTCTAGGCTCTCACAGCCTCTAAAGCAAAGCTACCAGAGGGGAAAAGCTGTTGGAAGATTTCTTCCAGCAAAATATGTAAGATAGGAGACACAGAAAGTTTAATGAAACTGCCTTAGCCTTGCTGAAACTAATGCTTCTGGTTAATAAGCTGTGTTTCTTAGTAGATGAGAAAGGACTCCAGACAGATGCTGTATCTTGTTGACATTTTTCATTCTTCTGACAGATGTTTAGTATATTTAAAAATGAGCATCTGTGATTGTTGTTGATATTATAGGCAATTTGTTGCTTATATGTGGTTTATAAAAATGCTACAAACACAACTCTACATCTGTTATGCAGCCCCATGAAAAATATCCCAGTGTTGCTTGTGCAGGCGATCTTCTGGAACAGGGCTGCTTGAAAACTCCCTTCAGAAGGAAACGTCAGCCACATCGATCCCCTTTGTTCAGTTACAAACCCCCTTGTATTTGCTTTTTCCATATCCAGGCTACGAACGTGAATTCCCCTCCTCCCTGCTTCGAGGACCTCGCTCCCGGCCGTGGCAGTGCCCACAAGCAGCTGCTCCTCTCGCCTTTTCCAAGCAGGACATTGATGGGGGAACGGCCACCTTCCCAGCAGCCACGTCTCTTTCCCAGTTAGCAAAAGAGTTGTTGGACCCACAGTGGTTTTTTCTAGAAGACCAACCTCATGTCCAGTTACTTAACCAGGGAAGCAGGGTGCTTGTGCAGCGCTAGCACCCATGGGTGCAAAGGGCAGGAGGGCAGATGGGTCACAGGGCCACGGTGCCACGGGGGAGAGAGGAGAGCAAACGTGAGAGCTACTTCTGCACCCAACTTCTACCACAAAAGCCTCACCTCAACCCGCTAGGTCTTTTGTTCTTGACTTTAAATAGTCAAAATGAAAGAAAAAAAAAAAAGGTTAAAAAAAAAAAAATCACAGGATAAATCGTGCAACTCCACGTTGCTTCTTTCGGCTTGGAGTCTGACGCTCGCCAGGGGGAGAAGGGGAAGGACTGACTCTCAGGAGCAGAGGTCTCAGACTCGCTGCGGACGCCGGCGCTGCGCGGAGGACGTGCCCTTTAGCAGCAATGTCCCCGCAGACCCTCAGGAACCAGCCACCGCCTTCATGCTCCCCATCCGCGGCACCAGGTCCAGGCACCCTCCAACCCCCAGAGGAGACCAGGCAGGGGCAGAGAGCCATCTCCCTGCCCACCCAGGTTTGCTCCAGGAGGAGACGACAGCTTTTGAGACGAGCACACCAAATGCACCTCTGTGCCAGTTTTTATCCCTCTGGGAATAACTCACCCAGGGGAAGCTGCTCGCCGGCCGCCTCTTTGAGCTGCATCTCTGCCACCCGCTCCTTCACCCCTCCTCGCCTGGAGCTGAAGAGGAACCCCAGGCTGCTGTCGTCGAAGCAGGCGATGCTGGGCACGATGGTTAGCCAGTTGAGGAAACTCAGGTTGCCACTTATGATCAGAAGCACCTAAACGGGAAAGAAAGCAGCAGTAGGTGTTGCATCTGCTTAAATGACAACAGAAAAGCGTGGGGAAGGAAACGCCGGATAGATTTTAACACCCTAGCACGTACTTTGCTGATTTTCCACGACTGCAACAGTGATGGCAAACCTTTCCCTCCCTGCCCAGGCTACGGCCCAAATGTACCCCACTGGCTTGCAATGCGAGCTCTGCCCTTGCTTTCAGCAGGAGAAAGATCAGCCAGGGTATAGTGTGACTCGATTTCCATAGCGTTCCTGGTGACGGCGCAGCGGTTTGGCCCCAGGGGAATCGTCTGCTTCCTGCTTATGCCGATGTATCTGTGACAGCAACGTTCCTGAAACCCTTCAGGAGGAAATATTGGAACTTCTAATTAAAGAGCAGCATTAAATATAGAAGTGTGCAGTTTTTAAGAGGCTTTTTTTTTTTTTTTTTAATTTTAGCTTTTATTGGCCGTTTAGGAGAATGTCTTGCATGTGTAAGGCAGAGAAAGTGGAAAAATCTGTGAGCCTTTGGAGGAGTCTCCATAAATATCTGTACACATTGGGAAAGGCTTTTTGTAGGCACACATTATTTTTTTGTCTTACGCTTACAATGACTTGAAAACCGTGAGGAACCTTCTTGCCATTCCCCAGCAAGCCCTACCGAGCATCAGGCGGTCGTCTTTGGGCACTGCCTGTTTAGCCTTCGTCATAAATCACATCTTCACAGCACGTGGCTTCATTTTGCAGCTGTAAGATGGCACTTCCTCGCCATGTTCACGTCAGCCAGGGGGAAGGTGCAGGTAAACCCCTGCTCAAGGTAAATGCAAATCCTCCACCAGGAGGATAGAGCTTTCATTAGAGAAAAGCTCTCTTTCACTAGAGCTTCATATAAACCCGACTGCACAGAGCAATTTCTGCTTCTCGCAAGCATTGTTTTTAACTTCTGTTTTTCTAGCCTAAATTTATTCAAGCCCAGTCTATACTTACTCATTTTTTTCTAAGCCAGTGTTTTACCTGTTCACAGATGCCCGTTTTCTTTGTACAGTTACATCCCTTCTCTGCTTTTATACTTTAAAGCATGCCAAACTGCTCTGGCCTCCTCTCCCAGAGGAATTCCCTGCCTGCTTATCCCAGCAGCCATGCCCTCAACCCGCGCAAGGTTCAATCAATCTTTCTGGGTGCTGACAAGGACCGTACGGAGGATATCAGATGGGTCCCACCACGAACTCGTACAGCGATGCTAACATTTCTCACGCTCAACCAGACTTACCCCTCCCGCTGTGTTTTAACGCCACATTTACCTTTGCCACCGGGGTGTCACGCTAGTGCTTGCCAACCTGTGGACACAACCCCTACACATAAGCAATTTCCAAATACGCAGTTCCCAGCATCGCACAGACGTCTCTGCTCCTAACCCACGGTGCGTCATCCCGCGTGTCACGCAGCCCAATTTCATCCCATCTGCCCGTTAACCTTTGGAAGGCAGGAGCCCGAGCTGCACTGACACCACCACGGATGCTGAGAACTGTCAGACTCAAAAATCTATTGCTTTGCTTTCATACGCAATGTGATTTTTAACCAAAAGCGTCTGAAGCATTTAATTGCTCCATGTTTCATCCGAGAAGGGATCGCTGCCAGCTCAACCTTGCTGACGCCGAGACTTGCAGCAGATGCAGAACGGACGCTGCGAACTCGCTCCAGTGCCAGCAAAATGACGTGTCAAATGAAGCCAAGCCCAAGGCGGTGGCCGTGAAGACATGAAGACACATCTGGGTTTCCCCGGGGCTGTCCAGCCATCGCAACGGTCACAAAGGAACGCGTTAGGAGCGATTTAGCGTGTTGGCATAAAACAATATATGGGAATCCATGCACACAAAGACAAGAAGAAAAAAGCAGCTGATGTCTGTTCGGGACTATTTGAGTTTTGAGGCCGATTTGGATTCTTGTCCCATTAGTCACATTACTTAGGATTTAGCCCTAATTAACTAGCTGTTCCTCAGACACGTTAAAACAAAAGAAGTGGAAAAAAAGGAAAGAAAAGAAAGTAGTCTCACCATCTTATCCATAAAAAATGAAGGTTATAAAGCTGACTTAATGTATTACACGTCGAAAAATAATGCCCTGATGTAACAAAGTCGTTTATTTTTCAGCCTTCAGACCAGCTAATGAGAACTTCCTCACCTTCCAGCTGGGTTGAAAGCTGTAACCTTGATTGGCACCACTATTATTTTATTTAAAGAACACTTCTCCATTCACACAGCTGAACTTTATCCTCCCGTGAACTGTTTACTCACAATTTTAGCACATGTGGTCAAGGAAGACTTTCAAGACAGTGCAAGACCAAACGCGTGAACCCACAAACACCCCCAACATCCCGCCGCAGGCAGAGGAGCTGCAGCGTGGACCACGCTCCTGCCCAGTTAACCTCAGCCCTGCCGCCGGTCTCCTCCTCTCAGCGAAGAAGCAACGAAGCTTTCGGAAGCCCTGAGGAGATGCAGAAGCTGAAGGGCTGACCACAGACCCAAGAGGCAGAGCTGAAGTTCTCCGCTGCTCCTCCAGCCCGTGCTGCACCCCAGGACAGCGGGTCTCGGGAGGAAACCCAGCTGCCTTAAAGAAGGAACTCAAGTCAAACGCAAGAAAACTCCTCGGGAGCTGGAGACCATCACAAACTTCCCACTCCCACAGCAAAGCACACCTTTGGGTCTGCCTTCTCCAATGTACACAAAACCCCCACAACGAACGCCAAAAAGCTACATGCCGAGCAAAGAGGAAAACTTGCTGAACCTTGCAGGTTCTCCTCCTTGGCCAGGATGATGAAAGCTCAGACAGGTACTGGCAGATATCAACCCCACGGTGCAACGCATCACGTAGCCACTATCGTGGTAAAACTTCTACAGCACAAGACAGACCACACAACAGCAAGTCTTTGCCTAAATCCTGGGATGTCTGAGAATGCTGCGATATATTTTTTACATATTTCTTCATGCTGCCCTTGGATTTTAGAGAGGTGTCTCTTGACCTCACTCGGAGGTCTCTGACCTCTTGCTCAAGAGTAAGGTCTCCACGGCAGTGCCAACCGTACGGGTGGGTGCAAAGAAATGAGCCCACAACCTTGCTTCACAAGCAGCACGCTTGATTTGTTTTCAAGGGCTTTTGGGCATTACCTGGGGGGTTGTTATTAGGATTTTGTTATACTCACATAACATGAGGAGGCTCCAATTGCAACGTGGACCCATTTAGCTTGGAATTGCCAAAACAGATGGGAAGAGGACAGTTCCTGTCCTGAAAAAAACCTAAATCTAAACATACCGGACAAAGTTAGATCAAAATTAGGATGTATTACAGCTGTGCTACAGGCAGAGAGCGGAAGAATTTTGGCACCTAATTCTTATTTCAGCAACGCTCTCTGGGGATATCACCTTAAAGAACCTCACTCAGGATCACATAAGGAGTCTTGCAGCAGAACCTGAAATAGGACCCGAATCTCCCAATTACAAATCCAATGTCTTAATTACAAGTCCCCCCCAAAATACCTGCGTGCCCAAACACTGGTCCCTGGAGTTTCCCCATGGTTTATCCCGGAGTGCCCCCACCCAGCGTGCCCTCTCCTTCCCTGAAACAGGCTCACTGTGGTGCTTACTCTCCCGCTTGAAAATAAGAGGTGGTCTCCCAAAATACTATTCCACAACGCAAACACCAATAACACATGCACAATTTCGGTCAGAGGACTTTCAGCCAGTGTTCTGTTCAAAAGATGTATGTTTTGTCATTAAAAACAACAACAAATAAATGTTAAAAACACATCATTTCATATTTTATATGATTGGCACCATTTTTTTAAACACCGTGATTTGCAAGTTACAATTTTCAAAACCCCAGCAGGACTCTTCAGTAACAGTCACATAATCTTAAAAAAATAAGAGATCTGACCAATTACAGTAAGTAACAAAAGTCCTAACTATTATTTAGTTAAAAAAATAGTTACTTATTTATCCTGAGTTGGATAATTATCCAGAATTATGAGGGGGAAAAGTATTTAAATCTGAATTACATACACATGTTAGGTCCTTGAACATAACATATTACACTTGAGGTTTGGTGCTCCCCCTTTGACCCGAATGTGATTTAGTTGAATGCATATTAATCAGCCTGTACTCATTAACACACTTCTCACTTAGCTACTTTGTTAGGAAACTCTGATCCTTTTCTGATGTGATTTGCCTCGTGCAATTGCAGTAATATTAAGAAAATAGTTCTGCACTTTGCCACTTCTGCCGAGGCTCGTTTTACAGCTTTGTACGGAGCGACTGGGTGGTCCATGGGAGTTTTTTTTTTTAGTAGTGATTCACCTCTCTTTATTGCTTGGAAGTCAGAAGCAAGATATCTTATTTCCACCAGCCCTTAAAAATCAGGGGATTCAAAAATAATACAAGTTTGGCGTTTTCTGGTCTGTGGGTGGAATCACGAACCTGACACATTTTTAACTTCAGTTATTCTGACCGAGTCGCGACGCTCGCGCCAGCGGCTGCGACTGCTGCCCGGGTACCGGCAGCGGATTCAAACACGGGTTAATGTTGTACCCTCCCCGAGGGGGGCTGAGCACCGTGAGCCCCTCAGCTTTGCAAAAATAAACCTCAAAGGAACTCCCGCTTCAAAGTCGATTAACAGGAAAACAGATGATTTTTCAAACGTGCCGAGGGGTGGCTGTCCTAGCAAACGGTTTTGCGGCCGTTTTTGCACGAGGTATATGTTATTTGATTGACGTGCCCGGCCAGCATTAAGGGCGAAGCTTTGTCAGCTGAGCAACCGGTGTCTTCTGCAGCACTGATCCTGCGAGTGCAGCATCCCCCGGGGTTGGTGGATCCTTTGCGATTCAAACTAGTATTTGCCTTGGCAGGCAGCGCACGTTTACCTAAAGCCTTCCTTTTCTGCATGAAACCTCCTAAGCCTGCGTGTCCTGCTCCGGCAAAGCGGAGTCGCGCTGGTAGCTGGTGGGAAGTTTAATTTAACACGAATTTCTAAGGGTGGTGAGGGCAGAGATCATGGAATCCCAGAACGGTTTGGGTTGGAAGGGACCTTAAAGATCACCTAGTTCCAACCCTCCCGCCATGGGCAGGGACACCACCGTCATCACCGTGCTCTCACCTCCTGCCCTGGGAACTGAAGCTGGGGCCCGACGCTGGCGCTGGTGATTTGGGGTAAGCCACAAAACTTCCCAAGGTCTTATTTCACCCACGTGCAAAGCAGGTGCACGGGTGCTGGACCTCCTCCGCGCCCACGTTTGGAGGAGAGGACACCAAACCCCTCCAGGAGCCGTCGCTGCCGGCGTGGCAGAGCACGGGGAGCATCACTGCTCCTTCCCCGTCGGCTGCAGGAAGAAGAAGAGCTCGTTGCACACATCTCTCGGTAATTTTGGCCTTTGCACCATGCCAGGCTTGGCCTTTCGGCGCTCGGACCACAATCGCAACTCAACCGTATCTTCTTCTCTCCACCCTCTGGAGCTCTGCTGCGGTGGATGGGCTGTGCCCTCCCCACCTTGGTCTCGATTTGTGTTTACTGAGTGTCTTTCTCTTGCTGGACAATATTTAAACGCACAATTATAACAAACAGATGGTATCAACCCCTGTGGTGATTTTTAAAAATTTTTTATTAAAGCACAGTATTAATCATGGTAATTGGGTAGGAACTTTAAGGTTATAAAACTACAGCATGTCTAATGAGCGAGCTCCTTATAGGAGGAACTGAGGTTTTTAATCTAATAATGTCAGTTTTATGGATTATGACTGGAGTTTTATGAAGTGTGATATGAAATACTGTGGATTCATGGCTCTCACTGGATTAATTTGGAAAAGTAGTTTTCCTGGTTCTAGGCCCAAAAACAATTATTCCTTACATTTCTGTCCCCTGCACTGTTACCAAACCTCTCTGTCAGAAAATGGGCACCTACACCCATAACTTTTTTACAGGTTAGGCTTCTTTGTTTGGCTGGTTTTTATTTTTTTCAATCACAGATTGTTATAAACATACAGTAGGTAGGAGAAGCTCATATGCTGTGTAGCAGACTATATTTGTCCAGAAGGAACAACAACGGGCTGTAAACTCTTAAACGCGGTCGAGGGCTGGCTGGAGCTTGCAGGCTCCATCCGAGCAGGGGGACGTGGTCACCACGCAGCGCTCGAGCTTTCTGATATTGAGCCATTGGCACAGAAGAGCCAGAATTGGGGTGCCCGGAAGAACTATAATTTATTTAAAGAGAAACACACAGGAGCAGGGGGCTGGAAGAGACCTCAGGAAGCCGTCCAGGCTTTCCTGCTGCCCCAGGGTAGAGTCGTCTCTACGTGCACCTTTGTGTGTTTGTCTAAACTCTTCCCAGAAGCCTTGCTGGGTGATGGAGCCAGGTCCCTGGCCTTCCTGGGCTACCTGTTTCACTATCTTTAAATTATTCCTAATACCATTCCCAATACCATTCTTAATCCCATGACTCCTTCTCTGCTCACAGCCATCAAAGACTGTTCTCTTCTATCTGCAATAGCCTTTCATATAGGTGAAAACTGTCCTTTGCCCACTGACTCTTCCCTCCCAGTAATGTTCTCCTTTGGATTAAATTATCCCAGTTGGTTCAACTGTGCCTTGTGAATCCAGTCTTTACATCTCTGCTTATTCTCACCGTCCTCTGGATTTTCTCCAGTTGGAACATATCTAATGCCCAAAACAGAGCCACAGCTTTTAGCTCTAGCCTTACCAGCGGCAGAGAGCAGGAAGGATTTATATACTCACAGCACGAAGAACTTATATATTCCAGTAGGACGTTTGCTCTTTCTGCAACAGTGCAGCCCTACCGACTCAATCGCATTGCCAAGATTATTCAGAATACTTATCATCTGCGCCAATACCCTCTATCTGAGCATGGTCTACTAGTATTAGATATCGTTAATGAAACCCCTGAATATCCCTAGATAGACCCTGGGGAAGCCCCCTTGATAAATCCTTCCCTCTGACAGTGAGCCATTGATAACTGCTGAATAGACTTTCCAACCCGTTTTGTCCGCCAGACAGTATTTCCTACTTAAGACCCCATTTTCCTGGGTTGTTTATGATATTTTATGTGAAACAGCTTCAAAAGCCTCAGTAAAAGCATATATTGTTTATCCTCTATTCATGCGCCCTGTTTTGTCAATGAAGGAAAGAAGACTGCATTTACATGGTCTGCACTTGGCAAAACCACGACGGCTGTAGTTATCCCCCTTGTCTTTTGGAGGTATTTAGAAATGGCCTCTTTCATCATTGTTTCCCAGTAGTTTTCCAGTAATGGCTCTGCAGTGTCCTGGCTCTTCCTTTTTTCTCTCTTTAGACGACAGGTACTTTATTAGCTCTTCTCCGTTCTTTCATTACTTCACCTATGTTCTACGAATTCTCAAAGATAATCACTAACACTGACAGGATTTCAACAACCAGCTCTTTAACAGCCCTAGGATAGATTTCCTTAGGCTCAGATGATTTGAAAAGATCTAACTTAGCTAAGTACTCTGCAGCTCTCCCCTGCTTGTGGCTGAGGTCATCCTGCTTTGTTACTGGTATTAATTATACCAACAGCCACATGAGATGTGACTTTTTAGTGATGACTGTTACAAAAAAGGCACTAATCATTTCAAGATAAAACACGGACCACATTTATCAACTAAAAAAAATAGGATGTAGAAAAAACCAAAAGTAAACCGCCTTCCTTGCACACAAAATACAACAAGCGCTTACTCACTCTGTGCTAGTGAAAGCTGGAGAAAAGAAAAGCCCAGCTCATCTGTGCACTGTCAAAACTGCAGTACCAGGGTCCCACATGGATCTTCTCACTGCAGATCCCCAGAGCCACAGGTGATCAGCTCTGCTGCCTGCGACAGCAAAGACCCCCTCCTCCTGATGGACATGCTGCTGGATGACCAGAACTTAAGACCGCTCCTCAACAGACCTTGCATGTCACCATGGAAAGAGGAAATCAGTCTTTTAAGATGGACTGAATGGATCCTTATGAAGGAGCAGATGTGAGGAGGAGCCCAGGTCAGCACCCAAGAACGCATGTGCCGTGCTCTCCGGCGCTACCAGGGAAAGCGGTGGCAAGAAGTGGGAGTTTGGAAATGACCCAACCAGGCCATGGCTTTGAGCAGAGGGGGACAAATCCCGGTACGGATGACACCAAGGGAAAGGGAGATTTGCCATCGCCTACCTCAAGCTGTTTGCCCAGTCCCCCAGCATCGCTCCTCGCTCCTCTGCCGGCTTGCTCTCTTTCTGGTTTTCCTCTGGGCACCCAGTAGCCGGGCTGGGTGAAAGGCAGATGGTGGCATACTGGTGTCACTGGAATTGAAAGCACAAGCGCTACCGGCTGTGTTGGGGACACTTCAACACCCACAGCCTCTGTGCCATCTGTGCCTGGGATGGATCTTTAAAAAGAAAATACCAGCGCTCTCCGAACAGGCATACATCGCTTTGGTTTTGGTTAAGTTGTTAACTCTGCTCTCCTGAAACCTGCGGCCCCGCCGCCAAAGAATCTCTTACTCTTAGGACAAGCTGAAACTCATAACATCGAAAGTTGGTCCTTCCTGTAAGAGATAGGAAGGACAAGCCTCAAAAGCCAAATTCGATTTTAATGTGCCTCCAGTTACTTGCGTACCATGAAAACATAGCCTCCCACAAAGAAAAACAGGCTATCATTCCCCCATCTGGTTTCAGTTTGAAAAATACTTATATATGTAGTTTTTCCCAAAAGTTATTGTAGGCACGGGCAAAAAATTCCCATTAAATGACAACAGCAAGAACATTTAATTTTCCCCTATTATTAATTTAATCTCTTGTTAACTTCTTGATTCAACATTTGCATGAGGATTTAATCTCTGCTTTGCAGAGCTATTTAGTGCAGAAAAATACATAGGAAAATAATTACCTCTGTCCACTTGCTCTGTTTTAGACAGCAGATAAAATGGTTTTGTGAATCCCACAGGCATTCAGAAAGCTATTGGATGTACCAGGAGAAAAAGAAGCAAAGTCAGTTTTGCCGGTAAGATGAGAAAGAAGAATGTGGCTTGACTTCGGTTTACTTTTGGATGCGCAGTCAATTAGGTGATCTCAGCTTAATTCACATTACAAAACACAGCCCATGAGAGAAAGCGAACTCCTTTCTCTGTGGGAACACCTGATCGCAGGACACCCGGACGCTCCTCAGAGACCTCAGCCCTGAGCTTCCAAAAAGGGTGGAAGCACCTATCCAGCTCACTGGGAATATCGTGGAGTCAGGAAATAGCCCAAATTTGGTATCCAAAACATGATTTCATAGGCGAAGGCTGAGTATTTCCTTCCCACAAGATGATAGGAGAGAACCCACATACTATTACCACACTTAATACAGAAATAAGAAAATAATAAACCTTGAGATGCCCTTGGGCTGTGAACCTCCAGTTAGCCGGACGTCACTTGGACATGACCAAAGATATGCAAATGATTCATTTAGAGCCAGAGGAATTAGCTAGAATTCAAAGCATTTATAATTCACATGCTAGATACAGTTTTGTTTGCCTAAGCAGCTACAGCTAGGGACTTGAACAACTGTGTTAAAAAAGACCCATATTTATCCCTGAAAAGCAGAGGTCAGTATTTAAAATATTTATAAATACTTGTATAGTCACAGACTCCCCTGAACTTACAAATGTAGGATAGAAATATTGAGGAATTAAATAACTATAGACGCCCAAAAGCAATTATGCAGCAATCTTAACTAAAATTTGTCCTTGAACTGGGTCAGTTTTTGACATGTTACAAATAGCACTGTAAGGCTTTTGCAGTCCCCAGGTCTGAGCACCAGGTCTAAAGTTACAAACAGAACTGTGCTAAAGCAATAGGGAACCAAACCCTTTCCATTCCTGTTATATACCCGACATTTGTTCTTGATCTAAATGTGAAGCAATATAAATGTCTCACTCCCTACTCATTTTTAATTTGTAGCTATATGAACCACCTACTGTAGTTCCCACAGATTATGGGATTTGACTGCGGAGCATTTCTATGGATAAGCACAATTTCCAGATTTTCAATGGAAAAAATTTTAAAGAGAAGCAAGAGAGTGAAAGTGGACTGATTATGGTTATATATATATATTTGTAAAAACCCAAATCTCACGCTTCAGCACTCCACCTGACCTCCAGCGACGAGCGGTCAGGAGAAGTACGGGCGGACGGCGGCTCGGTGCGGGCTGCCCCTTCTGAACCACCCAGGACTGGGGTTGGGATACTGGGATGAGAGAGGCAAGTCCAGTACCAGAAGGGTTAAACTTACCTTCCTTTATCATGTAGCCCAAGACGTTGCAGTGAGTGTTCCCGTTCTAGGAAATTTTATACGTCTAACTCGATTACCAAAGTATTGTGGGTGAATTTAGGATCGGTTGCTCGCTTTGGGTCTGAAACACAACCGGACTCCTCCCGTCCTGCTCCTGCGGAGCCGAGATATGTCTCCGAATTACTGACTTTGACACATTTATTCTGCTCTGCAGCTTTGTTATGTAAAATACCTCTTGGTGTTGCTTGATCCGTTGACTCTTGCTAGAGGCTACAGTGTTCCACATTAATATATTACAGGCTAAATAACTGCCGAAGGACTGTTTATGTAAGTGTTGAACCAATATAAAATGAAAGAATAATTTTACAGAAGGAAGGCATTTTTTACTACTCTGCTCTGAATTGTCAACATCTTTCCATCCCTGATGGTGAAGTTACTTCCTAAAGGGGGAAGCTGTCACGAAGACACTTAATGGCAAAAACCTTTCAACACCTTATTTATTTTTTTACGAAAGGCCAAAGAGCATTTCCATGGACCAGCAAATCTCAACGAGCTTTTCAGCAGCATCCTACATTAGAGGACCAAGTTCAGATAATTTCTTCCTGATTTTACTCCAATTTGCTCCAAAAAGTTGATTTCAGTGGCAGACCTCCTAGATGAGGATGCTGTTTAAGGTGAGGAAGGCAAGTCCAGGTAAGACCAAGTCCTCCAGTTTTGGGACAGAGAGTTTCTCCATGGAGAACATGTCAGCACATGAAAAGAGGGTGGCAAAAGAGCGAGGGAGACCCTCTCTACAGACCTTCAGCTTTTGAGCTCATACAGGGATAACTCAGAAACAATTCTAGCTGCTAACCCAAACCAGCCCTGCAGGCAGGTAACCCCCAGGAGGCACCGACTCAAAACACTAACCAGCAGCAGAAGACTTGGCAGGTCACCATCAAAACTACTGTCGCCGTCAGGAGGAGGTGGAGCAGGAAGAGGCAGAGCTACCGGAGTGAACTAACTTGTTGGTTTGTACCAGCATGACATCAGGATCTGGCCCCGATTCAGTCCCGAGAAAACCGTATTAGCATGTAATTATGGGGCCTTGTGTGGACTTTGAAACAGGATGTAAAACCAAGTTCCTGATTACTCATGGTCATAAAAGAGACCATGGAATTTTCTACGAAGCCGGGAGAAGTAGGATGCAGAAGACCTCAACCCAAACTCCAAGTCAGGTTGTTACAACCAAGGGCCCCGCGGCCCTTCCCGGCATCCCGGCGGGACCCCGCAGCCCTGGCAGCCGCTCCCTGCGGCACACAGCTGAGGAGCGGTGACGTCCCACCGCCGGCACAGAGCTCCAGACGTGCCGTTTGCAAAACGCTTTAGGATCCATCCACGGGACAAGAGCCCTGTGGAAAACCAGAGTATTGTTCCCCCCAAGCGTGCCTGGGTTTCTTCACTCGGCGCGAGAGCAGCACTCGTTCCGATTAGCTCATTTCATCAATAAAGTCAAACAGCACATTAAAAAATTTCTACATCTATTAACGGTCCAAGTGTTTCACTAACCAGCTCCGTCCTGCTCATTAAAAATACTTTTATAGCAAATGTAGAGTTCAAGTCCAGCAGAAGTGCTCTGCTTCAGTGGTATCTCAAGACGGGTTATGTTGGAAAGAGCCCCATGCCACGTGCTCCGGAGGGACGTCATGCTCTGCCCTCCATCTGCCTCCTCCACGGGGAGAGCAGGTTGGAAAGGATTTTTTCCAATCATAATTTGTGGATTTATCAAAATATTACATGGGCCAGACCCAGCTCTAAGCACCTTCCCCAGGAATGCTGTTCCCATCCAGGATGAAGACCACCGTTCTGGTTTGCGGGACACCATCAGATCTGAGCTTGCAGAGGTGACTCACAAGTGCAATCGCCATCCTGTGTCTGATATTTTCTTGTAGTGAGAGCAACAGGATCAGGCTACGGACTCCTCAAGCACCCGCTCTGTCCCCGTGCACAGCCCCAAACCGCAGCAGGCCGCCAGATCCCAACCCCTACGGTCGCGGCGAGACGCATGTGCTGGGCGACTTGCACGTCAACGTGGAGCAGCTACGAAGCCAGGTCTGTCACCAGTGGGGACGGTCAGATACAAGATAAGGCAGATCAACGGCAAAGAAGCTGAAAGCAGTTATCTGACTGTAAAAAAATGATAGAATTATTTTTTCTTCTTGTTAGCACAGCATTAAGGTCTTCTCAGAGGGCAACAGCAGCGGTGTTTAATGACGAGCTCTTGCCTGTTTTGGTTAACAACCAGCAGCTGGTCTGTAATATCAAACCCAACATTTTTACTGAAAAGTGATTGAAGAACGCACCCGTGAAAAATGGTTTCACAGCTTCCTTTCAAGGCGGTTTCCAATTTGAGCTAGACACCTAGTAAATAGTATTACAGCTTTAAAAAAATAATCCTAAATATAACCATGTCTTTTGGACAGCACTAGCTGGACTGGGCAATATTTGCCTAGTCAAGTTGTTCTGGGAGCATTTTGCTACAGGTTTTTATTTTTCCTCTCTGCTGAGGTCTGCTCCATACTCAGATATTAAGACATCATAAGAAAAATTCCAACATGGCAATTAATCATTAACTGTCATAGTTTTCCATAAGGTGCAAATTTAAGGTTATAAAACTGTCAAAAACCTAAACAGTTACACGGGCTGCTTCTGCTGTTGGCTGGATGCGCTTCTGGAAGCGAACGCAGACAAATACCTGCGGTGCCGTGGGCTGCGGTGCCTCGGGAGCAGCCGGGATGACGCGCACCCGCGGCAGGGACCGTCCCCGCGGGAAACCGGGTGGCTGCTGAGAGGTGGTCGTGGCTGGACCTCTGGCTGGTGGGTCATCCCGGCAAAACCACCCCGGGTGGTGGTCGTTTGTAACGCGAGGTTCGGTAAGGAGGTGGTTTAGTGGGCATGGTGGCGTTGGGTTGACGGTTGGACTCAAGTTTCTTAAAGGTCTTTTCCAACCTAAATGATTCTATGATTCTAAGAGCCCGCCGAACGTCTTCTCTGCAGCCTGCGAGTCACCCTGGAGATGCCTTTGGTGAGCCGTGGAGCACATGGCTCGTCTTCTAGTGGATAGGAAACAAGGAGGGAATGTCAGATGGATGAATTAAGAAGATGCGAGGATGTGGGAAGCCCTCAGCAGAGGAAATACTGCCTATATGTTGACAGATTATACGTCCCCTCGAATGAAAGGACCTTAGGTCCATACTTCTAAGGAATATGGAATATGGGACCATGGGATGTCACTGCCACATGGTGGTGTTTTGAATTCAGTCGTGTGCAAAAAACCAAAAGTAGGTCACTTACTCGAGTGGCAAAATTATGGCCCTTCGGCTTTCCACAGTAGCAGGGATCAAGAACGCCTCAGCAGGCGTCCCTAGCACCTTGGTCCTTCCCAAAAGGTACACGGGTTTGAGGCACGGCAGGTTTCAGAGGACTGAGACCAGCGTACAGCCCCACGAGGCCTTTCCCACCAGCTTCAACAGGACCCAGACGTTGCAAGGACAAACCAGTGGTTTGACTCATGAGCTGGTCAAACCACAGACGCCGTTTCATTTGCCATTTCTGCTTCAGAGCAAGCATTATCTCCCGATATTAACATACAGGAAAAGAAGTATTCAGCAAAAGCATTTTTCACCCTAGTAGCAAGAATCCTTGTTTGAGGTCTATCCTGTTTTAATTGCAATCTGGAATAGGCTGTCAACAGGCATAAATCAATAACTCACTCACCAATTACATGGCAAAGCACAGAACTCCACTGTAATAAATGCTAGATGATTATTGAATTATCAATAATAAAGTAGAACAGTATTAAGACTAGAAAGTTAAAGCCCTTTTTCCAGAATATCCTTTTCTCTACTAATTAGGACATTCTTCACTGAGAGACGTGTGGGTTCAAAATTCCCTCTGCAAGAAATGATGTGAATTAAACCCTGCTCTCTCAAATCCTGGATCAGTCTGAAGTCACATGGAACTGTTTATATTCCTTGATTGAAGGAATGCTAAAATACTTCTGGCGAAAATACTTCAATTCCCTTTCCACATACAGTCATTGCAGGCTCCTTTGAAATTCACTTTTTCTACAATATTTAGACATATCTAACAATTGCCAAAATAAGAGCAAACCCCATTAGAGAAGGAGAACACATCAGAAAAAATCTATTCTGATAGCAAACTTTTTGCCTAGTATCTGTCCAGGTCTTGGTAAAATTTGGATTAAACTGGTATAAAAGACAGAGTGTGGGGAAAACAATGTTCTTTGGAATCAATTTAGATGGGCAGGCTAAGTACCTCAAATCTCAGACAGGCCTGGCACAGGGAAACGGGATCTGTGTTACGAATCTCTTTCAAAACAATTCAAATCCAAGGTTTTGGTTCGACCAATTGTGGAGACATAGCAGCCAGCTGCAAAAGCTGGATCGGGACTGCGCTCCCCAAATTCGCTGGCATTTCAATCCCTACACAGATTCAAACTCATCTTTTCCTTTTAAAGTTAAAAGGAAAGGACACGACCACATCCGCAGGCATAAGGAAAATGCAAGGAAAAAGTAAAGGGGATGTCACATCTGATCAGCTTGACACTATGGTGGAAAACACTGGTGGCTTCTCTGATTTATATCTTTCTGCAGCTACTTTCTTTGCCTCATTAAAGTACATAATTTCAGTAACTCTAAGCTCTTAGCAACATCTGCAGTAAAATATTTAACTTGGGTTGGCTACTCAGTGTCACTGAAAGCCAAGGCTGGGCGTATTTCAAAATCCAGGATGACCTGGATTTTTCCACCAAACCAACCTCTCGCAGCACGCTCGGAGCTAACACACGTACGGGCACGGACCTGAGCTGTCGGCTGTGGGCTTCTGCAAGCTCAGGAGAAATAGAAAACAGTTGTGGCGTGAAAACGCACCGAGAAAAAATAATCCGGTGCCTTATTTGGGGCTGCTTACCATTTGATTTTAATAAAGAAAGCCTGCAAAAGCCTCAGGGATAAAAAATGAAGTACTGAATGTAAAAAGTTTAGTAGAAATGCTATGTTTAATAAAAAGAAAAGAGGAGAAACCTGAAGAAAGTGCAGAACAGTTACCGTTGCCTTAGCATCTCCGTCGGTGAAGCGCCTTAGCAGCAGGCAGCAAAGCACTGGCTGCTCCCCGCTGCCCTTACCCTAAGCCGTTCCCTCCACTCTATCAGAAAATGGGTTGAAAATTGTGACAAATATATGATGTAACCGGCCAGCTCGCTGACACGTTGCACCGCATATTTAAAATATGAAATGCCCAACCGGTGGACGTAAAGCCTTTGTTAAATTTTCCAGGGCCAAAAGAAGAAGACGGAAAAAAAGGCATTTTACTTACATCCCAGATGGTAGCTTAGCAATCCCCAAGCTGTCAGTGGCGGGGACTTAAGTAAGTAGCAAATGAAATGTACATCGGGCAAACCCAGATATGCTTAAGAAAACACAAAACGTGTTAAAGAACACATTTCTATGCCGCCATCTGCAGCAGTTTCTTTTCAGCGTTGGGGCGCCTTGCTTGTAATTTAGGTTACAATGGGAACGAGGTGTAAATTATGAAATGATCAAAAAAGGAGAACTTTCAGCTCTTGCCCTCCCCTCCCCAAACAGTTCCTTCTACACGGGACCAAACCATGCCCGAGGACGGCTGGTGGGATGGAGCCAGGGAAGAACGTGCAGAACCCAGGAGGACCAGGATGCTCAGCGTTGCTCCAGCCTCGCTGGGGGGGGGGCTTTTATTTTATCTGTGCATTCGTGTGCACATTTATCTGCCTGTAGAAAACTGAAATGGATCCCCAGTACAGGAACTGCTTGCGTCCTTTTAGCAGTAGATACTAGCGCAAACATTTAAAGGAAGCTAAAGCCCTGCATTTAGGTTTGCAGAGGAAGACAGAAAAGATAAGGTGCTCTGAAGGGATATATACAAAAGAAAAACTTTGCGCAATTTATCTCATAGGTAGCTGTCTGCACACATGGCATATTACGGTTTCAAAAGCTGCCTAAGGAGCCTGTCTCCTACAGGGAGCTTTGAAGATCTCAACCATAAAGAGGTTAGTGCAGTGGGTATTTCCTGGTAGTATCGTACTACTTTTCCCAGCACAGATTTGGCCTGTGTCAGATGGGATCACATGAAATGTAGATCCCGGAGGATGCTGGAGAGGAAGCAGAAAATGCCACCCACTTTCAAGGTCACAGCTGCAAGGAGATCCCTGCTCATGCTGCTGCACTGATCGCTTACATATGAGATGAACCTTGGAAGAAGAATGAAAATATATGTATATCAGAATATTCCAGGAAGAGCTGTCACCGGACAGCCTTACTGCTGGCCAAGGAACGCCGCAATGAGCCCTTGCATTGACAAGAACCTAATGGCAGCTGCACTGTTATCAAGAAGAGATGCACTCTTGGAAAAAAGCTGCACGGGGCTTGAGGTTTTCCAGCTCAAAATAATCTCTAGTAGAGGATGAAATACAGCTGCCTGTCCGTGAGTAAGTTCCTACGCTTCAAAGCGAGCGTGTGACTCATTCAACAAAACCCAAGTGCATCAACATCAGCCATGGGGCTGATTTTAAAAGGTTACTCATTATTCACCAGCAAATTAGATTTGTCAACAGACGGAGAGAGCAAATATTCAGTATTGCCTGGGTCTGTGATTCAAACAGCCTCATCTAGCAAAGTGGAATAACGAGCTCTTCTGAGCCAGGTGACAGCTGGCGTGACATTAAGACAGAAGAGGGGGAACAAGACACAGAGCAGAAGAGCCCAGAACTTGCTTGGCACCGGCTGGTGCTGCTGCAGCGTTTGAAATGGCAGCGATCAGAAGGAGCAGGGATCTGAATGCTCCCAGGCTGCTGCACACCAGCGCGGAGCTGGGAAAAGATGCAGCGAGCTGGGAAAAGATGCAGGGAGCTTTGGTGGTCCGGTTTCTCTGCACCGTCAGCATCGTGATTAGCGCTTTGGCAGCGCGGCTGCGTGTGAACGGTTGGTGCCAGGTTAGAGGGACGGCGAGTGGGAGGAAAGGCACTTTGTGAGCCGAGAGCGGGGCAGCAGCGCTGCTCGCGTCTGCTAGATGAGTTCTGCAAAGAGAGAACCCGGTCCACCCCCTGGAAGGTCCTGGCTTGGGTGGGCATCCACATCCTGGACCTTCACGCTACGGACTTCGGTCTGACGCTGTTTCGGGTAGTTTTAGTACGGCTTTGTAGCTTAATTTCTTCTGACAGTGAGAAGGAACCCTTAAGGTTTCTGTAAGCCAGCATGTTTACAAGCGAGTGCCAAACAGAGAGCCGGGTCCAATGTGGCCCGCGAGCAGCCAGCCCCACCGCTGCAAAATTACACGATGGAGCACAGGACGTGCCACAAGGCATTAATCTCCCAACGCACAATTTTAGCCTTGAAATCTCTGCGTGACAGATACATGAGCAGCTCAGACATGACTGAGGGAAGTTTAACGAAGCAGCAAATTACAGCTCTGCCCAGGATTTTCCACCCGAGATACCACATAGGTATTTCCCAGTACTCGCTCATCGGCAATTGTGGTCAGAGCAGCTCCTTTCTGGCGTCTTGTGGTGGCACCACTGCTGTCGTGGTGCTGGTGGTCATGGGTCCCCGGGCCACATCAGGGCACCATCACCAGAAAGCAGATAAGTGGTGCCAGCCCAACACAACAAAAGGTATTAGCGTGGACCCAGCGAGCTCCAAAGGAGCCCTTTGGTACCTGCTCGGAGGTGTCTTGTAGGTGAGCCTGGTCCTGAAGACCCTCAGGGTTCCCTCTTTTGACCTTGCCTTGGACGAAGAATGCTCGTTAGCCTGTGAACTCCTGAGCGTTCACGATCAAATCGTCAACATCTGGGACTTCTCTAATGCTTTGCTTTCAGGATCTCCATGGGCTTTCCAAACCCAGGAGAGGACAGATGGCAAGACCGAAGCAAGAAGAGCAGCAGTGCGACGCGGCACCTACGGCGATGGGAGCAGGGAGCAGAGCCCACCGAGACACACCTCAGGGGATGCGCCCAGCCACTTCTCTGCAGCGACCTCAGCTTTGGAAGACAATTAAGCTGTGGCTTAAGGAACATCAGATCCATTCCTGACCCGATCCATTCACAGAAATCCCTCTGCATCCCCAAACATAGTTACTTTCCCCAACTTACTGATATTTTAAATAAAAGTACAGTTTATTTTGGCTGTCACTGACGGGATGGAGGTTTGCACTCAGACACTGCACCAGTACTGCAAGGCAGAAGAAGCACCACGAAGAGAGAAGCAGCAGAACTGCCACGTACATCCCTGAAGCATCCTCTGACCAGGGCATCTCCACCGGAGCGTGGCCGAGAGCACTGACCGTCCAAGCGGCCAAGGAAAACCACCGCAAGGACTCTTATCACTGTAGTGGATGTGTGTGGAGTATTTCATTTGGCACTCTTCGGAGCTCTCATAATCTTTTCCTTTATGATTAATATTAAACAACTCATATTCCTTATGGAATTTCCTAACTGTGTCTGTTTATATTTTTCTCTACATCATAGTTAATATTTTAAGATTGTCTCTCTCTTTTTTGTCTTTTATTTCACATTCATATGTTTTTCCTCATTTTATAAATTAGGTTTCTTGTTTAGTAGTCATGACAACATCTGACTGTGGTGGTTACACCACAGCCTGGGGCTTTTTCTTTCCTCCCCCCAAGCTGTCTTAGAAAAAATATCCTTTAAATAAATAGAAGCATAAAATGAAAGGGGCAAGTTCCGTACTGGCTCCTCCTCCTTTCCCTCCAATGACCCACTTCAACGAGACTTCCCAGCATGGTGGGTGAGGACTCATTTGGCTTTAATCCTGCAAAGTCTTATCCACTTAGTTAACTTCAATGGGAATACTCAGAGCACATCAAGTGAAACACATATGTAAGTCTTTAAAACCTTGAGGCCTATGCCTGAAAGGCAGAAAGCAAAAAGCTGGAGCTGCATTTTCCTTCTGGCCGTTGATCTTTGCACAACAGCTAAAGGGTTGCGGTGCTATGGGGGGGAGCACAGAGATGTGCCGCTCCCCAGGAGCGAGGATGGGGTGATTTCTGTGAGATGCTCTAGTTCAAAGTTATCTTCTGAGCAGGGACCGCATGGACCACCGTGGGACCGGCCACCGCAGCTCCTGCACAGCCGCCTGATGGCTTTTGCATCCCTCTCTTGCCCTGGACCCTCAACAAAAGCCAGCGGAGGGTTGGAGGCAGCAGGACCCACTTGCTTCCACCTCTGCGCTCTTCATTTCCATGAGCAGGATATGGTGATTAAAGCCTGCCTGTCAGGGCAACCTGGAGATCAGGCAAAGGAATTTCAAAGCAAAGGGGCATCATACCGACAAATGCATTTTTGTTACCTAGGGAATACTAGGGAATAGCTTTTTTTAAAAAAAATGAACATTATACTTCAGTCTTTTAGGATGTTGGTAACCAGTAGCTTAGAAGGAATTTAGGCTTTTGAAAAAACAGAAGCGTATTTTTATCTTAGACTTCTCCCACGAGCACAGTAAATGGCGATGGGTTATGGATCTGTGTTTACCCATGGCAAGAGATATTCCACGGCGTTTTTTACATACTGAACATAAAATACCAATTACATAGATGGCCAGCCACACTGAAAGCAATGCTCAATCAAGAGCAGGCAACGAGGAAGGGAAAAGGCCGGGAATTTAACAAAGGCAGATGAACCTTTAATACGGCAGAACCTCTGGGAGCCCTGAGACACTGTGTCCAGATGTTCGGAGGTCGATGTAACCTGACTCCAAGAAGGAAGAGGATGTATTTCTTAAAATTCCCTGTTGTGCTTTAATTTACTGCAGTCTTGCAGAGGACGCATGTGGTGATCACAGGTGGAGTTTCAGATTGACCATAAACATGAAGTTGGGGGCAAAAGACTTGAGCCGTTTCAGGTTTGGCTGCCAAGACGGTTGAGGTACAGATTTCCATGAAAACATCTCCCTCCCCTTCCCCTACGGGCCAGTAATCGGTAACGGGGGACAGAGGCAAACCCTCCAGCAGAGAGACTGCAGGCACCAACCCTTCCACTGGTGGCAACCAGGACCAGAGACAGGCGACCGCCCGAGCAGGGGCTCTCCAGCTCATCGCTGCTTCTTTGCTGGGTGGACGAAGGGAAAGGGGGAAGGAACGTAGGATGGACGGCAACATTTTGAAGGTCCATTTCTTATCTGCGGTCACGTTTCTGCTAAATAGCCCCAGGAAAATGATGTCTCTACTTCTTTAGGACCCCGCTGTCTGCTCCTGAACACTTTGCGGGAGGAAAGAAAATAGTGGCCCCGTAGCGTCTCTGGCACATCCCATCTGCCCACTGAATCACAGAGACAGGGCTGATTTGGGTTTCAGAGTGCCCCCTCCCCCAGATCCTGACCCTTTTACCTTGGCTTTGCTCCCTCTGAGGTTTCTGGCCCACAGTAATGATCAGCGTTTGATTAGGAGAACTGGCAGATTTGCTGTTGTTGCTACAGAGGGATTTGCGTGGGGATTAGAACTGGTTTTCAAGGGTTGGCTATGGAATAAATTACATTATTGATGCAATAAAAGCAATCCCTGTCCCTCTCCCATTCTCCACTCCTGCCATATTAATTCCCAACCTCGATCCAAACAAACAATGCAATGTGATTTGTTTTTCCAGAGGAAATTTTTAAATTTATGTTGACTGTGAGTTTTTTACTGCCCCTGTATTTCTGCACCTCTCCACTGCACCTAGCAGCAGGAGCTGGCAGGTGCTCTAAAGTAGACCATGATGTGATGGTTGACTGGCAGATGAGAAATGATTGTCTTTCCTTCTCTCCCGACCTGTTTCATCCTCCAGGAATACAGAGTTCAGCAAACCCCTCTTTCCCTAACCTCTTACTTTGCTCAGGAAGAATGACCTGAGCTTTCATAATTTCCCCTCTTCCAAAATCCACTAGCTCTTCAAGGAAGGAGGATGCAGCCGAAGGAGATACAGAGGGAACTCTCACCCTGAATGCTGACCAGCCTCGGGACTCCTGGCACAGGGCAGCACAGACCCAAGCATCCAGGCAAGTATTAGCAAAAGACATTAGAAATTGGGTAAAAATGCCTCCTGCAGAGGAATTGGTTAAGGTAAGGATGAAAACAAATTCATCAATCTCTTTTTACCAGGAAAAAGATGAGCTTCACAAAGAAACAACCGGTACAGTTATTAGAGTGATCTGTGCCTGCCAGGCACTACCTGACACTTCAGGCATTGGAAAACCCAGGCAGATAAGAACAACTGCTTCTGCACCCCAGGAGGACGCAGAGGCGAATATCTGAGTATACGGGCGAGGGGTCACTTCCATTCCTGTGGCTCAGGACCTGAAACGGGAGCAGACGAACAGGAAAAGCATCGCTACAAAACACCGGGGGGGAAGCATTTTGCAAAGACCATTTGGCACGGGAGGTTTTGGTTCCTCATTTCATCTGCTCGTTTTCATGGCTCCACCGGTTACAGAGGCCACGGCTTGCCACTGCTGCTGGAGGAGCACAGCAGGCTCGGGTGCTCCTCTGACTCCCAGAGCAGACCTGGGGCTTTCACACCTTCTGAGGGGAAAAAGAAGATTCTGCTACGTCCTGGGGGAGAAAGGTTAATGGCGCACACGCAGCTGCGAATGCGACAAGCCCACCTTGAGCTGATGGTGCTGAGCTGGCCAGAACGGCTACAGTTTGGGCTGTTGGCACAAACTCAATGCAGAGCGTTACCCAAACGCTACAGAAACCAGCCACGATGACACAGGGGCACTCCAGGAGCAAGAGGGGCAGCTAGGCAGCGACTTGCCATTGCAAGCAGAAGGGCTCCTCCAAAATCCTGACCCTCTCCTCCTCTCTCTTTCTTGTTCTCTCACAAGGTACAAGAAATCAGTTCACGTGCCCTACCAACCCTGACTGCCATGTCACACAGGCCATAATCCGGTACTAAACATTCCCAAACTGCTCTAAGGATTTACTGCTTGCTTTGTGAGCTTTTCTGCTCAACTTTCTCCACGCTCCCATTGCACCGCTTTGAATACCTGATTTGTGCAACCGGGAGAGACCCATGCTATGCACATGGAGATGTTTCCTCTAACACCAGCATGAGTTCAGTAATGATATGTTTCATATAAGGGAACCAGCTTTTCAAGGTTTTAGAGGGTTTAGATCCTTGGATCTTTATTAGCTGAATGAATCAGCTGCATGGCTACCAGAAAGCCTCTGGGATTTTGTCTTTCATCTGTTCCCTCATCAGCACAAGTCACGAGAAGTGCCAATGTGATGAGTAGGGAACATTGTTTTAGGCACTTGCTTTCTCAGTCTTCACAAAACTGGCACTCATCTAGGGCTCCTCAGGGCTTGCAAGCTTTTCTAATTAAAGTAGGGTGTAAATTTAAAGTGCCATATCTCTTCCTGAATAGCTCCATATGTGGACACCAAGCCCAAACCAAACCTATGTTGCTCCTGTTTACCTTAACCCGTGTTCAAAGCGAGTTGCGTATGTGTGAAACGAGCCGTTAATCAAGAGCACCTCCCAGGGACAGACAAAATGTCAGCGTGCTCCTGGGAGAGATGAAGAGAAAAGGTGAGAGTCCCTCAGAGGAAAGCGAGAGAGGTGAGACCTCGTGCTACAAACGCTGGCCTGGAACAAGGTGTTTTGGGGCTCAAGGCTCAGCCACTGACTCAGTTTATGGCAGCGAGAGAAATCCATTATCCTTCTGCAAAATGCCAACATTACCCCCAGGGAAAGGAAAGGTGAGACCTGGGGGTTTGCAAACAATTCTCCAGGCAAGGATCACCACCGACCATCGTGCAGCGTCTCCATCCCACGCGTGGGTGGGCGCGCACCCCGGGAAGAGCCGGGCACCGCTGCCTGCATCCAAGTGCAACATCACTCATCTCAGCCAGCGCAGCAAACAAACCACAGCTGCTCGAACAGTATCTTGCACTAATCGGCGATTTCTCTGAGTCACCGGCTCCAAGAAACCCCAGTTTTTATAGGAAGATGAAAGTAATGAGTGACACAGGTTTCCTGCAATTTCTAGCTGTTGCATCACCAAAGAGATAATGTCTTTGGTGGTGCCTGGGGAATCAGATAATACAGCTGTGTAAACTGCGTGTGGGCTAAAGTATCTCAGGGCCGCATCCTCATCCCAACACTTCCAAATCAAAATAAAACCTCTCTGGAGGCAGCATCATTACAGAGAAATACTAAACCCAGCAACTTGGCCCAGAACAAGCAAAAGAGTTATTTTCATCAAAGAGGGACACTACAAAATCCATCTTCACCTCTATGCCTAAGCAGCCCGGACACCAAGTTCCACAGCTTTGTCTTTACTCGGAAATTACATGGGATTCATTTTAATGGCTTTAATTAAAGCTATCCAATCTTTGTGCAAGGGATACTGGTAAAACTTGCACCTCTGATCTGTGGGTAGTTCTACGGCTGTACTTTCAGCTGACACAAGGTGTGCTTAAATCCAACTATCCACACACATAAAAGATGCGCTAATTTAACTTGGCAGAAAATCACTTATTGAAATATGCAAATTAATAAAAAAACGCTGAGTTGACCACCTGGGAGGACAGAAGGTATCACCTGGGCACGCAGACTCGATGAACTTTGAGTTACCTCGACCGCACCAAACGAAGACCTGGCCCACGAGTTGGTATCTGCAGATATAGTATTGCAGTTGGTATCTGCAAAGACCGGTTGGTCTTTGCCCATCAGGTCCCAGCACAGCCGCCCGCAGCCACGCAGACAGCCTGCACCCCCCTTCAGCCCCAGCACACCCCTCCCTGCGGGTGAAGGCGCCGAGGAAGACTCCCGCTGCTGAGGAAGATGCGTAGAGCTGTATCTCCGCAGGGAAATTTGGACACGGCTAAAGGCAGAGTCGACAGAGTCAGATTTTCAACACACGGAGGGGAGAGCTTGTTCGGAGGAGCTCTGACCCACTGGGCTCCCTGGCTTTGCTAACCCGAACCCAGAAACCCCAGGTAAGCGTTTAATTAAAACTGTTCCGACACCCAGTGATACCAGAGGAAAGACTAAAGAGCAGTAATGGTAGGAAGCCCTCATATCAGCCAGGAGAGCTCGCTGTAGCCGATAACTGCAGCAAAATCCTCCCCTCACCCCCAAGAACACCGCACCAAAGGCAACAGCCCACTCCCAGCCCCTTCCACTCCTCGGATGGGCACGTTCTGTCTTCACACGTCTACATCTGACACTATTAAATGATTCTCTTCATAATACATGTATTATAAATTCCCTTTAAAAAAAGTTCATAATCTGCCATCTGTTTCCAGTTAGGCTGTTCTGATTTCTTCTTTTTTTGAAATGGAATATAAAACATTATTTAAAGGTCCCGTAATCTAGATGGTGGGAGGAGAGAAAGCAAAATCCAAATACCACCACCACTGTCACCCTGCCGAAAAGCAAAGCACTTGGTGAGAGCCAAGGGCTGGGAAGATGCAGCGTGACCAGCTCAGATCAGGAATAAGGTACAGAAAATGTGATTAAACTTGGAAGAACTTCACCATCACTTCAGGCCATTACACTGAAACTGGATAAATCTACAGCTTAAAGACATTTGACACGTATTAGTGGGCGAGTCCTTTGGCTTGGGCAACGTTAATGGATCGTAATGGTTTTAGTTAGCTTTAGTAGCTACACCTAAACATAAATAAATAATCATCACTGGAAATATGGTAACAGTGCATGTTCAAAATCATGTCATTGACTTCAGTAACATCTCTGGTTTATAGCTGGTCTGGCTCTTATTAGACATAATGTTTTATACGTACACTTACACATACATGCAATCACATGTGCAACACATACTTTATCTCCCATCCTTGTTTGGACCCAAATGCTGCAGCATAGCACCGAGCGAATCACATCTGGAAAGTGCAGATGTTTTGAAGCTATTGCAGCCTCGCCAACTCATATCGTCTCACTGACAACATCGTCGTAATTGATTTTCCTCTTCGAGCCCAAGCACCTGGAAATTCTGCTAGAGGACTGCAGACACAAAGGTTCTGGATCGCAGAGAAATCTTGAAAATCAAATGCAAAATTAAAACGGAGGGAAAAAAACCCCCGACCCTGCCCCAGAGCCCTAGGAGCCTAAGTACTCCACAACCTCTTCCCTTGGCAAAGGAAGGACCACATGTGGTGGATGTCAGCCATGTCATTTAATACGGCTCTGGAAGGTGTTCATGTAGCGCGAAGAGGAGAGCGGTGTAAAGCCTACACAGAGCAGCACAGAAAATGAGACCTGAGAGCACCCTGGAAGGCTGTAACGCAGAAGAAATGCCAAGGGCAGAGAGAACCGGTTGCATTCTCATTATACTGAAGCAAGTCTTGCAGTTTGGGGATCCAACCTGTGATCTCTGAACGTCAGTGCTTAGCCATACGCCCAAGCACACGGGGCCGCCAGAGCCCACCGGGTCCTTGGGTCTCCCCGGCCACGGCGGTCACTGTGGCGCAGAGACACCGACGGCACCGAAGCGGGCCGCCGTCCCTGGGACAGCCCGGCACACGTGGCGCCTTCCACCACGAACCCGAAACTCAGCTGGAACTCATCCCGCCGGCACGGCCGCACGCTCTTTTCCCTTCCCGCCACCGTACCCTTTTGCCACATGAGCAAATATAGGTTGTTCTGAAAGAGAACAGTGCTCTTGGATGGCCAAACTCACTCAACCTCTTCCTGGCCCCAAAACCAAGAAGAGCCCTAGTCAGTCAACACTGAAAATTAATATGGACCTTCCTGCTGCGTTTTTATAGTCGGGGCAGCACCCTGCATCCCGGGGCCTCCCATGCAAATCTGAGTTCAGAGCTGGGTGTAGAATCTTGCTCTCCAGCTTAAAAAGCAAAACCACTGCCAGTAGCAAAGGTGAGACGACAGGCATCCCGGCGCAGGACACCTTAACAAGGTGCCTCTGAGACACGCTGAACCCTCCTCCGTGGAAAACCAGCACGTTTCCACTTGGACAACCAAACGCATAGGCACCAAAAATCAAAAGCCGACAGTGTCCCAAATAACCACATTCTATTTTCAATTTAAAAAAAACAACAACCCGCAAACCCAAGGCTGTGGGATCCCTCCAAAGTTTCTCTCCGCGTGCCAGCAGGATGACTGATGGTAAATCACACCAGCTCCAGGGCTCCGGCGCAGACTGCTGCCAGGCGGCTCCGCCTGTTGGAGTCACTGACGGTCCCCTTTCCAATTAATCAAGTTCCCATACTGATTAACAGCATGATTCATGTCTCTCGTTAGGCGCATTCTGTAACAAACAAGGCTGTATTTCAAGGCCGCTGGCTTAATGGTTAAAATAAATACCTTCCAAATTTCTATTTTCAAGTAGCTGAACCTTTTCCACCTTTACAACTAATTCAGACTTCCTTCAAATTATTTTTCTAAGTAATATAACAATTTGTTTTTCATTAGAGCTTGTCAAAGCCGGACTTTGGTTTATTTTGAGAGAAACCAGCACTCTCCAGAAACTGTTTAGTACAATTTGAATGACGCCCAAAGGGGTTATTGCAGCCACAATCAAAATAGAGTTTACAGCACTGGCTAGGGGTGACACTTTATTTAATGATTTAAAAAAAAAAAAAAGAGGAGAAAAAAACCCCTAGTCCCCTGAATCAGAAGCTAATTAAATGCACTCCTATGGCTAACAGTAAGTGTTTCTAAGTCACTCCGACTACTGCAGAATGCAAGAACTTAACTTGTTGCTAACTAATACCAGACACCATTATACGAGCAGCGTTATTTACTGATTTGGGGTGGTATGTGCCGGTATTCTCGTGTCTGGCATGGCAGCCTCGCCTCGCAACAGATACTATCAAGCTGGACGTGAAATCAAATATAGACGTAATTAAATAGTTTGGGTTCTGCCTGCTTAAGTTAGATTGCTTTTTAGGGGTGGGTACAGCTTGGTATTTAATTTAAGGTGGCTTAAATGTAACAGTTGCCCCGTAACTCCTTTGATTTCACATTCCTTTTGTTTTGCTGTCGAGAAAAGCCGAGCTGGAGCCGCGCCAGGGCCGAGCGCGGGAGGCTGGAGGACCCGCGTGGGCAGGGAGCGAGGGGCAGGGGGACCCCGGCCGCCCCTCGCGCGTGGGAGCAGGATGGGTGCGTGGGGCTGGCCCGGGCGACCCGGAGGCTGCAGCGCTGACGATTAATCTCCGTAATCCCAGCCCGGCGCTTCAAGGTTCCCAAACAACCTCTTAAAACGCTCTCCCCGCGTCCTCGGTCTCAGACCTGAGCCCAAAGCAGATTTTTAAACAATTGAGCTGCAAAACTATTTTCCATCGGACCGTTCCTTCCCGAGCAGCAAACTCGTGTTCTGCTGTTAATTTTCCTGGGACGTTCTCCGTTTGTTGTTTTTTTTCGAAACCACAACAAAATCAACAAAATTTGGACTTTTGTGAAGGCTGAATTTCCTCTTTGTTTTCGCAGGGGAAAGGCTGTGCTGCTGCCCAGCCCGAGCAGGGAACACCCACCCCGGAATGCTGCTGCCAGCGATGCTGGTCCGGGGGGGGGACACCACGCTCCCCAGCATCCGACCCCGCGGGGGGATCTGCAAGTGAAATCAGAGCCTGGCCTGGGAATATCACCTGGAGGAATATCACCTGCAGTCTCTTTTACGGCCTTAACTCCAGGGTACTCACGCTGCTGATCTCTATGGGAGAGGTGCAGAATGGATGCCCGAATTTTCCGGCTGCTGCCTCCCAGCAACCCTGGGGTGGCTCCTACGGCAAACGGGGCAGCGGTTTATTCTCATGCACAGCGTGTTCACGAGGTAACGACGCTACTCTGCATCAATAAAGAAAAATAACTACTTGAGCAGTGCAAATGTCCTATAGGTGCAAAATTAAAGCACAACTGAAGGGCCTGATTCTTCTGCCACAAGCCTGGGGCTTGTGTAACCCCGATAATCCTCCTGGAGACACATCTGATTTACACCAGTGTAAGAAAAAGAACAAAACCGAGCTCGTATCTGACAAGTGAAAACAAACACTGGATTCAGACACTTTCTGCAGGGAAGGGGGGAGCCGTTTAATTTTTGTTCCTTCTCTCTGCGCTGCTGCTGTGACCTCTGCTACCTCCTAAGTCAGCAACACAATATGTTGCAGCTGTGGCACTGCAACAGCATGATTTAATTTGCGCGTGTGTGGCTGGAAGGGCAGTTCATCCCTCCAACGTCTTGCGGCATGGCAGAGGCAGCAGCGGTGGAAGCGGGGGGCTTGGTCCTCCCCTCCCAAAAGAGAGGGGGAAAACCCCCCGCTTTGCCTCCCATGCACAGCTTTGGAGAGGGAGATGGGAAAAGGATCAACTAGAGGAAAACGTCCATTTCCATCACAATTTTTAGGAGGTTGGGGTTTGTCCAAGCCAAGGGAAAAAAGGGCAGAAAATATCTATTTATTCAATAACTGTTTTCTGCTTTAAAAAAAAAAAAAAAAAAGAGGAGGACAATGACTTTCCTGCCCACTCTCCTGCATGTTCCCGGCTCCCAGGAGGGCAGGGGCTGCGTGTCTCCAACGCGGTGCCCGGCTGGGCAAGGGTAGTGCTCAGAGCTTGTTTTCCGAGGGAAAAGAGCCGGAGGTTTCCACGGCAGGAGGTTTCTGCCACAGCCCCCCCCCCACCCCAGGGGCTCCATCTCAGCGGGTCCTCGCCCCTGGCCCTCCACCAGCTCGTAAAGCTGCCACGTTCCCGCGCAGCTCCTTGGCCGGACCCCGAGAGCTGTCTCGGGAGCTTTCTTTGTCAGAGCTCTCAGTTCGAGGGGGTTTTGGCTGCGGAGGTTTTATCTTTGCCTTCCGCAAGGCTGGAATTCAGCTTCGCTCTTGGCATTGTCATCCCTTCGCTTTATATACGGCTCCTGCTGAAAAACAACCTGGGATAGCCCGAATTTCAGCCCGCTGCCAAACCTCCGCGGGAGGAGGACCAGTGGCAGTGAAGAACTGGCAACCCCAAGGCTTCGCCGCTCTGGCTCCTTCGGGGAACTTCTGTCCTGACGTGTGATGCTGGGGGCTGAGCTCATCCCGGCACGAACGGCCCCCCCTCCGGGAGATGCCCAGCCACGAGGCTGCGCAGAGGATGCTCCGCGCAGGAGGACGTGCCGGGAGCGTTCAGGGGCCACGGGAAGGAGAGTCAGGCTCCCCAGATTCATTCAAATCCAAAGGGATTCGAAGGCCTAAAACTCTCCCCGCATCCTAAAAACCCCCGAACTGTGCCTGTATGACTAGACCCAAAACAGGGCTGTGGAAGCAAAGGAATGACCCTGCCCATCCAACAGCGCTAGCCTTATACTTTCCATTTACTATTTATTTATTTCTGGATTTCACCTTTGCGATACTGAAGCTCCTTCCCATCTGGCACAGCCAAAACCGCCCCCCGGCTGTAAGAAACCTCAGCCCCCTCCCGCCCGGGCACTGCAGCCTCCTCGCCCTGCTCCCTAACCCAGCACTACCTGCCAGCTCGTAGGGGCAAGGTGGCTTTTTCCCGGCGTTTTGGCTTTCCTCTCGCTTCCCCTCATCAACTCGTTTGCCAAGCAGTGTAATTTTACTGCCTGGCTTAAGGAGCCAAGAAATACGTTTGCTGGTGTAAGCTGCGCATTAGACGTTGTGAAAAACATGCAGCTTCAGGGTTTTAGGAGCCAGCTGTAGAGAACAGCGAAACACCCGCAGAGCAGCGAGGCCGTGGGTTTGCACCCTCTCCGGTTTCACTCACGGACGCTGGTACTGGGATCTCACTGGCCGTGGGTGGTTGAGCACGGGGACGGACCTACGGGCAGGCAAAGGTGACCGTGTGTGCACGGGGGATGGAAGCATCGGCGGGGAGAGGGGGGAGACGACGGGATGCTCTCGTAGGTGGTGTGGTGGGAAGGGGTCCCGTGCCACTGACCTGTGGGCAGGAGAAAGGACTTGCCTTCCCCACATGGCACTTTCATCGTCCCTTCCCCTTAAAACCACAAGCTCCTCAGGCCACGGGCAGGCTCTGGCTTGATGCTTCTGCAGAACCAAGAATAACAGGGTCCAGACCTCACCTGTGGTCTCCAAGACCCCCCAAGACCTCTTCTTCCCCCTCCAGATACTAACAGCCACATTTTGGACTTGATTTCTCCTGAACATTGGGGTACTTCAGATCTACACGTATATTTTTGAGGCTCAGACCCCAACACCGCTACAAAATCAGCCAATGGGTACCATCAGACGCAAAATGAAAGAATCGTTCATCGAAGTGATTTGTAAAACGTTGGCCACTGTGACTACCTGCAGCTGGATTTCTATCCCATTAAGCGAACATCACATTCAATAGCCACCACCAAGAGACATTCAGTGAAAACAATCCCGTCCTTATGAATTAGAGACGGTGTCCAAAACCCCAACCCCAGCACTGGAAGTTTAAACCTAATGAGGAGATGCACATGTCCAGACACGAGCATCTCGTCGGACATGGTCCTGCCTCTACATAGCAGCTACAAAATGTCCCTGTACTCCCCAGGAAGGATGACAGTAAGTGGTAGCAAAAAGCTTTTGACATTTAGCAAACTCTCAAAAACTCTGAGCACCCTCGGTTGTATACGAGCAAAGGGCAAACTCCACCTCAGGCTCATTTGGAGGTTTCTGTGGCTCAGACTGACCATTTCTCACCAGCCTGATTTTACAGGGCTGGAGCGCAGAGCCGAGCAGGGAAGGAGCTGAGTTACAAGTCTCTCCTCCAGCTTTATTCCTGGCAGAGACAATTTGCAGCAGTGTTACTCGGCACGTCAAGTCTGGCACCTGCTTACAATAAATCCCTAACGAAGTTGAAAAGTTAAACCTTCATTTAGTTTAATTTCTGGTTTAGATTTGGATTTCTACGTACCGTAAATGCTAGAAAGAATGTTTTTTTGAAACAATGCTGCATATTTACCTTGGAGAACCTCTATAATTGGCTGCCCTTCACCTAAGGCTTCTTTCTAAATGCAAAGGGATGCTCTCAGCACAGGCAGTCTAACGGGGAGGCTTCACCACCATCACCTGCTAACACTTTCGTGCCGGCTGAGATCTTTCGAGCCGGCTGAGATCTTTCGAGCAGGCTCCCTTGCAGGTGGGACGGGTCGATGCACTACTTTGGCTCTCAGAAACCCAAGGGGTTTGAATCCCAGCAGGCACTACAGGAAGAAAAACGCCTCATGGGGTGACGTCAGCCTGTGCAGACGGGAGTTTGGGAGTCTTCACTTTTGGGACACATGTGATGGCACAAAGCGAGACGGGCACAGCCAAGCTGTCTAGTCCTGCTGAGCACGAACCTGCCTGTTGGCTGCACCGGCTGTACGGCTGAGCGAGGCTCCTCAACCTCGGAGCTGCCACGTCCCAGAGCTTCCCCTCCTTGGCCATCTCTTCAGCGCAATTACCTTCCTCGGAATGGGGGTTTTGCGCAGCAATTAGCGACAAGGTCAGCGCAGCCCTCTCAAACCTCTCTCTTGAGAGTCACCGGCGCAGAGGACACGTGCCTGCTCTCGCCGTCCCTGCCGTGCGTGAGACGGGCAACCTGGTGGGACCCCCACGCCGCTGCGTGGGGACGGTCCCCAGCCCCGAGCCCCTGGCCGGGACCGCGAGCAGCTGCGCTGGCGGCTGGGGAGCTCTTCCGCAGCCTGCCCCGGGGGACCAGCAGCTGATGGGGCCTGGCTGTAAAATCTTGGATGACATTTTCTCTCTCCTCACCTTTGATCCTGGTAAACGTGCTCTGGGCGCTGTGATCTGACTGAGAATCTCTCTGTGCGCAGATGTCCTGCAAAAACTACACCCACAGCTGTAAATCGCAAAGCCCTCCCCAATCTGGTGGTTAGCAACAATAAATAATGATTTTTCTAATGGGAACTGGCCAGCATTCAACCCACTCCTTGATTATTTTTTTTTTAAGCAAAGACTATTTATATCGAGAGGCTCGCAATAAGTAAGACTGTCCAATTTCCTCGAGATCAAAAAGCAGCCAAAGGGGGAGATTTCTGGAAGCTCAAGCTACGGGGACTCGTATCGGAGCAGGCAGACCCCGAACCGAGATCCCAGCACCATCAATGCCCACAAAGCACCAAAACCGTGGGGTGACCCGGCTCCTCGGGCTCCCCGCTTCAGGTCTTGTGAGGACACGGGTGGGTGGGCGAGCACAGGAAGGGGACGGTGCAGAGACGCGCCTACGCAGTGTGTGTTTCAGTCGTCATCGCCCAAATCTCCCTCACCGTAGGTGGCCCAGGATGGTCCGGCACACCGGGACCAGCACACTCTGCCTATGGCACGACCAGCACAACCCTACAGGAATCCAGTGGGGAACAGACATCCATCCTCCCGGCGCGCTCTCCGCTCTGCCGAGCCGGCGGGCTGCTGAGCCCCTCCTCTCTGACGTTTCCAAACTCACTAAGCCTTTTTCCTTACAAACGTGGTGAACTAGGCAAGAAGAATAAGTTCACACTTGAAAAAAAAGAAAAAACTTTTTTCTTTAAAGCACAACTTTTTTTGGGTTCCTGACAAAGCAATATTCTCCAGGCCAGTTGGAATCTGGAAAAATACACTTACTCAGCCTAGCCACCATGACTCCAATAACAATTATAAAATGTCCAATAAAACTTGCATGTAATGTCAATTCAAATCTTGAAAAGCAGAATTAAGTGGTATATCAACATTAAACTTTATTGCTTCCTTTGCAGAGCAGAAGTATTGTCAATAAAAGTCATTCTGAATGAAGAAAAGGGCAGTAAATATTAAATAAACAGGTTTTTGTTGAAATGCTATAAATGCACCAGAGCTGCATTTTACACTGGGACCCTTTTTTCCTTTGCAGACTCCCCTCATGATAGAAATAAGTCAGTAATTGCAAACTATCAATAAAGCGCCAATTAAAGGGTGGTTAGATGCATGCATTTACAATATGTCATTATGAGCCTTTATTGTATGTAGTTGGCTTTTTCAGATCCCACTGGCTCCGTCTGAAGTCGCCCAGCACACCAACAGTCGTGCTGCTCGTTAGGGGCCCTTGGAGGAGCCGTGAGGGTGCTGGAGGCGAGGGCCAGCCCCAGAGCCCTGGCCGGGGGCTTGGGGTACGTCCCCCGTGCGCCCCGGGACACGGCAAGGATGGAGAAACCCAGAGCCGAGAGGGGGATGAGAGAGGAGCGTTTGGTCCGGCTTTTCGGTCACGGAAGTTTCTTCCGGCAGAGATGGGAAGACAAAGCATAGCTATCTCAGGCCATTACGCTATCATTTTTCTGCCAACGCAGAAGTGAGCAGAGCACGACAGCTCTGCCCCGAGATACGACAGCCGTGCCAAAGCCGGGGAATTTGGCAACGCGGTTTGTTTTCTGACAGGCCACTCACCGTGGTGTGTTCTGCTCCTTTCTAGGTCTACTCACCTTAGAAAGAGCCATCACCGCCCTCCCTACGCTTCCTTACACGCAAAAGTATTTCTACTCGCAATTCCTGCTTCCTAATCCGATCTCCACCACGTCTCAAGAGCCGCCTGCTTCTGCAACAAGCAGCTGACAGAGATGGGATGTTTTGCTTTGTCCATGAGACAAAAGAGCAGGTTTTTTTAGGGTTGGGCTGAATCTAATCCTCCCAGCGACACCGAAAACCTCAGGTGCGATGCCCGTCGCAAGCACAACTGGCACCTCGTGGAGCAATGCCCCGAGACCTCTTTGGGTCCGACCTCTTCTGCCCCGCTGCCGGGAACTCCAGCTGCCTGAGAAGATCCATCCCAACAAAAAAACCCTGATGCTAAAAGGCGTGTTGAGCGAGCAAAGGTACAAGCTGTATGTTCGGTGGTACGCAGGCACAACGGGATGCGTTTCGGGAGCAGAAGGAGGAGTGGGCATCTCTGCGAGGGCACAAATCCTGCGGGTTTTATGTCAGGCCTTTAAAATCCGATCAGCATTTTTGTGGTTTACCGGTAAGAGTTTATAAGCTGTTCTCCAGTTTAATCATCACACGTATTTACAGGAAGCAGGAACAGCTACCAAGTATGAATTTCACGATGCTGAAATGATATTGAACGAACACCGCGGTCAGCAAGGGCCGAAAGCTGCGCTTCTGCGAGTCAGAGTGGCTGGGGTTTACTGAGCTCTTTGCTGGGTCAGAGATGACAGAAATCAGATGCGGAGCAGGGAAGTATATACGCAGGAGCTTCTGTCCTCTGACTTTCGCACAGATTTATTTATTTCATGTATAAAAAAAAACCCCAACAAAATCGACTGGAATGTGAATGCCATTAATTTTTGAAGAAATTAGTTTCACTATGAACCTAGGCTCAGTAAACCTGGTGGTTGTAAAAAGCAGCCCAAGTGTTTTCAGATATATTGAATGTTAAACATAAAAAATCCCTTCAAAGGGTGAAAGATGTCTAAAAAAATTAACTTTCGGAGAAACTGCAAGTATTCATCCTAGCCTTCCACAGCTGCCGGATCAGACCCTTTGCACTAGTCCTGGGCTGACATTTCTCTGCCATCCATATGAATGGAAACCAAACCAGCGGCAAGGGAAACAAACCTCCAGCAACGCACTAAGAGCAGCCACGCCAGCGCAAACCACCCGAGAGCCAACAGTTAATAGCTGTGAATCATCTTAATTCACTCGAGCCTGAACTCTTGACCTGCCGATTGAGTCAGTTCCTCTGGATGCTGCTCCTGCTCGGAGAAGACGGGCTCCAGCGAACCACACCACCGCCGCCGCTCCCGGCACGCGTGCCTGCGTCCTGGCTGCCGGTTACGGAGCCGGCATTGGGAATGTGTTTCTGCATCCCGGCCATCCAGGTCCCAGACCACCCTACGGCCCCCAGGCGCAGGGAGAGGTTTTACACCCTTCGAACACCCTCTGGTCCGTCCTGGGTGAAGACGTGACCCTTAGGAAGGAAACCCGGGAGCATCTCACCTGGAAGAGGATCTGCAAGAGGCCGTGTACGATGCACATCCGCCGTCCCAGGAAGAGAAAGAACGGCACCACCAGCTCGATGAAGTGGTTGACCAGGGTTTCGAACTGATGAAACCACCACGGCGAGCGATGCATGAAGTAGGCGATGGGGTTGGGCACTGGCTGCGTCTGAAAGATGGAAGAAAACAAGAATCAGTCCCCCTCCAAGGCTCATCATTGAGGGGAGCTACAGAGCTCTTGGCCTTTTTCCTTGTTTCTTTCCCCAAGTTTGCTCACAGAAGAAGCATCTTTTGCTTCTGGGCACTCGTTTCTTTTTAGAGAAAATTACTTCATTCAATTTTCTTCATGCAAACCCAAGGAATTTTTAAACCAACACACCATCTAAAAACCAAGAGTTTTAATTTTCTCTTTTTTCATCATTACCAAAACCCACTCATCTGAAATTAAACCACTATTATTTAATACTGAAATGTTACACATAGCTCGACACCGACGGATGTTAAATTGCTCTGCATGACTGCTGAAGATCATCAGAGCAACTAAGCAGATACAGAAACTGAGAAAAAGATTTTCTCGGGGTCACACAGTAGGTCAAACACAGCCAGGAATGGAAACCAGATTTCGAGACCTAGGAGAAATTCTTTCAAAGTGTTTAAATTTGAAATAAATGTGGTGGTAGAGTTGCTTTCCAAAATCGTAATTTGGGAGAGGGAAGTGTAATGCCTCTAAACATGCTATATTGGTTAAGGTATTTACATACTGGCCTTGTGACAATATTATTCTTCTATCAGCCTGAAATTTTTTGACATCGGGAGATCTTCCGTCCAGTACAATAAAGCTGCAAATTTTACAAAGGAAACAAAACCAAATCCTCATTGGTTAATAACTGCCACCCTTAGAAATGCTGCAATTTTAGCAGAAAGAAAGAAGTTACCAATTTATCTTGGCGTATATGACAAGCTCAAATTCGTTAGTATTGTTTTAGAACTGCGACAAAAAAAAAGAGAGGATGAAGATGCAAATTTTAATTGAAGGAGACACAACACATCTTTAAATTATTTGTAGTTAAATCAAAAATACAAACAAAACAGGGAAAATACTGTACGATGCATGGCAACTGAGCGTGCTTCCACTGCCAAATCCCACAACTATTGTAATTCCTTATTAGCAAAGCTGGGATTAATAAAGCTGTTGCTTTATATGGGTTGGAGGCTGCTGTAACCCCTTAGGACAGGAGACCGCATCCTTCCTTCCTCGGACAGCGGTGCCGGATGGAGCGGTGTCGGGGTCAAGGAGCTCTGCCAAGTCCGCTCCGGCAAGGGGGTGGGGGGTCAGGGCTCCCCCCGTCCCGGGGCAGCAGCAGCCCCGGGTGCCACCGAGGGTCCTTCCCCTCCGCACGGGACCTGTTTCGAGTTAATCTGCTTGTTGGACTGCTCTTGAGCATTCCCAGAATGCAGGGAGGCTCATTAGGAGATTTTTTTACCTTCATCCCAAATTGCTGAGAAATGCTTTTATCCTTCCAAAACGGCAGGTTCCTTTCTCAGCTGCTTCTATTTTTGATTTTTTTTAAGTGCTTTAACCAAAACTGACCTAGATGAGGTATCAGCCCTACAGGTTGTAATATTTAGCCCGAGATGAGCCGGTTTCCAGTGCATAATTGCCCGCTTCTAACACGCCAGAGCCGCGGGAAGGCGGCATTCCTGCTTATCCCCTCCTGCAACGCAGCCACCGCCTGTCTCCCCATCGGCAGCGTGCCTGGATCCGCTCCCTTCGACGCAGGCAGCCCTTACGGCCGGGGACCACGGAGAACAGGCAGTATTACGCATGTAATTACATACCTACTTACACACGTAATTAACTCTCGTAAGGCGACGGCGCTGAGCAGTTATATATTTGACTGTGGCTTTGCAGGGCTGGGCCGACACTGTTTAATTTTAAAGCAAGGACCGTCCTTAGCTATCGAACGTGCCATTCGGTTCCCCCATCCCCTGGCTCTCCATCACAGACTCACGCCGATGCCCTCATCCGTCAAGGCCAACCGCAGCCAGCAAATCCCGCTCGTTGCTTTGGGCTGGGACTCAAGACATCTTCCCCCCAGCCTGCTGTGCTTAAGGGCTGAAAGATAAAATTCTTGCCTCTAGACCCAGTGCAGCGGGACAAGGAGCAGGAGAAAGTTCTTGGTTTGGGCTCACGCTGCAGCCACGTGGGGGCTCGTGTGGGAACAGCCCAGGCTGGCCAGCTGGGTCTGCTGTGGCTTATGGCTTTTAGCGGCAGCCTAATTCTTATCCTGAAGTAGAAATGGGGAAAAAGGAGAAGCAAAGTACAGAAATCTGGCGTGGGTTAATAATTTAGCCCCAGGTGCTATAGCATTTCCATCCTTCACCTTATCAGCGTTGACACTATCACGGTGTCAGCGGGGGCAATGCTGTGCGATAGGCAAGATAACTCAAATGACAAACAAGACCGAAAGTCTAGAACAGCAGCAGACACACCACAAATAACACAGGGTTCCTCGGCATTTGTTTTGACAGAGGGAACGAAATGCCTTTGGTAAGAGCAGTGCTGGCGATGGAGCCTCTGGGGGCACTATCAGTAAGGGACCCTTCCTCCCCACCGCTGCGGCCACTTCTCCGGTGTGTAAACCTCAAGTACGGAAAACAAAACACAGAGATAGAGAAGCGATTTGCGTGTATCAGAAATTCGTTAAAAGGCTGCTGGGGGAGGAGAGCGCTCGGTGTGTGTGTGTGTGTTCCTCCCAATGCCTTCCAGATGCTGCGAGCACGGGTGTAGCGCGGCACAGGTTTCCCGGGGAGAAAGCCGTGTTTACTCGGGAAGGGGGTGTTGAGGCAAGAGCAAAGACCCAGAGCAACGTGTGAATCACAGCGGCCCCGAACGCAGGCACCTGTGATACTGGAAAGCTTGCTGGTTCCTTCCTCTGCCCCAGTCAACCGCTGCCCAGGGGTGCTGGGGGCACCCGACGGCCGGTCCGGTGGGTCCCGCTGGGGCTGGGGGAGAGCACCCGGGGTGCATCGCTGGGGTTGGAGAGGGTACCTGCCCACCCCAGGCATGCCTAGTGCTTTCCCAGTGTAATCATAGCCTACGGAAACATCGCGGAGGTGTCGGAGGCGGCGGTGTCAGAACCCGGGAGGAGGGAAAAGCATTCCAGGATCACTTCACCCGGCTTGTCTCGCTGGGGATTTTGAGCTTTACGCTTTGCTTTGTGGTTGCTTTGCAAGGGAAAGCATCCTAGGAAGCGGCCAGGAGTTCCCCTACATCGAGAACTGTGAACTCCTGACACACACAGACACGGAAAAATGCAGCTCCAAGTCAGATGCAACTAAATAAACAAGCCCAAGGCAGACGCATGGTGAGAGGAACAGAGCAGAGCCCTTGTCTCCAACAAGCCTCATTTCTGGATACCTCTGTGAAACATAAAATGTTTTTAAATAAAAAAACGATTAGCCAAAACCAGCTTTATGTGTCAGCACAAGGTGCAATATAATAAACTTCCTGCCTCCCTCACACCTCCAGCAGCCGGAGAAAAACTGCGCTGCAAATGCGTTTTGAAATCAGATTGGGGAAAATTAATTCCATAATTCACGGGGCAGATTTGTAACGTGTGACTGCGGGGCGACACTCGGCGGGGGCGGCTGAATGGATTCTGGGTCGCCAGCTAAGGCATGTTCTCTGGCTTGTATCTACCAGGTTTTATGAGGGCTGGTAACAGATTCTAAAAATATGCACAATAAACTGTTTTTTCTCCCTAAGGGGTCTATGGTTTAATTATGTTCTTAGTGAGAACCATTAAAGTGCTAAGTACCTGAAGACTCCTAATTTACTAAACTATACGCTACTAAAACCCAACAGAAGGCTATTATACACCAGAGTAAACGCTCTTCTCTGGGACTGTAAATGCACATGGTCTCTCCTCTCAGCCTCCTTATTGGTATGGCATTACATAAACTCCGACGGCGTATTTAATCCCAGTGTTAGATACCCCAGCTCAGCCTAGGGAAATCTCCAGGCTCTCCTACACGTGTGCATGAAAACAAGTCCCACATTGTCCTCGAACAACCCACTGCTCAGACAGGGCTGGCGATGTTATTCTTACAGCGTGAGCGGCACAAATCCCATGCAAGTAACCGAGCCGCACGGGAGGTGAAGTTGGAGGGGAGGGAAGACCCTCTTCTCTCAAGATCACGAACGAGGAGGAGCCCAGAGCTAGATCAAGGAAGTTTTATCCTTCGCAACGACGGGGTTTTACCTTCCTTCTCTCCGCCATAAACCGCGGCACGGCTTCAGGAGCCTCTGTTGTATCTGCTCGCTCGGCTGAGCACCTCAACAGCTCGAACTCACAAGGCGTCTTTCAAAACACGGTAGCAAGTTATGAATGAATCGGTTTCAGAAAGGTGAACAAAAAATCCATTATTCTACCTGTTTGTATAAGGTAAACTCCTATTATCTATTGATTCAGATAACCAAAGGTATACTTGGCATTAATATTAAAACAACGCTAAGGACAGCCTTTCAAAGTATCACCCTGGGTGCCCATCGCAGAAATCTGGCTTGGGGAAAAACAAAGCGAGCCATAAATAATTCCTGTACACTCTAGATACTATCATTTCTTTCCCCATTGAAAGGCGCCTACTTAACCAAACCACTCAAATCCGAGCGCACTTAATGGCAGAAAGATCTTGAAAAACAGAAGGAAATGGAACAACTGCAAATATTAATAAATTATGAGAGGAAGCAACTAGTCGGTCAAAAGAAATAGGATTCACTTGGCACAACAAACACTTCAGTAACAGCTTGCGGGCACCGGAGACTCCAACAGTCAAAAGAGAGGGAAGCCTTTGGCACAAACAGAAAGGTGTGAAGAACAGCAGTACCCTGGAAAACCAGGCTGAGAGGTATTATTGAATGTTTTCCCGAGCGTTTGTGGAAGGTACAGATGAACTGTAAAGCACAGTACTCCAGCTTCCCAAGGCACTGAGGCATGAACTCATCTTCTCAGCTTCAAAGAATAACTCTCAGTTCTCTATACTCTGGACCGAAAAATAAAAGGGATTCTCCATCGCAGAGCATAATTTGATCAACATGATCCAACAGGCTGTTTCTCTGCCAGTCTATTCTGCTTTAGATCTTGACCCTTCCTCCTTACGCATCTGCAGATCAAAGCTCCACTTTCCCAAGCCCGAGCAGAAACGGCTTCCCAGCCCCGGGCAGAAGAGCAAGAGGCAGCAAGCAGAAAGGAGATAAACTGGGTCACTCCCAGCTGCTGGGAAGTGTGGGAAGATGCGTGTCTTGACTGAAGTCAGACCATCTCGTGCTGTACAGTAACCAACGACTCCTGCAAAACACCCTTCTTCATAACAGGGGGGATTACGGAGAGCTGCTGCTTCCTCGCCGCTTGCCGGTGAGGCTTTGTGGTAGGTGCTCAACGTGTGCAGCAACCTTGATTGATGAACAACCTAGCGATTTCGCACAAAGATACACATGTAGGCAAGGGTTTTGAAAGGAAATTGAGCAGCAAACTGCTCAGCCTCTTGTGTAAATCCCAGCGGTACCTTGTGCCGTGTGTATTTTATACATACATTCATGCGCACAAGGCTCCACGTGCACGCTACTAACATACTTGCATACACAACAGCTAACCGGCTAAAAATAGGCCCTTTGAAACTTTCCAACTATTACTATGATTCCAATCAAAATAAAATCAAAAGAAAAAAAAAAAAAGTTGTATCTGTCTTAAAATGCACAGAGATCTAATGTCCGGGTGGGTCACAAGGGGTCGGCTCTTCAGCCACACAATATCAATATAATTAAGTCTCGCTAGATTTATCCAAAAGAAAAGTTACCTATATGTTCTTGCTGGGCAGAACTTCCCTTGTCCAGTCAATAGTAATATTCAGTTCATAGAAAAACATACTGGAATCTGCCTGCTTTAAGACAGCAACCCAAGCCAAGGAGATGTGTGTTTGACTCGGTGCCAGCACGACCATAAAATGTTGGCAATTTAGTAGAGACGTAGTGCCGCGCCACTCTCCCAAAGGACCTAAATAAACTTCAGATGTAGAACATATATTTTTACTTTTTATATATATAAATCTGCTGTTTCATTTTTAACTCCTTTCCCCAGCCGTCCCTCCGTCTAAGGTTTTCCAAAGCTGAAACAGGTCCCTACTTTTCCCGGCTGAGCGAAGCCTCAGCAATGAAAAGTTAAAAGCATGAAAAATCAAGAAATGATTCACGTCTGGGCGTTGGGTTTCTTGGGGAATGATGGCTGCACATGTGGCTACAAATGCCGAAGGGGAAAAGGTCTTGGGAGAAAATTCTGCTGTGCAATTTCATGCCTTGGCGTTATAAAATATCCCGAGGAATCTTTTTTTCCTGTTCACTAAGTTGCACTTGCAAAGTCACCAGCGTAGGTGAAACCTTCCTGCCACATCCGTGACATTTAGCTACAAAGCCAAGCTTTGCTCATGATGAGTCAGCCCTGATTTACACCAGCACGAGCGAGGACGTACTTCAGCAGGGGTGCACCGAAATGACGGATTTCTGAATTCCAACTAGTTGGGTGGGGGCAGAAGGATCTATAGCTGCACTGTTTGCTTTTCCAGACTGCACCCTACCTCCTGGTCAGAGCTATCCTTCTCCAATAACAAAGACCACATTTCCACGGCGCACAGCATACCTGTTTATTGACTCTATTCCTCCATAGCGTGCCTCCGAGCTGCTCGCTGTATATAGAGTTAATTGTGGATGTATTACAGATTCACCTATTTATTCTGTACATTCTTGGAGGGGTCCAGAGCTAAAATTACACAAGGAACCGCTGAAATGTTCAGGCTATTTATTTGTTCAAAATCCCTCTAAAATAATTAGCAGAGCCTGCAACAGACATCTTGGCTCTGGTGGGGCCAGAAGAAGCTGGTGCAACCAACTACGGGTCATTACTGCCTTTGGGGAGAAGGCCTGTTGATTAAGAGCACCAGAGATGGGTCACGTTTGGTTTAGGGAGCGGACCAGGCTGGAAGGTATGTCTGTAAGAAACAGGAGCTAAGGGCAATACACGCTTACCAAGAAGGTCCCATCCCAAAGGCAGCGGGGAAGCTGCAGCAATCCTCCTCCAGGTTTGTGATATCCAGTTGCCAAAAGATGGTGCTCTCCTGGTGCGTCTCATACTCCGAGATTTTCCGACCCAGCGATGTGCTCCCTGGCCTGGCGCTCTCCGGTGGAGCTCACCTTCCCTGGCGGATCGTGAGGCAGGTCGCTCACCAATATTTTAAATTGCCATTTAAAAGCATATTGCAAATGTGATCCTTTAATTGGTCACTATTATGGCTTTCTATTAGAGAAGACAAGTTTTTCCACACAAGGTAAGCCCTTGCGAAAGCACTGAAAATGTTTAAAAACAACCCAGTCCTGATATATTTATTATATATTTCTCTATATATAAATAATTTCATGAAAAGGAACGTACTGAGTGGAAACTCCATTTAAAATGTGATCCCAGATGGTGGCAAAGCTCTAAAATTGCAAGGCAACATGTAAAGAAAGATTAACGACCTCAAACAGGCACAAATTTATGAGGTGAAAGCCCCTGTAATCCTAGAGAAAAATGATACCAAACGTTAGACTAGACAGCTAGAAAATACCTCTGCTTAGTTCATGTGGCCTCTGCCATTTTACATTTTCTTTTAATACACATTACTTTTGGGTTCATTTAGTCTTTTCTCCTGCAGGCCAGAGGTATCGCTTTGGTACATGAGCATGATGATGGATTTGCCAGCTCCCACCAGGTACCCCCTTACGAGCAACTGGTAAATCGGATAACACGCAACCGCTATGCTGCCACATCCCAGGAATAAGCAGCCGAAAGGAGAGAAAACGGAGCCAGGACAGCACGTCAAGCATTTATCATCACTGCAAGACCCAAAGCTCCACCATCAAGTGGACTGAGATGACATTTCCAACACTAAAGCTCAGGCAGGTCCTTATTCTGCCTGAGTACAAAACGTTTCGAAGGAAAGGACGTCAACGTTTCACCCCAAAGAGCATGGGTCACCCCGGCGACCAGCATCTTCCATGCTCTTAACTCCAGCTAGGACCAGATGGGACCTCTGGGTCCCACAGCCCATTTCCTCGAGATCTCTGGCACCTTGAAGAATCCCTTGATAATCCTGTTCATCCCTCTGGTGATTCCCCTCTGTGACCTCTGCAAGGTCACTTGCATGGTCTTCTCTGCACCATTTTACTACGATATTTTTCTGCGAGAATTTTCAATGAACTGGGATTTTCTGACCTTTTCAGCAGAGCTCCTGGCACGCTTTAGTTGATAACGCAGCCGTGGAATGATACCAAAATTAGTGTGTTTTTAAACCAGTGCAAACAAAAGGATATTCAGTCAACACGACACAGCAAGACAGCACAGAGCCAGCGCTGCTGTCACGCACGGCTGCTTTGCTGGGCTCACTGTTTCAAACCATGGTTATTCTCTGGTTTGCTGTAGCCCTTGGATGTAGCAGATGAGCAGGGAGCTTTGGATGCAGCACTGGAATGCTGCCTGCTACGGGCAATGGACAACCATTACCTGTGGGTACAACGAGGACAAGGACGCACGAACCAAAAGCTACCCCAGGACTCCTGTCCGCTGCTTTGCAAATCAAGGTCTCTCTTTTCCATCAGAAGTTGCAGAGCCCTGGGCTGTGACGGTGTCCTGCTGCCAACAGATAGAGCCATAACTACCAGAGGGTCGAAAAGTATTTAAAATTCATTTTAAGTACTACAAATACAGATCACAGGCTGCCCTAAGCAGCTGAAACTGAACCTACAGTGTAGAAGGTCAGAAGAGGAGGAGGAGGAAAAACTGTCTGCCATGTTAAAAAAGAAGACAAGCTTGCATTCAATTAGGAAAAAGTCCATGCCCCCAGAGCACAGCCTGCTCTCCCTGCTGAGGATCTACAGGCAAATCGTCTTCTGGGTCTCTCGGTACAACTCTGCTATGTCCAGTTGAGAACAAGTGCAGCAAGGGGAGATACCCTGCTGAGAAGCACGTCCCTCTGCCACCCCTGCGAGCAGTCAGGATGCCTGCAGGGACCGTGGCAGCTGCTGGGTTATTTTCAGCCTTTCTACTCTCATCCAAAAGGTGCCAGCGCTCTCCCCTTCCCAGCGTGGAAGGCCGCGAAGTTTCCTGAAGCAGGGAAAGCCCCAGATACAGTTGCCTGCAATAACAGAGCTGGAAGGGTCACGGACATCATCCTTGCAGATCTGCCCCAAACTTCCAAGTTATTGCCAAACCAGCCAGTGCCCATTTTCCATCTACACCAAATACCGTCACGATGATGTGCAGTACCTTCTCTCTCTTTGGGGATGCGCTCTGAAGGGCAAATCCACTGCTTTAGAGAGAGGGTGCAAGAACATCTTTCTGAACGTCTTTCCAACCTCTGTGCCTGCTCAGGCAGACCCGGGGCTTTCACCTACCATCCACGACTCTAAAAATGGACCATGGCTGCTCTCCCAGAGCCCTCATTACTTCACTTTTTTTTTCCTTTTTAAAAGTCCAGTGCTAAAACCAGGATTGTATCTCCTTCAGAAGGCTTGCTTTTTCTTTGGTGTGTGCTCATAAATACGATGTTCAGCACCAGGCCAAGGAACACATGGGCAAAACCCGCGGGTGGCAAACGCCAGCAAAGCCCCCGGCTCGTGCCTGTGTTTGGATTAGGCAGTTTCGTGGCCTGGACGTTTACAGTTGGGTTAGTTTGGGGTTTTTTTTTTTTTCACAACTTGAGACAAACAGTGGGATCTTTCATAAAACGTGTTCACAAAGGGTAAATTGTGCCATTAGGAACCGACTACCTGGACGGTCATTTGAATTCTCCAAACTGGAACGCTACCGCGGTCCATGCCAAATCCAGTGCCGAGGGCAGGAGGGGGAACTTGGCGTCACGGGCTGCCTCGTTTAACTCTCCAACTGCCCGAGAGACTGAGTACGCTCAACACCATCTGCCTCAAATGCGGCTATTTCAACCAGCCAGCTGGTTTGAGCAGTCATTGCTGTAAATGAAACATCCAAGGGGTGGAAGGGGCTTAGGGTACGGTGGGAAAGGCGTCCTGGTGCTGGGTACCTCTGCGAGACACCTGGGCTTTACTGAGAAGTCAGAAAAAAAAGGAGAATAATGTAAATTGAAACATTCATGTTAAAATGAAACAAAAGAGTGATCCCAACACCAACCAGGTGTTTTTGCAAGGCTGGAAAGGGTGAAACTAGTTGAAGATGGTCAGCTCCCATCCATCCTCCTGGATGTTTGTACAAAGAGCTGCCACGTTTTCCCATAACGCTGTTAACGGTAACTTAAAACATCCTTCCAAAAAAACAAAACCCCCTGAACTGTCTCTTCACTCCAACAGAGAGGTGCAAAAATGGATGGCTATCATTAAGAATACATGTTTTGCCTAAGAGTCCCAGCACGCAGCCTTTGAGAAGCCCTGGGCAAGTCTTCTGGGGTGGGTAACATCAGTGAAGCCTGCTCCTCCGTGCTCTAGTCGTTGTGGCACCAGATTAATACATTTTTATTTCTTTAGTGTCTGGTCATTAAAGGCAAGATGAAAATAAAGGTCCTTGGGATTTGAGAAAGTATAGGAAATGGAGCTACTCTACCCATCTGTACTGAGAAGAACACCCAGGTACCTCCCGGAGCAGAGAGAAGAGATCTGTGCTCCTGTAGACCTCACCTCTTTGCTTTAGACACTGAAATAGAGATCTGTAACACATTCTCATCTTGTTTCGTATGTTCTTCCAGCCCATTTTTCAGCAGTAATGCCTGACAACTCCGCCACATATGTTTTCCAATTTATTGACAAGCCTTGCATGGTTATAATAAAGATGTAATTTTTTTTGTTAATCCAAAATGGTTATGCCAATTCAATCCAAGTTTAATATACAGATAAAATAACGTGATATATCTTATACCTATTCTCCTCTAGAAAATACATTGATATAAACACCAGGATAACTCTGCCCACTAGTCCACAGTATTTTACAAATTTAGCTATTTCTTTGTAGCTGAAGCAGTGCAGCTTCTGGATACAGGCAAAAAAATTTCTCTGCGATACATGGTCAAAAGGGCCTTTCAAATAGGCGTAGAAATTAGTCATCCCGTTCACTGGGTACTTAGTGATGCTCACGCTAAGGCTGCTTTACTCTGCTAGAGGCACCAGCTCCGCAGGACACACTGTGGCTGATTCAGGAGAATTCAGGCCTGAATCTCCTGTTCATCTAGGAGCACTTATAGAGTAGGATGGGATAAAAATAATCCTTTTGTTTCCTAGGGAAAAAAAGAAAGAAAAAAATCTGCCAAAGCATAAGAGTCTGGAAAGCAGCGCATGTCGCCTCCTGCGTTAGCCATTCTCCTCCGTGTGAACAAGAAAGCAGGAAAAACCAGGTAGCTGTCCCCGAGATGTAGCCAAAAGCTTAGCAGAGCTTACTTCTGTTTTAAGCTTTCTCCCTAGTAACAAAGGATGCAGACTGAAAGAATTTAGGACAAGTGAAACGATTCACTAGAAAACTCTCTGCCATGAGGAGCCGACGCACAAACTCTTTTAACAGTTGGATGAACCCAGCAGCCAGTTCTCTCTCTCGCCAACGAATCGCGCCTCTACAGCCACTTCAACAGGCATTGCCTCTTCTCGTGTGGAAATCATTCCAGTAACTTTTTTTTAACAAAATTAAAGGGTTAAAATAGTGACTTCTCGCAAAGGCACGTCAATTTGCTAGGAAGTAATACGCACACGTAGTGACACAGATAGAAATATTAAATTCTGCTAATGCCAGGAAACAGGCTTGGGCACCTTTGGACATCTGGATACAAAAGTGTGCTTGTTATAAATGTCCTCGTCCTGCTTAAGGCCTTCCTCGGGTAAAAATAATAATTACCTATATTTTTAAGGACAATTTAGGAATGGAAATTTCTACAGTACACTCTTAATAACTCTGGTGGTTTATGTTCCAGCACAAAAACGTGACAGATTTTAAGCAGCACGTGCTGGAGTAGCTTGTTAACCAAGAGGGACTTTAGGTCGCCTACAGGGTTGGGTGAAGTCTCTCCCACCAGCACCAACCAATGCACATCTGAACGTTCAAATCCTTTTGCCTCGAGGTCCGTCAAGTATTGCACTTGTGTAATCGCCTTGCTTGTTTTGTAAGTGTTGCTTGTTTCTATGCTTTTCTAAAAAAAAAAAAAAAAAAAAAAAAAAGGAATTCTGTACACAGATAAATTCCACCCAATAAATGTGTCGCTCTGCTATCCCTGCGGACATAATAATGCCCTCACACTCGTCCCGAGTTGGAGAGCTTGCAAATCATCGTTATAAATAAGACTGCCGACCTAAGCCAAACATCTCATTTTTGATAAAGCCTTTTACCTCCTTTCCCAACGCCAAATAACATCCCAGAGCAGGAGCTCAGAGCCCGAGCAACCTCGGGACGGCAGCCCCCTTCCTCCGGCTCTGCCTCCCGGCTCGGGGCCGCGGTGCCCGTGCCGGCCGGTCCCTGTGCCGCCGCGGGGCTCAAGCCGTCGTGTTTACCCGGGGTGGGTTTCGGGGCTGAATTTCTCGCATATTCCCCTACCGCTGGCACCAGCCCCTCAGCCCCCCGGGAGAGGCGCGCGCCTGCCCCAAACACTGCGCCCATTGATGCTGCGGGGCTGGGGCGATGCTGGGGGGGGGGGGGGGGTGTTTGCCTGATGAAGTTAGGTTCTCGCCGGGTATTTAATATTCCCCGTCATGCAGGCCTGTTTCTCCTTGAGCCTGCCTGTCAGTTAAGCCCGGGGATGTTTATTTTAACGGCCACTTGTGGTCAAGGCTGGTGCCAGTTGTACGGCATCGGTTACGCAGATTTAACACTGGGGACTCGGCCCCCGGCTCCCAGAGCACGGAAGGCAGCCAGGGCCGCCCCGGCCTAATGCGAAACAACTGAAATCTTCCAGCAGTCCCTGCTCCAGCTTTAACCCTTGCCGGGCAGGAGCCAGGCTGCCTCCGCAGCACCGTCTCAGCCGCCGACAGCAGCTGCTGTCCCTGTATCCCTTCCCCTTGGGTCTTCTCCGCTCTCCTGCTCCCCAAACTGCTCCCCCCGCAGCAAAACGTCTCGTTGGGGTGATGATCTGAAAAGCTGCAAGAAGAAACAGAAAACGTATTCAGTTGCTCAAGGGCGCAGCTTTGGCAGGGGGGAAGGAGAGGATTTTTATAGCTGGTATGGATTTAGCATCACAGCAAACTTCTGTGGGGAGCGATGCCCCGGGGCGAGCGCGGGATGCTCTGCACCTCTGCCTGGCCAAGCCCCGGCCACCGACACGTCCCCTGCTGCTATCACCCGGTGACAAAAGGCCAAACCTCCTCCCTACGACAGGCGCCCGGCTTCAGCGCACCCTTCCTCCCCAAACCCAAGCCTCGTAGAGAGCAAACACGCAGCGCAACGCGAGAGCTGGGAGGATGCTAAAATGTTAAATCAACTGTGTCCCGCAGCACAATTATGCATCATTTTTGATCGTCTGGACGGCCTCCAAGATGCTAATCAGCCCCAGATTAAGTCATCAACCAAACTGATGAGCAATCACATTTTGTCAGGACAGCTGGACATCATTACTTGGGAGCTGATCTTTCACCGGCGAGGGAAGGCGGCTTTTTGCCATTGATCAAACTGGAAGAGAGGAAAGTGGGAGGACTACAGAGGACCTGCGCTGAGTTGCCGCGGTCTCTACACACCGGCAGCTCCAGCTCTCTGTCCTACGTGTGCTCACAAAAATTGCCTCTTACCATCCCAGGGCAGCGACCGCTGCCTTTCACCAGGTCATCGCCGCCGTGCCGGTCCCGATCCGTCGGCAATGACCGCTCCCAGTCTCAAAGCAAGCACGTGTTGAAGTGTTCTGCTGAACGACTACACACGTCAAGAGGCAAACGTCAGCCTGTGGAAGTGCTTTAACTTGACAATCACAGATACTGTTAGTAACTATGCGGGACAATAATTAAGACACCCACTAATGGTGGAGTACGGAGAAAACCTAAGCGTTGCAATGCTCAAATCCCAACTTCATTTGTTGAGAATTTGTTAATGGGAACAGATTCAAGGCTTGTTTGCTATGTAGCCCTGCTGGGTTCACGGAGTTCTAACTGTGATCAGAGCTTTTCTCTAAGAGTTAAAACCTGCCCAGTAAATAATTTAAAACTGGAGGAGAAGCAGTCTAGATGTCTAATAAGGAGATACAAAATATGTCTAGAAGAATCAGTACAAAATACTCATCCTGAATTTCTTGCTCTAAAAATAATGCAATATGAAAAAAATAGATGTATGCCGGCAATACTAATTAAGAGAAGGATTTCTTCACATATTTTAATACAGCTTAAGAGGAAATAAATTAACCAGAGTTGCTATCAGGGAATTCACTCCTTTCACAGATCTCAGACGTGGATAACACAGCACCGTGTCTCCAAACAATTCCCTCCCTGTGGTTTTCTCATCTGCGTCAAGTTTTCCACAGCCAACGCACCCCATGCTTTCTTAGGCCGTACCGAGATACGAGAGGGTTCGACTCTTCCAGCCCTCCCCAGTGCCAGCGCACATCTGGCTGCCACACGGGAGCCAACGCTCAGCTGCCCCGTGTCCTCCCTCTGTAACACAGCGATAGATTTTTAAGAGACGATCTTAATAGAAAGACTAAGAGGTGAGAACGTAATTCACCACGTACAGCTAAAACTCTCCCATGCGTTTTATATGTGACTGTAAGGCCCGAGTGGAACCTCCTCCGGTAACTTTACGTCCAAGGAGGAGTTTCTCCTCCCAGCAAGCGAGAGTGCCCACCCGATGCAGAGCAGTAACTCCTTCGCTGATTTAGCTGAACCTGGGCCAAGCGCCTTCCTCAAATCTCGTTACCTGTAACCAACAGGCCATTTTCTAATCCCTACATTTTCATCCCACTGCCTTTGCAATGTCTTTATCAGCTTCTGGAAGCAGATACAAAATTATATACAAATACGAGCACATAAATCAAAATAAAGCCCTACAAAAAAGACCAGCTACACCGTCTCACCCAACAAACCCTCCTCCTGCCTTTCACATATGCTTTTACTTAAACAAGAGATAAAGTTCTGTTATAGCTCAATCAATTTATTCCATTTTGCCATTAATCTTCTAAGTAAAATGGCCATATAAAGCACTCGCTGCAATGTCAGCATCCTAAGTTTCTACAACAACCTAAGAATTGCCTAAGTAAGAAAAAATATTCCAGTGCATCCCCAGCTTGCTGAGGCCACGTGTGAGCAGGGCTTGGACCAGGTGATGTCCGAGCTCTCACCCAACCTCTACCACTCTGCTCTGCTGCAAACAGCCCGCTCCTAGTCAATAATCTGATAAAACCCATTTCCAGCCCAGCCTGGCTCCTCTTCTTCCTCCTGCCTGCGCCGAGGCAGAGCGTGGCACCTCCTTGGCCACACGTGTCGGGCAGAAACAGGCAAATCCTGCATCCAGGTTTGGCTCCGTCGGGAACTCTCCTGCCAAGACGATGGGTTGCCTGGATGTGCGCACCGGCAAAGGCGGCCGGAATCCATGCAGATGCACACGGAAGGGGGACCATGACATTTAAGTCACAGCGAAGGCACAGTTACAGCCCAGCAGGACAACTGCCTGCAGCCTCTTTTTAATTCATTCCTCTAAAAAAAAAAAAAAAAAAAAGGAAAGAAAAAAAGAAGGGAAGAAACTGTCTGTTTCAGAGCAGGTGAGCAAAGTGATGGAGATGAAACAAGAACACAAGCTCAGATGCTTTAAAATAAAACGCTGGGATTACGAAGGCAAAGCTGCATTGCGTTAAAATTCAAGACTAATTTAAAGTCTTGCTCCTTAGTGCAAAAGCTGGAAACAGGCCCAAGCGAACGGAGGAGGGAAAAAATAATAACCAGGCCAATTGTATATTTCTCCTAGAAATTCCATGTCAGAACGTACCTCGCGACTCACACTCGCAGGCTCCAATTTCAATAAATCAACACAGCGTGCAGGGTAACAGTAGCACAAGTCTTTCTCTCTTTCCATAATACACCCAGGTAAAATCACTGTGAAGCAAAGAACAAAATGCCCATTCTTTCTGGTGCTTGGCAAGGGGACAAATTACTTTCTGCACCTCTCTGTGTTGAAGGACTAGTTATTAAATACAGTCTAAGCTGCCTTTCCAGCTGTACTTAAATCAAGGACAAAATAAAGCAAACGCAACTGTCCACAAGAAATTCAGAGAGCAAAAAAGTAATGTTAGGATGAGGCCACCCCCACGCACGTCTCTGCCTACCCAAGTATTTAAATAATTTGGATTTGCAATGCAGAGCAAAGCCGTACAGCTCCATTACACAGAGCCACTGCCCATAACTGCACAGACCTGTGCAATGTGCCACAAGTTTTGCCAATAATTTACAGATTATTCCAACTGTCCAAGCCCAGTCCTGAGCACCTCACTGCCAAGAAAGAGCAAACAAGAAGGTGAGAGTGAGCTCAGAGCTGTCCCATTTACTCATCCCACATGCGTTTGCACAAAAAACCTGGTATTTTTGTTTGGATAGCAGTTTGTCCATGTCTGGGACCCAGTTATGCTGAATGCTGTGGAAATACCGAGGAAGTGACAGATCAGAGCAGAAAGCCTAATAAAGACATGGCATAACTTAAGGGAGGAAAGGAGCACAAAAAAAGTGACGTGGCTAAAATGCTGTATTAAATCAACGCTATATTAAATCAACGCCATCGGCCAGGACAGAAGAGGGGTCTCCCCGTCCCTCGGTCCCCCCGCCTACACCGCCTCTCCTGTAATGACATTTCATGCCACTTCTGCTACAAATCATTTTACATTTCCTTTATAATCCCTCTCCTCTGCGAGGCGTAACTTCGTTACTGGACGGCACCAGGAGCTGAAACTCGCCGCAGGCGTTATCTCGGAGGATGGAGGGCAGTGCCCCGAGCTCCTGCGAGCTGCCAGGAGGGAAGAGCCAGGGTTTGTAGCCGGCCTCTTCTTTTCTAACTCAGTGCCAATTTTGGGATAGCTGGTGGGAACAGAAAACGTCTGGAGAGAGTTTTAAAACATCAGATTTCTCCTCCCGCCGCCCCGAAACTTGAATTTTCAGTAAGTCTCTTGGCACACGGGCTTTTGGAAAGAACAAAAAAGTTCTGTATCTAGAGAAACGTGGTTTATTACAATCACAACCAGAATGTGCAAGTGGTCAGTGGGTCCAACCCCCTGAACTGCCGCTGGAAACCTCTCCTGAAAGCCGTGTACCAGTGGAAGGAGTGGAAGATGTCCCACAGCCAGCGACCCTGCGCGCTACAGAAACCCAGCAGGGAAAAGCAAAGACTTTAGGATCAGACTCTACCATAAAAAGAGCAATCAAATGAAATAAAGCCACAGGCTCGTCCTTTTGGGGGGCAACAGAAAGCAGCGTGCCATGCATAGGTAATTTGGATTTTCCATTACATTCTTCAGTATTTCTGCACAGAGGCAAACTTTCCCCGAATAACCCCTCAACTATTTGTTGTTATTAAATTACATCTTTAGCTTGCCACATAAAACACCTTTGAGACTTTGTGCCTTCCATAAAATATTTAAAAAGTAAGCTTCTCGCCCACACAAGCAGCTCAGTGCATTAAAAGTATGCACCAGCCCAAAAAGAAAAGAGTTGCTAGAACCTATCTATCAGTGATTAACACGTTTCCAAGTCGATGCACTAATTAAAATAAAATTTACAAATAAGTAAGCCAGGAAGTAAAACTCTTTAACAGCACTTGCCATTAAAACATCTATAGTTCACCATAGACAGCAATTTCCTCCTATATTTAGGGGAAAAAACAGTTATGAACTGCTAACCATTGCTTCATGTTAAGCTGGTACCCACTGTTAATAACCTCTCATTCCCAAGGATCAGGAACAAACTAGCAAACACGGGAAGAGCGGCCAACTCTGGAAAGCGCCGAGAGCCCCTCCGGGTCAGACGGACCGAAGAGCCCGCGGCATCTCTGCGGCCGGAGGAAATGCTACAGAAAAACGTAGACAGGGATAATTTCAGACTTATAAATTGGGACCACTTCAGTTCAATAACAATGACACTTCACAGTCTGTCATCATCTTTTAGCAGATGCGCCCGGGCTGTGAACGCAGCCGAGCTGACGTCGCCCCGGCCCCTCTCCCTCGTCCCCCCGACAATCCCTCCCCTCCATGCTGAACCATTTTTTCCACTTCCTCGCCTCACTGCCAGCATATGTATCAAAACTACCCAAATAATTTTCTCCATATAAACATTACTGTGGTTGATCTTATAGAACTTAATTATTTGAAGGCAATCCCACGTGAATAAAGAAATAAACCAGAATTTTCCAGTTAAAAAATAATAAAAAAAGACTCGATAGTCTTATCCCAGAGCAGAAGTTCTTAATATGTAGCACACATGAAACTCATTTCTGATGTTCCCAACCAACAAAGCAACAGACGTTGTATGAACACACTCTTCTGCTCCTCAGCTGAGGGAGCACCAGCTCTGGTCCACCGCAGCAGCTCTTTTGCACACACACAAGCAAGTTACAATGCACAAGCCCCGCAGCTTCACGCGCAAAGCTGATATTCGCACAGACAAATACGTATTTAAACCCTGACTAAGGGTCTGCCCAGGGTCTTGACCCCGTGGACCAAAGTACAGAAGTGTCCTGCAGTTGCACACACATTTGCTCATGTCTTTTTGGAAGTCTGCATCTCTCCCAGATGCTACAATGGATACCTGGAACAGGCAGAGCAACGACCCAGTCCTGCGTTTCTTATAAAGCACTAAGGGCTAAAGTGATTCTACATAAACTTCTTATCCAACAGTACATCTTGACTTAAAAAGGACTGAACTCCAAAAACGTGATTCCAACACCTGCAGCACGTCCAGCCGGTCCCTAAGACAACGCAACCGGGAGGCAGGAGGAAAAAGCCATGCACAGAAGTACCGTTTTATAAGCCCGTGTTTCACAGGACAGAAAGGAAAACCCGACCACTTAGACAGAGGAGGCCAAGAGCTTTGAATGTAAATAGATTTCTCATTCTTCCCCATGAAGACAGAGACCCCAGCAAGCCACTGGCACAGCACTCACATGGCAGATACAATTATCATCCTTCTTCCTTGCAGAAAGCAGGTTTTTGGCAATCGAGGAAACCGATACCAACTACCAAAGAGATTTGCGGAGGTTTGGGAGAATGGAAGTTGAGTCACTGCAAAGAGAACTCAAGAGCAGCCTGGTTAGAAAATTCAGATTTGTATGAATTTGTTTTCAGCACTTTGGATTCCACTGCCAGCAAACACTTTGAAAGAATCTCATTAAAAATTCACTGTCCTCCTCTCATAAGCTTCGAGGGGAAAAGCAAAGAGCAACTGACTTTCCAAACTATTTTAAGACTTGGATGAATTAATTAATACAGATAAACAAGCCCAGGAAAGGGGAGAAGCGGGGGCAAATCAGCCCCTGAAGGACTCCTTTCCTGGGCTCCCCGGATCGGTCACAAAGAAGCTAACAGGAATGTGAAAATTATGCTTTTGCTCTTATTCTGGTTACAATTAAAGAGGATTCTTAAATTATTAGGGACCTCTTTGTGCAGACGGTGCCTGTAGGTGTCAGCTTGCAGCGAGCAGACCGGGAGCCGTTCGCAGGTATGTGCCTACGGCAGCCGCCGCTTTCCTCAATGGCTCAATGTTTTCTGCTCGTCCCAGCGTCGTGCCTGCTGCGGGCGGCACGGTGTGTTGTTGGAAGGAACTGGATCCCTCCCCTCCTCCCACCCTGGAACGGCTTTAATGAGGAGTGTGGTTCCCGGTGGATATGGAAAAACTAACATCGGCGGCTGCTGCTGCTGCTGCTGGAAGGAAAACGGACTCCTTGGAAAAAAAAAAAAAAAAAAAAAAAAAGAAAAACAGGCGGCTCTAAGGAGATGCGAGTGGCGATGGAGATAGGAGGGGCTCTGTACCCAGCCCTTGCTGAGGACCCACACGTACCACCTCCCCATCTTCTGCGGCCACATCGGTACAATTTGTGTGACCTGATACAACCATGTTACCATGCTCTGTGAGTCTGTGTGCTGCTGGAAACTCCTTACTTACCCCTGTGACTGTCCATGGCACTTCACCGGGGACCAGCTTGCTGGTAACAGCAATTCTGCCTCAAAATTCACCATTTTAAAATAAACTTGCTGCCCCAATAAACAGCCCACTTGTAGCACCAAATGGAAAAGACTCCAAAGGTGGGATGGGAGTTGAGAAACATCCTGTGTTTCCTGGCACTTTCTGAATCAACAATTTCATATTTGCCTCAGGACAGTCATGGCTATTTGCTGCCTTGTTTGCGAATGTGCCACCCCTGGAGCAGAAAAGAAAATTTTGGGAGGGGAGATAATGAAATAGACAAGTCAACAACAGAAATACCCGGCTGTGGGCTTGACTGCCTGGAGATATCTCCAACGCCTTCTCACTCTGGTTTTGCAGTGGACTAGACTCAACCCAAAAGAGTCTCTTATTCAACTGCCAAGGGGCAGTGGCAGATGACAACAATCATGTTTCTCAGTGTCAGAAAGGAAAGGGGCTCCAGAGCTCCCAGGAAAGCCAGGAGAACCTGCAAAACACTGTATGAGAGAATCCGCTCCGGGGGCTAAGCCCTTGGCTGGAAAGGGGCAAAGAAATAGCATTCACCATCCCGAGGAGGTCGTGCACGTGGCAGTCTGAAGGCAGATACCCCAGCAGGAATAAAGTACCAATGCAGACGCGTCCCTGCTTTCAACCGGCAAGTTGGTTATTACTCACTGTTCAAAGGGAAGAGGGGAAAAGCTGTCCAGAGACATGCTGGACCACGCAGTGTTTGCAATGAGGTGACAAAAACCCAAATGGAAGTATAGCCAAATCTTCCTGCCAGGTCATCCTGAATGTTTTGCCAGCAGCGGATGGGCGGCCTGTTTGAGAAAGGAGAGATTAGGACAGTTTCCCTCATTAGTACCGTGCTGGGTGCCAGGAGAAGACGACCTGTGGCTCTGCAGGTTTGAGAACCCTCTGGCGGAGGACACCACGATGACGTGAACCACCGCCAGCCTCCAAGGACCTCTGGAGACCAAGGACCTCCAGAGACCAAGGACCCCCATTCTGCCTGGACCAGGGAAGAAGAAGAAGAGTGATGGACACCCACTCTAGAAGAAGAGAAGGAAGGAAAAGAGCTGGGAACCCAGCTGGAAGAGCTCTGGCCCAGCAGGAAGAGCAGGCGGATAGGGTGGCTCTCCTAAGAAGCACCGCTGTATTTTAAGTCTGGCTGCAGGGGGATGAAGAAGCTGTAAGAGACTCCTGTTTGGTCTAGGCAAGGTCTCTACTACATGGTTGAGCGGGATAACACAAGAGAGGCACCATGAGTGGGGTGGGAGTGGGCCAGGAGCAATGGGAAGCACAGGAGGTGGTCTGGCCCAAGCCATGGGGAGCAGGAGGTAACCAGGTCCTGGGTATTTGGGCCAGGGGGTCAGAGCCGGATTCACGGGTGAGCTGACGCGGTGGAGCGGGACAGGGGATGAGATCCAGCTCCAGGAGAAGGAACCGAGGATCAAGAAAGCAGAGGGCTTCCCAAAGCCAGCTGGACGGAGATCAGAGACGAGGCAGGCCTCAATGGCAGACCAGTTCCTCTGGTGCAAATCTCCCACCTCATGGATGCGATCCAGATCCTGCAGAGCTAATGAAGCAATAACTTTTTCCAAAAACAAGAAACATCGAGAACACCGGTGTACAGGGCTGATGGAGAGCAAGGCGAAAGGCAACCACTTGCAGAAAATGGCCACTCGTCCGTAAGGTTCGCTTTATCCAACAGCAATATCTGAATGCCACCTCTCGCGGCTTCTCCATAAAAAAAATACAATTACAATGTCAAAGTCCCAATATAAAACCTGCCAAGCAGTCTGGGCATAAACAGCCCCCAAATGCCTGTGCACCCAGCCTCCTGCTACAGCGACTCGGAGTCCCTGCAAGCAACAGGACTCTGCTCTTCATTTCAAAAGGTTTTCAACCTTTTCTTATCCTTCAATTTTGCTGCATATCAGCCGACCCTCACCTTAGGGTAGGATATCTGCTACTTAAATGGAAAGCAGTAACTGCTGAATAAAAGGAGGGGCTATTGAAAGAAATTCAGAATAACTGTGATTAAAGAAAAGTGTATGAATGTATGAATACAAATGAAATTGCCATAGATGTTCATAAGAAGAAGAAGAAAAAAAATATCATCACTTACAGCTCAATTCCAAGTACATTATATTAATGTATTATTAAATTAATGCACCATTATCATTATTAAAGCAATATGAATCTATTGGCTTATTATATTTCTAAGGTATGAAGCAGCGCATAAAGGCAAGACTTGTACATCAGTGAAAATGGTCTTCTATATGGGACAGCTTCTGCTCCCCGCTGCGGTGGGAGCCCTTCTCCCAGCATCGCGGGAGCGAGCAGCACACCCACGTACACCAGCCCCCCGAGAAACTGCGCTGCCATCCCGCCCGAGACCCGGCATGAAACATTAGGCAAAGCGGGGAAAAGGGGAGTGCTGGGGCACAAAACCCCCAACAGAGAGAGATTGCTGATGAACGCTGGTCTAACGCTTCAATTTTAGGTTCTTCACGGTGAGAAAAATACGTTGCACGGTATTTTGCAGTTAGGACTAGCCATGAGATCGTTCCACGGCGTGATTACAACCCGCGGCAGCGATCTGTGCGGTGGGGCTTTGGGAGGGCAGGCAGAGGGGGAAAAGCAGGGCGAGAGGCTGGAGCGAGGGAGGAGAAGAGGGGTTCGGGAAGGAGAAGAGGGGTTCGGGGAGCCGGCGGGGTTCGGGGAGCCGGCGTTCCCGCAGAGGGCAGCATCGCCCCTGCGCAGCCGGGAGGGCAGCCAGCCAGGCTCCGGACTCCGTCTCTTAGCAGCCCGAAACAATGCGTTAGGTGGGCAAGATTTGTCATACTCCAGCAGCGAGTCTGAATAAACTGCAGGAAAACGTAGCCCAAAAGCCAGAAAACACCAGGATTAAAATAACCACACACCACCACACCCGCAAACGTTGAGAAACAAGTTCCAGATTGCAGTCGCACCTCTTGCCATAAAGTTCATTTAGAGTGAAATTACGCAAACGAAGGAAGGGTACAGCTCGGCGTGGATGGTACTGCCGTTAGGCGGATTCAGACGTTCGTGTTTCAAGGGGGGCTCAGCTCCCGACACTTCAGACGAGGAGGCAGACTCGAGCAGACATACCCCACATCTGAACGTCCTCTAGGACTCGTTCCTTGCCACGGTCAGCGGAGAGGCTAGTGCACAATGCATGGGATCTACTGGCTCCTATTCAGTTAAAAAACATCAGACAATTATCGTATGTGACATTACACAAAAATACATATTTCTAATATCCCTGCTGTAAAATTGTTAACCGTAAATTTCAGACAGAAGTCATCACAGTGGTGTTAACTTTGAATGCTGAAAATGACATCTGAAATTTTTTTATAAACACTTCCTGCTACGTTTTACTCAAGGAATTTTTCACATTCACTAGGAACTTGCAAAAGAGAGAATTACACGTGGGTCATGCCCACGAACAAAATACAGACCAGGGCACAAGTAGCGATAATTCACTTACTGGCAGACTCCTAGTTGCCAGGGAAAGGGTTAATTCTAGCAGCATTGGAGCTTTATTGTGTGCACAGCCAGAATTAGCTTGCACTACAAAATGAAACACCGTGAAACCTGTACTGCATTAAGGTTAGTGGAACTACATAATAATTTATGAACTGGACTATGGTTTACACCACAGACAAACAATCGCTAAGCAGGAGGTCTTAGGAAGCCGAAGGTTAAAGGTGATTGCATATTACCTGAACTTCCCTTCAATAACTCAACACATGACTATTAGCCTGGTTTATCTGGCTCTATTAAGAAGAGCCGATGAAAACTTTTAATCTGCTTCCAAATGGCTCCAGGCACTGGGTAGATATTAGCTTGTTTTGTTGAGAGCACTGAAATAAAACAAAAACCGGGGAGCTCCGTTCCCCAGCCCTCATTAGGGCTCGCAGGGCTGTGCCCTCGTCGCGGACATCGTGCTAAGGGTGCGACAGCCCTGCCCGCAGCCCCTGCCTGCGCCTCTGCCCCCGTGCAGGCAGCACTTCGCTGAGCACCCCCGGCAGGATCCGTCCCACGGACGTACCCGCGCTCCGGGTCAAACCAAGCAGAACTGGCATTTGGCACCGGGAGCCTTTCTGCTCCGGGAACATTTCACAACTTTAATTGCACCGTCGGTTTGTTATGCTTATAAATGTTACTGCAAGTGGTTTGCCTCCTTACGTTACCTGTCCTGCCACCGGACATCTCCCATCGCACGCCACACGCCAGGGAGCCCTTGGTAAGATGCTCCTGGAAGGAAACCTCAATCGTAAATGACCACCATCTTCCTACAAGTGACAAATTACCTTGTACCCTACGTCAGGATGACCAACTTCTGCATGCTCCGCGGCGCCCTTACCGCTGCCCCAATGGCAGCTCCGCTCCGAGCGGCACTCGCTCTAACGAACCCCAGGAGCTGCCTCTGCATCCCCTCCTGCTCGCAGAGCATCCCGCGCTGTATCCCGGTCCCAGGGCCGCCCCTCATCCCCCTTCTCCAGCGCTCTCGGCACACGGGAAGCCAGCACCGAACACTGAGCAAATTCAACACGCTTTGCCCCAGAATAGCATGACTTTGGCTGACAATAAAGAATGACCTTACGGTCGTGCCAACAAAGTTTCCGAAAATAATCCTTTCATGGGTTTTATGTGATAGCAGCTGTAAGCATTTCAAAGCACCAGCATTAACAGGGGGGTTTTCCCCCTGCTCCTTTTCAGCTTGGCGATAATACAATTAAACAATAGGTTTCATTTCTTGAGTAAAAGCTGTATGACATGGCTACTGCTTTATTGTGTTGCATATTTGTTTTACTATAGTGCCTATAGGGCTGAAACAAAGACAGGACCCTGCCCCGAAGAGTTTACGCTCTTAATTAGCCTGAACTAAGGTAGCAGCTCCCTATAGCTCCAGCCCCAATGACTGCTGTTTCCCTTAGAAGGGACACATCCAAAAGGCAGCGGAGTCCCTCAAAGAGTCTTATCCACTTCTGCAGGCTGCGAGTCAGCGTCTGGAGACCTCCTGGATATTGCTGCTCCCGGGACACACCAGGGGCAGAAGCCCTGGAAGGACGGACCAGGCTTGGGAAGGACGGTGGCACTGCAGTGTCCCTTGCTGTCTCACCTGCGGGACCACGCCAGGGTAGCACAGCAGGACAGCACAGGCACGCAGGACCCCGCCGCCAGCACGTGCTTCCCACAGCAGAGCTAATTGCAATTAATTCCCCAAGTCAAACACACCGTAGCTCCAAAAGTGCCTCCGTACAGCACCACTGCACCCACCTGGGGCTTCTGCCGCTACGGGCCAGCTGGGGAAAGGGAGATGATGCTGCAGCTTTGCCGCAAAATCAAGTGGGGTGGGAAGACACAGGCGCGTGTGTGAAGGGGAGCCTGTTTTGTCACCTCCGTGCAGCACAGTGAAGCGAAGTTTGCAGACCTGGGAGATGTTTCAGATTATCTTTCAAGTGGGCAGCGTTGTACTGCAGGTAGGAGACAAGGAACGATCTGGAGAATGTAACTGAGTGGCAAGCATCACCCTGGGGAGAAGGGAAAGGGGTCTCACAAACTCGTTAACTCAGGCTTCACGTGCCAATTCGTCAACCCCACGGCCTTGTCTTACCCAAAATCTGTCTACACTTCTCATTTCTTCAGAAGCCGCAGCAATGCCTGCCTCTCCTCTGGCAGCACAGCCATTTAATTCAGCACGTTCTAACCAGTACAACGCGCCCCATCTCCCTGCTCTGGGACATCACAGTGCCTCAGTTTTAAACAAACAAGGATGGAATTAACCCAATGCTTCACCGTGCCCTGTAGTTCCAGCTACTTTGTGTGCATGTGTGTGTATTAAAAGAAAATAAACAGAACTAAATTGGAAATCCTGGAAACAGATTATTTATTTATTTGCACTGCAAGCAAAGTCAGAGGCATCTACTGCCTTAAAGCCTCTACAAACTGAAGCAACTGTTTAAGAAGAACAAATTTGGGATGTTTAAGTAACTTCTAACAGAAATAAACAGTGTGGGTCCAAAGCAGAGTGAAAATATTGAGCAATCACCAGAATCTGTCAAATCAAATGTAACAGATGAAAGGCCTTCAAGATAGTGACTGCACATTCTCAGGGTTGCTTGGGCTACGCTTCAGCCTGGCAGATTATTTACCTTTCCAGCCAAATCCATCATCCCCCTGACATTCCCAGCACACACAAACAAGGAAACCCGGCTTTGTTGCTGAGTTTTAGGGAGAGCAATAACAAACCCGGCTCGCTTCAGAGCGAGACAGATAAGTCTGTCCTTTACCTGCTCCGGTCCGGCACTGGGAACTCCTCTGCACGTGACACTTTCTAAACAGCTCCAGAAAACGGGAATCAAGACACGAGGACAAAATCCTCTGTTAGCCTCTGGTCGCACCTGACATAACACACGTAACACAGCCCTTCCTTGTCCCCGGGACAGTAAATACCCTTTGATCAGGGCAGTTACCCCGCCGGGACAGACACCTGCCAGTGCCCGGGGCCTCAGTGCCCCAGTGAGCAGGGGGAGATGTGGGACGGGACCACCGGCAAACCCTCCGGGCTCTTCAATTCCCTGGAGTTTTGCTGGGACAGGATGCAACAGACAGGGCAGAAAGAGCAGGAGAAGGAGTTATTTCCTTCATCCCCCTTTGCTTGGTGCAGCCGAGCACACGCTTCTGCACCATCGCAGAGAGCAGAGCTACGGCACTAACGCTCCCTCCCTGTTCAAACTGCGGGACGCCAACTAAATGCGGATTAACCCATGCTACTAGTTAGCAGAAGCCTAGTAATAACTTTATTTGCTTGGTTTCCAGGCGAGGAAGATGAGGACAAAGGGGTCAGCTGTCTGCAGCCCCAGGGGACCTGCACCTCAGATGACCACGACAGTCCCAGGGATGTGCAGCATCCGCGGCTTGGGGGGGTCCCTGGTCCCCTCCGTGCCCACCGCTGGCACCACCAGCCCCTCAGCACCGCTGAACCCCTCGGTGACCACAGAGAGGTACTGGGGGATGGCAGACAGGAAGGCAACAAGGGAAAGGGCCAGAGCACCCCATATTTCTAAGGGTGCAGACCACAGAAGCTCTAAAATACAAACCCTGGTGCTTAAAACAGACATAAGCCTAAAGGGCACGTGTATTTTTAATTTAATAACTAGCCTCACAGGTATAAACAAGGTGGAAAAGGCAAGGGAGGTCTTCAGCTGCTTTTCCTTACAAACAACTCTGCAAGGCTCAAAACATCCCCCCACCCCACACTGTTGACAAAATATTATTTATATTTATTTACATGTGCGTGCATTCGAGCTCAGTGGAAGAGCAGAGGGTTTGGGGGAGCAGCAGACAGAACACCGTGCCCACAAGCAGACTGTCCATCAGCCCCACGAGAGATGATGGGAGACTGTCCTGCAAAAAGCACCCACGCTCCAAGCGGGGAGAGGAATCTCCCGGCAGGACAGACGTCTGCAGCACGGACACGTGCATGCCGCTGAGGCTGGCCCCAAACACACATCGCTGGAGAAGGCCTTCACCTTAAAGAAAAATGAGAAAAAGCTCTTGGCTTGAAGGAGAGAAATACCCAGGCCCCTCTGGGGATTCTGCTAATTTGGAAGGGAGGTGCCCGGGTACAGCAAGGACAGGCAGGAGGTCAGGAACCCTAACAGAGATTAATATCCCAGGACTTCTGGGCCGTGCTCATTTGTTTCAGGTGGAAAAATCAGTTAAAGCAGCTTGAATGGTTCAGAAGTACTCGTGCTCTCTCCTGATGATACGAAAATTCCAAGCTGTTAAGCAAGAGAATAATCGCACTCCCTTGTCCTTCAGCTGTGTGTTTGACAACAAAACCGGGAAATACTTCAGTGATTAAAATAATGAATTCCTCTTCCAAACCACAGGATAACCAAGGTGTAAGGGAGATCTCTTCACAGCCAGTCAGGCACACATTCCTTTGCCTGCTCCCCAAAAGCAGCACTGAGCCCGGGGAGCACGGTCCTGCCCCGGCCTCAGGGACATCGAGGGTCTGAAACCAAGTCCTGGTGCCTCCCTTGTACGTGTAGTCCTTCACCTTGTGCTAAAATAATCAAGTGGTATTACTACGACACACAGAGACTGCTGCCCGCCAGACTGATGGGTATATTCTCAGTTTTGCCCATCCGTCTGTCTCCATTTGTGCACCTGCTCGTCATTTACTCCATCAACCCTTTGCTCCCTACCTGAACAGCACTGGGCGCAACTGCATCCGAACCCCAAGCCGGGGCTCCGAGGCTCTTCTCTGCACTAGGAATCTCAAGAAATAATATCCTCCCGCCACAGATCTGAAACCCTCGCTGGCAAAGCCGTGGGACCACCTAGGGCCTGCTCCCGCCGCTGAGCCGGGCACGGCGGAGGATTTGCTGTGGCTTTTAGCAGCAGCCAAGAAAGAAACCCACACCGCAATGCCCGAGGAGAGGAAGGAAAGAGAGGGAGAAAGAAGGAAAGGCAAGTTACGGATTTCACACCTGGAATATGTTTAGGAAATGTAGTTAAAACAACTCTTGATCCCCGTTACTAAACTGATACAGTAGTTTGAAAGTCTTGCCTCTCTCGCTCCACGCTCTCCTCTCGCAGCAATTTTTCAAGGCAAAGCAGCGACGAAGAGCAGCAGCACGAGCGTGGCCTGGGGATGCTAAAGCAGCCGGGACGGATCCTGCCCAGGCACTGGTGAAGAGGCAGCTCTCATAAGGCCATCTCAGCCCTTCACTCCCATCTACTCAGGAAAAACCCTGGAGCTTTCACTGGGAAAGCGGGGACGAGGCAGCTGCAGCGCAGGGAAAACCACATAGCAAGGAAACGGAGCAGATGGCGAAAAATAAAAAGAGAACAAGGAAAGAGAAAGAACACATACCTGTAAGTTCAGAACTGCTGCAAAGAAAGCCAACAGAGGAGGGAAAAAGTTAAGTGTGGGGCTGTGAATTATTAATTACACTGAAAACAGAGGGATTTATAAATAAAAAGAGTATGGGGAAATACACGGTTTACTAGTTGGAAGTTTTTTTCTTAGCTTTACGTGGATACAGCTTCTAAATGCAAGGAAAAGAGCGTGGCAGAACAAGCCAATAAAGCAAGACGAGGGTGCAAGAGTTAAAGCGTCAGAGAGCAGCAACTGAGCTCCGGGTGCCAGGCACAGAGACACAGGGAAGATGGGGAAACGGGTGCCTGGTGACCAGAGGAGAAAGGATCCTCTTTTCCTTCCAACATCCCTAAAAATAGAAACCAAACTGCAAGCAAAGGGCTGCAGAAAGTCATTCTCCCACAACTCTGGCAAGCTTAGGAGCATCGTTGCTAGTTTCTACTGATGGATGAAGAGGAACAGCTGGGAGAAATGGGAGCAAAAGCACGTGCTCAGTAGGAATAAAAGCACACAGGGATGAGGGTGCAATCAAAGCAGCTCACGGTTTATCTACAAATCAATGCAATGGATATTCCTGTCCCTTCTGCAGACCTTCGCCTGGTCTCAGCTCCGGCGTTTCTGGGCGAGGACACCAGGAGCAGGTCTGGGCTTCACGGGAGGAGCAGCCCACACACCCGGCATGTCAATACAGGGTTCTGGAAAGCAGAATCCACTAAAAAAAAAAGTAAAAAAACCCCTCTACCCTCCCTGTAAACTTTACAGACGGAAACAGGAACTGGAAGTTGACCAATTTGTGTTAGATTCTGGGGTTTTAAATCCTCCGGGACATAAACCCAGCCCCACCTCTCTCTCTTTAAAGCCACATGTAATCTTTAGGCAGGTAAGAAAATAAGAGCTCAATTAGAGCTACTGTAACTCCACAATTGTTTAGACATAATTGTCTAAATAAAATAAAGGGCTTAATTAGCAGTACTGTCAAAATGAAAGGCATATTTGAATAAGCATGCTGCTGCTTCAGTCAAAAGCAATTAATGTTTCACTTGATAAAAGCAATCTCGGCTGGATGCAGATGTTTTTAATAATGCAAATATTTTTCCTACTTATAATAATTAAAACCACTTTTTTTTATCTCACATTCACCCCCAAGAACCGTACCATTCCTGATAAGGGGATTTTAGACAGCAAGCGAACTGTCCTCATATACACTCCTATCCACGCTGAGAACGCAAAAGAAATATTTAGGTAAAACAAAAATAATAATAAAATAAAAGTGTATTCCAGCTCAGCTGTCCCCTCCATGTGGGCTGCCATTGGCTAGGATCGAGCTCTTTAGAGTAGACCTACACAGTAACAACATAAAAGCAAAATAAAGAACCACCGAGACGGGCACCCTCTGAAATATCAACAAGCCCCGTACTTATACTATCTGCTTAAGTGAGAGAAGGAAGTTACAGATCACAAATCACACAGATGTACGGTGAAAATTAAACACGTTTTCCTGAATCCAGGAACTGGAGCTGTGAAACTGCTCAATGTCAGATAAAATAGAAGAGACCAATTAAGTAATTTCTCACCCATTAATAGATTCAGCCATCAAAAAGTTACAGGAGACAGACTACGCTGGGCTCCTTATTGAAGTCTTGAGAGCCAAAAGCATGATTTCCTGGTTCTACACATTAATGAAAAATGAGTGGAATTTATGGGTACTTTTGAATTTAATTAAAGCACGGTCTCGGAGCTCTTAATTTTGTTCTTCGCACAGTGGGCCGGTGCAAGACGGGAAAGCGGGGCCGGCTCCAAAGCCTGCTGCCCTTCCACCAGACCAGGCTCTGCTCTTAGGACCTTTGTGTTTGGTCTCAGAGGCAGGAGGTAACCACCTGGAAGGGAGACCGGCCAGCCACCGCTCACCCCGCAACCTCCACGAGCCAGAAAGAACCCCCTAGCATTCGTTCAAAACTGGAAAAAAAAAAGACTGCAAGTTCAAGACATATAGGGGAAAGCAAAGGTATGGACGCCATGCGTTTCACTGCCTGCAGCATCCTCTCCCCAGCCCTCAGTGCGGGGACCTGGGAAGCCGCTTGGTCGGGTCGAGCTCAGCCTCACCCCACCGTCAGAGGTACGTGCCGTACGTGAGATCTCCTGTCCCCACCGTTTCTTTTTCGCTCCGGTTAATGGAACTTCAGCATCAAAACTTGAGCGGTGCAGGCATCAAAATTAAAGCGTCCATCTGTCATCCCCAAGCTAATATTGTTTGCAGCCCAGCTCTTGGAATGTAACATCTGCAGTAATGAAGGAAACTGCTGGGAAAGCGTTCAAGAATTCCCTAAACAGCGTGTTAATGAATCCTTCTCTACAGAAGCGCATTAGAAAGGGTCACTCCGCAAACCAGGAACCATGCATTAAACAATGTCACTATTGGACATAAACAGAATCAAGTGGCATTTACTTTTTGTTCGGCCTCCCACGTTTCACGTCTGCCCGCGCTGACGTTGCTTGTGGGGCTTTGTGACTTGGAGCAACCGCACGCAGAAACGCTGACCGAGGATGTCGGGGGCCCTGGTACCCACCGGCCACCACGTCAACCCCTGCGGACCCTCCGGTGAAGCAGCGCTTCCCCCTGCCCTGCAGACCAGAGGCACAACCGCAGCCTTTATAGACACACGTGTCAAGCGAAACTTGCAGAAAGCAGCAGATAAAAGTCACAGCCGACTCTCAGCGGTGCAAGGGAAAAGGTAACTCACTGTAAAAATCCATCCTTTTTGCGGCATCGATTGGGACAGCTGGCAACGCCGCAGCGCATGAGTATATAAAGAGAAGAATGTAAAAGAGCACATTTCCCAATATAGTCATATGTTTACTAAAAAGGAAGAATTTGCTTCAATTCATAAATGCGAAGATATATTTTATGACGGTCTTTATATAGGGGATGAGGCCTGTGACCGAATATTTTACAGATGTCACAAAGGGCTGAGTGACCTCCCTGCTTTTCAAAACTACAGGCGCAATTGAACTTTATTACTTGAAGTTTGCAGAAATAAGGAAACACATCTGTCCCTGGGACGTTACAACCAGCAACTGCTACGGCCCTAACATTTTACTTGTCCTGCAGACACTGAATAGACCTTCAAAACACGTGGCTCGTAATTTTTAATAGTGACAGTCTCTCTTGCTTCTGATAATATGTACGAATCTGAACTCCCATTCTACCACCAGCACAGGAACACTGCAGCGTTTCACAGGGCAAACACTTCTCAGATGCTGTTTACATTCGATTTTATCAGTCCTATGTCATAAAAAAATCACCTGGCACATGGTTGAATAGGTGCAGCTGAGCAGCCCAAGCAGCATAACCTCAGTACACACGCAGTGGGCCCGAAAAAAAAAAGAAAAGAAAAGCAGCTACTCTCTGAAGTCAAATGGCAAAATGCCCGTTTTGTGTCGAATGCCAATGCAAAATACTTGCTGATTCCTCCAACGGTTTATTATTAGTGATGAAGTCCCCCGAGGTCTCTCCAAAGTCGTTTTTCTGCTACCAGGCTCAGTCCAGCAGAAAACAATAGAGATTTTGCAGCTCAGATGACATGCTAAGATGAATAACAGGAAGGTGAATAAGAATGGTGCTCGCAACAGGCTCTGAAAAACAATTCCAATTATACAATCCTCTCTTCGAAAAAGTCGTATTTTTGCCTAATGTGAAGCGACTGCGGAAAACTCTTGTGACCGTGAACAAACACAACTTGCTGACCAGGCTGCAGGCAGGCTGGAAGCCCGGAGCTGCCTGGCAATAATCTGCTGGGCTGGCCGCCCGCTCCGCTCCCAGTCGGCTTTGCTGGGAGGGAAAGGTCACCACCACCTCAATGCATACAGAGGGCTTCGATGTACACCCACCCGTGCTCACTTGTCCCGTTTCCCCTCTCTACAAGGTACCTCTGTGCTGTCGGGAGTTTGTATTGCAACAGAGGTGGGTCGCCGGGGACAAGCTGAGCTTGGCGCAGGGAGCAAACTGAAGAACACTGCATTCAGACCAGTGACTTTCAGCTAAAAATATTTCATTTAGAAGATGGTAACTAAACCATCCAAGGTCGTTTCCGAGGAACGGACCTTCACAGAGTCCAACCTGGAGCTCCCTGCTGCCGAGCATCTCCCACTCCTGTTCCCCGGCCTCTCACCGGTTCCATCTCACCTCGTGCATGTCAGGGAGAACAGGGCTCCCAAAGCCAATTCCCCGCCGCAGGAGGACCTCGGGTTTCTGGAACCGACCTCAGGAGCACTGCGGCTGTGGAGCAACCTGGTGTGGTGGTAGCATCAGGTAAAACGGGGCAGCTGAAACACCGTCTCAAATCAAGGATGCTCCTTTGATGCCGTGACAGGCCACTGTGAGCGATGCTCTCCTAACTTGTATTCCAAACCCTTGCTCAACATCCTCCAAGGAAAATTTGATGAGACAGTACTGCCACGCCTCATTACCAAACATTAACATCTCTGCTGGGGATAGAACAAGCACGAGTCCCAAATTACCAGCAGCATCTCCAGACACCAAACTTTTCACTTCGGAAGGAGAAAATACAAAAGTAACCAGACAGGCATCAAAAAGCATTTCAGGCCATTTAGTCGCCCAAAATCTTTCATTGAGAAATGTGACTATCTTGTTTGTTTTTGGAAAAAGCGCCATGCCATGCTGAAGAAACCATCAACGTGGGTTGCTTGAATGTTACAAAGCTTTCATTTGAGGTCTGGCTTTTATTTAAACTGTAAAGCTCAGGGGATTCTCCAGGACCACAGAAAATTATTTTGAGAAAGCACACTGAAGTCATGCTGCTGAAAAAGCAGGGAACCGTACTTCGGGCCAGAGCCCAGACTTTCAACCAGAGCGCGCAGACAAGAGCTGAACTGTAATCCAGCAGCGCTTTGTCAGTGTTGGCCAGCGACTTCACCTGGACTCTCGAGGTGTTTGCTCCAGTTTAATGGGTAACTTCATGGCACTGACATCGTTCGCTCTTTTAACAGGGCTCTTTCCAAAGCAATTACTCATTTATAAGGGCTATAACATTTTATACCGTATGTTTTGGTGTGGTACCCAGCAGAGCCTACTCCTGGCAGGGTGCCTGCTCGCGTTCGGCAGGAAGGCTCCGAAGATAGGGTCCGAGGGAGCTCCGGCGAGGGTCTGCGGACATCCCCGCAGATCTTCTCTCTGCTGAGCTCCAGGGGAACTCCCGTCACCGCTTAACTTTTAGTTCTCTCGCTGCATGTTTTCAAAATGGGATAAGACTTTTTTTTTTTTTTTTCCTGCGGGCTATCGCATGCCTATTCATACAATTAGGTCCTTAACGATTTCTTTCAGATCAGAGGCATGGGTCTGCACCACTCAACGACAGACTGTGCTGAAACTTATGGAGGAAAAAAGGCAAGTATGGCAAAAATCCAAGTATGAAGCATTTCACCTGAAATAAGAATATAAATGGAAGCAATCTATACCTGACGACATTGGGTTTCAGCCATATCTATTAATACTAATGGGAACCACACAATCGAACATTATTAGGGGCAGATTAAGGAAGGACTCGCATAGTTCTAACACAAAAACTATCTTCTGAGATGGGTTTGATGAAGTTCCAAACCGACTGCTCTCTGCATTAGCTGTCCCGCAGACATCCCAAAATGTGCGTGTTCCCACCACGTGGACCACGTCCCACCTTCCCTGCCTGCCGCTCCTGCAGGGCTCGGCCGAGGACAGCAGTTTGAAAGCGTTTCGTCCCTACAGAGCGATGGGCTATGGCATATATAAACCCACTTATTTAATACATTCTGGATGGGCTTTGCCACTTGTTGGAAATCAAAGGAAAGAATATAAGGGCAAAAATATATAAATCATCCTGCAACTTGATTTAATTCGGGTTGTGACTAGGGCAGTTCACATCAGTTTATGAATACCTCCTACTTTGGCTGGTCCATCTGCACACGCTGCTCCAGCTGCTAATCAGGTCAGTGCTCCCTCCACTCTCTTCCCCTCTGCCCTCCCCTCTGCCCAAAATTGCATTTAAAACACAAATAATAATAATAAAACATAATAAAAATGTCACTAGACAAAGCAAATAAACCATAACTACAAAACTGCTCGCTGATATTCTGTACAAACTCCTATAAAATTAACTTTTACAACTTTTACTGGCAACTTCAACCTTGGTTGAAATTATTCTCTGATTAGTGTGCCCATATATCTCAGGGCAGCCAGTGACCCTCATCCAATTACGTTAAGAAACAGTTTGCACACATCCAGGCCTCACAATTAAAACCGGGATAACATACGCCCCACTCCCAGGGCAGAAATGTCTCCCCTATGATTTCTGATGTATGATTTGGAACGTGGTAAAAAAGATTTGCTCTTTTAATCCACCCACTAAAATCAATCATGCACGAACTTTAACAGTCAGGGAGGGTGTCGTGAGGGGGTTTTTGTTGGGGTTTTTTTTTGAACACAAAAAAACAAATAAAAAAAACACAGCATGCACATTGCTGGCTTTAATTTCCTTGAGTAAACAGTGTGTCGCAGCCATATTGTTGAGGGCTGGGGAAGAGGACGCATACCTGAAATTTAGGCTCATTACTGCTCTATGAAATATGTCTCCAATGTCAGCCCTGGCTCGGCTGGCTGTTGGATTTAAACATGAATTACTCCAGTTACTCTATCAAAAGTGTCAGTACACAAGTGGCTGTGGAGTTTAATTAGCCTGGCCTGCTTGCAACAACATTGCATTGAACAGTAAAATAAGATTATACTCATGCTGAGCAGATTTAGCTTAAACAGCCCCAAAAGTATTAAAAGGGTAGTAGGGTGAGGACTGATTGTAAGTTTACAACTGGAACAGATTATAGGCAGGTTCCCAGATTGCACTGGTAGGTTGGCTGCTGGGGAAGGGGTTTTCACTGGATTTACCCCTCTTTAAGGTTACCTACATTAACATAGCAGTGGCTGGAGGAGCTCCTGGCACAGCAGAGCGTGTTGCTGATGAAAGCACATACCCGTCGGAAAAAGGGGGGCCGCTCCTAGAGGATGCTCAGCTATCGGGAACGCTCAGCTATCGGGAATGTTCTGCACGGAGCTTGGCTCAACATCCCCCCTTACGAGGAATGGAGACAACCTGTGTCTGCAGAACAACGTCCCCGTATTTATTATATTGGTCTAATTCTTGTCTTTGAGCGATCAGTGACAGCTTGGTGGAACAGCTGGTGGATTAGCTTCCCCGACACACTTCCCATCCTGATTTATTTCGGGGCTGATGGACACATTCCTCATCTGCCAGCAGCTCTGCTCCTCAGCTGCGGATCCCCCAGCAAAAGGGGGTGTTGAGTGGGGAAAAGCTCGTGCACGCGCTGCGAGGGCAGAACCCTGTCCTGTACGATCAGGAAGCACAAATTAAACGCAAAATCTGGAAGGGTCTTGAGTCTGTTGATTAATTATTTTAAATTGTAATTTAAAAATATAAATTGTATAAAAAATCATTATATAAAATACAATTGTATTTTCAAGGTTAACAGCTACTGTCTGTAGATTTGAATTTGCTATGCAGGAGTCACTGGAAAAAAACTGAAGAGACTGAATAGAAAAAAGGCAGAAACCCCCAACACCAGCAAAATCCAGACTTGCTCCTGCCAGTACTCTCGAAAGGCAGAGCTCGCTCAACAAACAAAGAGCAAAACAGTGTCGAACGTCACAAAAAAAGGACAGAACTGGCTACAAAAAGCAAATCTAAAGAAAAACCAGTAAGTCCCAAATTAAGAGGCACAGCAGAGGAGCACAAGCAGCACATCACTTAAAACCTGACAGTCACAGTGGCCAAACCAACGGAGAGGTGTGAGAGGAGCAGCGTCGGACCCTGGAAAAGGATCAGCTGCATCTACCAGCCCGCGGAGGTCTGGAAATCCACGGCATCAGCTCCGATGTTAAAAATCAAACACCAGGGGTAACACTACTACTGTGGGGTTTAGAGGCATTAAGGGGAAACGTGAGGGAGCCAAAGAGGAAGCAATGCTGAAAAGAGATGTTAGGAAATCCTCCCATCCAAAGAATTTGAAAGGACAGGCAGGGAAAGGGGAAGAGAAGTGTGAAAATAAGAGAGGGAGGAAAAGGCCCCGTGATGCCCTCAGGTATTTCATGTGTGGATCCTGCCCAGGCAGCCTTCGGCCGTGATGCACAAAGGGGTCCTTCTTCAGAGGAGAGAGAAAGCCATGCAGAACATTCACCATAGCTAATTAATTTAGGACCCTCAATTACAAGTAGGATCTTGTGACACTGCTTTATTTGTAGCCTTTTTTTTTTTTTTTTTTAATAAACAAAAAGCAGATAAGAAGCATGACACCTTTAATGGCTTTACAATGGCTTTCCTGCCAGCGCCGCATGCCTCGGGGACCTGCCAGAGAGTGTCCCATGCGGAAAGCCTCGTCCCTGCCTTTGAGAGTCCCCGTATCCACCGCTCACCCCTAATCGAATCATCACTGTACCAGCTCGCTACCCAAGAACACCCTCTAGAAAAGCACGAGAAATGGAATTACTTCAAATATCAAAGGCAGACAATCTCCTATTTCATTTTAAAACGGGAGTTGCTTTCTCAGCCTTTGAATTCAGGCAGGAGATGCCCAGCGTTACTGGACATAAACCAGAGGAATAAACAACGCTGTGTTTTTTTTTAAAACTGTAAAGGGAAAACGCTGTTGTTTATATGCCGCAATACGGACAGATTTACACGCTAACAGCCACATTAAAATAATACAGCTCTGGCACAAACTCACAAAAAGCGACGCAATTCAGAGTTGCCTGCAAATGTGTCGATAGGGAGCTGGGGACCTTCACGTGAGAGCCAAACTCACTGAGGGCAAATGCTACAAAATCTTGATAACCTTTGGGGTGAAGCCCTTTGGGGCAAAACCCAAACTGCTCCCCCCGCTCCTCCCCCTGCAAATCAGAAGAAACCCTGCCGTTCTCGCAGACACCCGCGCCCATAAAAGCAGCCCCTCCACATGTGCAGTTAACCACATGTCTACGGGGAATAATGTGATCATTCTTCCACCCACCTCAACCCTCCTACGAGATAGCCCAGGGCACTATCCTTCCACAGAAACTGCACAATTTTAGTTTACAGGAACAAAGGACATTCTTTGAGCGAGCAGACTGGAAATAAGCATTTAAAGCCAAGAGTTCTACCCCACAGCGTTAATATCAAGGAGGTGACTCCACGGAGCAGCGTATCATAAAGACCACGGTCAACCATATTCGCTAATACAGAGCACGTTCACGGTTTGACAGTTGCCACACCAGAGCCTGTCTCTAACAAACTAACTTTTGCAGTTTGGGAGCTACACTGGGCACCCCCCCGGGAAGGCGAACCCATCGTCTGTCCCCAGCTCCGCGCTGTGGTCCCAAAGTCAAGGCAAGAGGGGACTGTTTGCCTTCACCTAACCGCGCTTGAGCCCCTGCAGAGATGCTCCCCTTCTCAAACACAGAGGACAGCAATACAAGCTAATTTTGCAGTATGCACCTAAACCTCTTTGAGGAGATTTCCACTTCACATCTCGCACTCAATCCAGAAACCCATGCCAAGCAGAAGACAACCATCAAGCCTCCAAAGAAACTTAGAACCAAAGTACCTAGCTTTCCACAAGTCCTTGGGTTAACACAACAAAAGAAGCCAACGGAGGCCTTACTTTCTCCAAAACGAAGGGTTTGGGATGCTCCAGTACTATAGGGAAGCACTAGATGGCACTCCTAGAGACAGCCTAAGCCAGCGGCTCTACAACATATGAAGCAGCCCGATCTCTGGACCCAGGCCATGGTCTGAGCCAGGAGGTAGCTCCTGGAGCTGAAGCTCCAAAGCCCGGTTTCCTACAGATCTGCCTCTGTGTGTCCTCCTCTTCCACCACATCCCATTTTCAATATTCTTGACCCACCACATTTCCCATGGCATCAATGCCACGGTACCTCAGGGTCCCCCAGGCTTCAGCCATGCCCACAACACCCTCTAAACCCTCTTCCCCTTCCACCTGTGTGCCAGGTTTTCCGTCTCCAGCAACACCGATCACATTTTGTTTCAATCATACATTAAATGATCCTGCACTAGCAGACGCCTTTACGCACAAACGTCCATAAAACTCCTATCTTGAACTGTCAAAACACTCACACATGGAAGTATTTATCACGCCGGAGCCGCACAGACACTAATGAAATTCCTATCATTAGTAAAGTTGGAGGACTACGTCCCCACTGCAGAGCAGATTAGATGCTCATCTAATAACCTCAAAACTAAGTGCTGCATCAGTGGCTCTAAATGACTTTCTTTCAATAAAGATAAGTCTTGGATCCTTATTGAAAAAACAGATACCTCTGCAGGCCTAACCCAGCATTTTGAAAGATTAGTGGCTCATGACGTCTTGGTCGAGTTTGGCTTTCTGACCAAAGGCTGCTTTAAATGAAAAATTAAAAGGAGGAATCTTTCCTGCCACGCAACTAAACGTAAAGCACATTCTTGAGCAAACTTCAAAAGTTTTAACCATCCACTAAACTTGGGCAGCTTGGGTGCAGAGTAACTTAAATTTGGCAAAACATAAGCTGTGCTTGGAACCCCAAATCCATGCTGTACAGCCAAAGGAATGCTGGGCCTCGGAGAGATGGTTCATTCTTCAGAAGAAGATAAAGTATTAAATTTCTGCTAAATCTCAAGCAATAAAATTAAATTCAAACTTTGAGGGAAGGGAATGAAAAGGCCGATGCATAATTGTTTCGTAAAATTTGTGTTTAATTTACTTGAGACAGGCCATTTTATATTTTATCAAAAACAGCTGGTGTCATAGACATACATTCATGGTCCCGTAACATGGATACAATTTATCCCATGAAATCTGTAAGTGAAACAAGACAAAGCTCTCAATATCTTTTATAATAAATTCTTTCAACAGGTAGAACCAAATCCTGAAGCAAGCTTTCTTAATGGACTAAATAAAAAACCAGTAATCCAGAGTTGGGCTCTCTCAGAAGCCACAAAACCATTAATAATGTACAATGCTAAACAGTGAGTTAATTACTACCCACTGATGTCTGAGTCTCCCTGGACACACTGATGGCCAGCACACTGCACACTCAGGACCAAGGTGAACATACGCACGCTACAAGGAATTCTTCCCAAGCTGCTTTTATGAGAGCGGGTTTTGGCTAAAAATCAAATATTCCCACGGCACCTGGCTGTGACCTTTCCGGCACGTACTCATACAGCACGCATCAGACACGTATGATCTCTTGGTTCCACAATGAGACCCATCTCCTCTTTTTCATGGTGCTTATTCTTTCCTAAGCCATTTTACAAACTGCAGAACAGAAGCGCACGGTTTGGCATTACCTCGGGCAGGCTGGGCTTGAATCCACCAGCTGGCAAAGGGGCAATCATCTTCAAGAAACAGGGGCTTAGAAAGTGGCAACTAGATACAGGGACAACTCCTCTGGGAGCCACGGGTGAAGGAAGGCTGCTGGAAGTTCCCCTTAAGAACAAGCGTGTCAAGTCGGACGCTCTACTGAAATCCAAAGCTGGCGATTGTTTTCAAGCTCTGTGTGCCCATGTGGCTTCAGATAGACAGAATCTTGCTCTCCTTGCCTCCTCAGCTGACTATACTGGCTACCACACCTGGGATGGCTTCTGGTCTTTGGTCATCATGTGGATGACCTTCCAGAACGACTCCCTGGATCTGGGTCTCTGAGTCCAGGCAGAGCATCCTCAAAGCCCATGAAAATCCATGTTTGCACCGGGCAAACCAGGTACAGAGTAAGGGCACAGTCCTGGGATTGTCTAAGAGGAGCAGGAGGAGATCTAAGAAGTCAACACTCATTGCACAGTATCAGGTGCTGAAACCTCAATATCTTCAGCAACGCATGCCCAGGTCTGCTCTAGCTACTCTTTGGGATCAAAGGCAGCGGTTATGTTAAGAGCAGGAGAAACAAACTTCAAGTCATCATTTCAACCACTACTCCGGGGTAAAAATCACTGCCTAGCTTTTTTGTGGCCTTCAATCCTATACTCCAGCAGCAGTGTCTGATGGCAGAGGAAAAATTATACAAATTTACAGCTGCTTTACCTCTAAATACAACTTCTGGAAGAAAAGACTTGGGCAGTAACTGGGCCATTCATCCCAGAGGGACCCTAAACCCAGCTCTGGTGCACACAAATGCAATACCCATAAAACCAGCATGTTGTGGAGCCTCCTTAAACCAAACATGAAAACACCTATTAAGGGTCCATGGGGGTTCATTTTTCCCAGCGTGAAAAGTCCTGCAAGAGAGGTCAGAGCTTGCTACTGTGCAGAGGTTTGCATGCACCAGAGGCACACGAACACCAGGCCACGGAGCGCATCTCCAGCGGGCTCTAAAAAGGAGGTTGGCTACAAGTCTGCATGAAAAGACATCACAGTTATGGCTAAATAGTGCTTTTATTTCAGGCATTCCTGGGAATGTCAAAGCACGCCCTATGCAGGGCTCCCCTGCCACCGAGACGCAAGGATAGGTTCTATCAGCCTGCAGCCATTGGAGAGGATGTGACCGAAAAAGCAGCAAAAGTTGCAGTACGCTGGGGACCACCTAGGACAACTTAGGGGAAGGCAAAACTTCACGTCCCCCACGAAGATCTGGTTAAATAACTGATGCTAACAAAAAAATGAAGTGATTTCACCCAGTTTTGGCCATCGCCTTTAGCCATGGCATTAGACCAGCAGCTCAGCAGCACTAAAAAACCCCAAATCTGGTAGAAAGCAGCAAGTTAAGCTCAGCATCAAGAGACTCCATGGAGCCGGAGGAGTCCGTCCAGCCTCCGGAGGAGGGCAGAGCTCTTTACAGGCACCAATACAGCCTAAGGGCAGCAACGACCCGCCTGACCCCGCTGGCCCCTCTCAGCAAGCGAGGAGCGCAGGATCCAGCCTCCCCAAACCACAAAGGGCTGCTCCAGGGTCCCTATAGGAAACAACAATGCAGCCAACACCCTGAGCTTTAATAATTTAATTTATTTCTAGATTTCCAGTATTTAAGGGGTTGTTCGCGTCCTCTTTTATTGCTATGCTCTCATTGCTCGTCAGCCCCCTAAATGTGATATACACCCCCAAAATCCTGTCTCGCATCCTCACCGTCTGCAGCATCACCTCCCAACTTATAACCATGCTCACTGTAACAGACAGTCCTTTGTTCTTCCATGGAGGAGAGCGTGTAACCTATCCTAACCTAAAGGGAACTATTTCTTTAGTGTACGGTGTAAATTGAACTAAAGTGCCAGAGAAACAGTAAGAAATTCCTGAGTGCTCTCCTAAAAACCCCCAGCCAAAACGGCTCCTGTATAGGTGACATATAAGATTTCGTAGAAGAGGAAACATTAGAAATCTAGGAGAAGTCAGTAACATCTTAACTAGCAAATTAAACCCATACCATGCTTGATGTAGAGGCAACCCTGCTAAAAGCCCGTATTATTGCCCAGAGAAAGTACTCTCAGAGGGAGATAGGCTGAAAGGTCTCAAGCCTGGCATGAGCTCCTCTGAGATTCGCTGGAGGCAAATCACTTCAAATGAAACCTGGACTCATCCTTGTCAGACAAAACAGGAGACGGTGCCGAGCAAGGAGTAAAGCCTGCGGGTAAATACCTGCTCCTGGGCTTCAGCTTCTCCCTCGTGCCCTTCGAGCCTTGCGGGGTCCCACTCCTGCCTCCCGACCCTCCGCGCTGGGTTACTCTTCGGTTATTCTAGCTAGGAAGAAGAGTAAGACCCAATAATTCATACGGGGTACAGATACGAAGACACTAAACAGGACAAAGCCATGGTTCAAATCTTCAAAAGCACTCAAGTTGCTAAATTGCCACCTTCAGAAGATCTTCTATTTCAGAAGTAAAAAAAAAAAAAAGCAACAAAAAACCTCCCCGTACTGCTCTTTTACAGTCCTTCTGACCGCAGCTTTTCCTTTTACCTACAGCTGTCCCACAAACAAGAAAACATATCAGCTACAAATCTCAGAAGTACTTTCTAGTTGAGAAAGTTTTGCATTTAATTACATAACGCAACACACATGGCTTTCATGTCTGTGCAGCATTGCACTCCATCATCCCCAGGAACTCCCCTCCACCCTTGCCCATCAGCTTGATAAACTCATTACAGTAACGAGGAAAGCGATGGGCTTGATGTTAATCATACTGCTGAGACTTACAGGAGTAATAAAACAATGGAAAGCAAATCTCCAATATTTAAGCAGCTAACCGGCCATGTTTGTTAACTACTGCTGGCCTTTACATCCCCCCAAGGTAATCAGCTAACGCTTGTCTGCTGGTAGCACAGTTGGGTCATGTGTGTTGCTGCTGCATATTTGGCACGGATAACTGCAAAGGGGAGTTATAAAAAGCACTGTTAGATCCTGCTCGTGGTTAGGAAAATGTACGGCCGGAGCAACTTGATGAAAATTGCACACAAACATACACAGAGGAATACTAACGATCAAACATTTTGCAAAAGTGAAATGCATTAATGGAGAAAACCTGCTTTTTAAAGACATATTTCTGGTTACATTTCTTACGAAACTTCTAAAGGAAATTCTCAATGACGACAAATTCACAGACCATGGTGAAATTCAGACTAGTGGCTTCAAGAATTAAAGGATTGCCCTTTCAAAACTTTGTGCGTGCAGGTTTCTGGGAAACAAAGGGATCAACCTGCTGGAAATGCTCAGCACCTCTTACAAGCTGCATCCCAGCAGGATTTGGCCAAGAACTGGTGAGCTCCCCAACCCCTCACAACTGCCTCCTGCCCTGCAAGGCCACTGCGTGGGGACCGCCGGCAGAAGGAAAACCCGTTTAGCAGAAGAGCATCCCTTTAGGAGCAAACTGGGGCACCCGGACACCGAGAGGGGTCAGCTGCCTCCCCTTGGAGGGTTTCAGGTGTTGATCCTTCCCTGGCACCCTCGGTCTCCCTTTGACAATCTCTGTAGGACCTTCCCACGTGTCCTCTGGTAGAATCAAGGTTGGGACAAGAACTGCTAGAAGACGAATCTCCCCTAACGACAGCACCCACAACCAAGGTCAGCACCCCTGACCAGGGGCGCAGGAATTCGGAGAGGCACCCTCATGTGAACTTTAATCTCAGCTAGTTAAAAAAGCAAGTTGCTCTCTATATAATAAAACCAAAGTTCAATTAGGAAAGTCAGGTTTGACCGGCTTTGAGAAAACTACCCTTTGATAACTACACGCTACATTATCCTTTCACTTCTTTTGGCAGAGAAAAGAGGTTACTGCAGTTTTCTTTGGCTCCTGCTCTCTCCTGTCAATCCCTTGTGCACTCAGATAGTTCAGGTTCAATGTTCAAAAGGAGGAACAGTCTGTGAAACATCTATCAGCTCTGTTTACCAACAGAGCCGGTGAGCAAGGGCAAAAGGAGACGGCACTCTGAGCTGGCAACTGGTTAGAGATCTCAGAATCTGACCATGCTCGTGGGGCTCTCTTTTTGTAGTTGCTGGAAATACTCTTTATAAAGATTTGCAGCAACTTAAAGTATGGCAGCCACACTAAAAAATCATTAATGAATGACATAACGAGTCAAGAAGCATTCCCAGCCTCTTCTTGCTCATGATTGGTTTCAACATCTGCACTGGTGTTCCTAGTCCTTTGGCTGAGAGTAGAGCAGGACAGGGTTTCACATCATCTGCCAAACTTGGTATTGAAAAGCTGCTAAAATCGCAATTAACTCCTTGAATTAAAATATTTTACTTATTTGCCTTGGGGCCAAGGATAACACATTCAAGCAGATTTCCATTGTGGGCTGCCTGCAAACTGTTAATTGCAACTATTGCCTTAAGGACTTAGCAATCCTAACTCATCTCACACAGAGCGTGGGCCACCTCCTGCGTGGGATACTATTTCTACTCCTTAGACAGATGACAGGAAATTTTATCAAACAAGATGAAGACTGTTGCAAGGCCCTTGAGCTACCAACAAACCTACACGTTCTTTGTGGCAAGCGATGCAGTTAGACAAGTGGGTATTAAAGCCAACTCTCATTTTATATTTCAATAAATGCTCTTTAATAGTATTATTTGCAGAACAGAATTTGCTCAGCTCCAGCGGTTGCTGGTTAATGTCTCCCCATGCTCTCCTCTACGTGAGTGGGGATGGTCTGGCACCCAGAAATTAAAAAAGCAGTAACAGAATCATAGAAACATAGACCGGTTGGGGTTGGAAAGGACCTTTAAAGGTCCTCTAGTCCAACGCCCCTGCAATGAGCAGGGACATCTTCAACTCGATCAGGTTGCTCCGAGCCCTGTTCAACCTGACCTGGAATGTTCCCAGGACTGGGGCATCTCCCACCTCTGTGGGTAACCTGCTCCAGCGTTTCACCACCCTCGTCATAAAAAAAAAATCGTAGAAATAGTAAAAAATTTCTTCCTTATATCTATAGTCCTAAGGGGAAATGCGGGTGAAAAAGGGATGCTGGTCCCAACTCACCAAGGCAGCCAACACCTTGGAGTGCCAAGCCCGGGGGAAGAGGGGAACCAGCAGCAAGGCTCCAGATGTTAGCAGGTTCCTTGAGGAAGGCTAGTTCATTGAATGTGGCTCTAAGAAGAAGAAAAAAACCCCAACCTTCTCCCTGCTTGTCCCCCAGAGCTTTTGTTCAGCGCGCTCGGCAGCTGACGGGAAACCCTAGCACGCAGCCCAGGCACAGCTTCACCGACTTCAGTCACCGTCCACGGCTGCGGGGGCAAGGTGGGCATTCATTCACCTCGGGCTGGGATTATTAAACCGATGTATTGATTGCAGAGACCGACAAGCTTGTGTTACATTCAAATGGATCCAACATGACAGTTCGAAATTCAATATTGTCTCAGTCTAATTGGACAGGATCCAGTTCAATTCTGTCAAATGTCTTGATTAACGCTAAAGCAATAAAACCCCTTTTAGCCATCGAGACGGCCAGGCTGAAAGGAAAGAGGAAGAATATGATCCTTGGAAAATATAGATAAGTGAATTCATGAATATGAGTAAGATAAATGCCAATTTTAATACAAATATTTCCGTAATGCTTGCAAGGGCAAAAATTCACTATCCCTGCTTTTCCATGTAAATTGGTGAAGAGGTAAAAGCTTCTACTGAGCACCTCGAGCAGTCAAAGCTCTTACCCTGGAATGTGGTATGACACCAGGGTTATGAAAAAGTTTTATTTCTTTGTCTCAAGTTATTTTGAGACAGACTAGAAAACTTGGTTAGAAAATTGCTTAACTAGAAATCCCACAAAGTGGAATAAATGGGTCTGAACTGCAGATGGGAATACTCGCAGCTCTGGGAAGAGAAACCAGTGTCCCACATCTGACTCCACATGGGAATTTCATAGCTTAAATCAAATTAAAAAAATAGGAATGGTTATCTCGTTTTAAACTAGCAGGAAAAAGCTCCATACTGCTTTTTATCTAAATTCTGTCACAGAAGTGGCTATTTTTTGTTGCAGCACAGATGGCATTGTACAAGAGATGATGGGATGATTCTATAGGTAAAAGAAAAGGGCAGCAACTTCAAATGCTTGAAAACTTTGATCCTGCCACAATGTAAATAGAATAAGACAAAAACCAGTGGCTTTACTGATCTGTCGAGTTTTTAGGGTTGAAAGAGCTAATCCACATTGAGTTACCCTCCCAGCTTTTATGTATAATACATACCAAAAAAGATAAGCAAATTATATTACATTATATATAATTACAGAAGCTCCTAATTACATATCACAATTTCTAGGCAGTCTAGCAAATGCCGTGCTTTCCAGAACAGCAATTCCTGAAGTGAATAGTAAATCAGCTTTTGCTTGCCACTGATTTGAAACTTTAACCTATAAATTAAATTAATAAGAGACAAAGGCTTCTTTTGTGCATTTGCAAGCCTGTAGGATTTTACAAATAATAGGACTGGAAAGTGATTTATATTCCAAGATTAAAGGTCAGTTTGGCGCACACGACTTTGGAGCAAAACACCACAGCAGAGACTTACTATTAACTCATTCGTGCACCATCCTAACGCCGTATTCTTCTTTTTACAGAGTTGCGAGGGCTTGCTGTGAGCACTGTAATAGTTGCAAGACAGAAAAAAAAAATGCATTGGAGAAATATGTGGAATTCTTACTGATCTACGGTAGGGAGGGAAATGTGTATGGGAATTGTATCGGGCCATCAGCCCCCGGACTACTGAAGTGACATCTGTGTGCTGCAAGTCAAATCAAGTATGTATGTTCAACACAGAAAGTTTGAAAACACAGAGAATTGCATGGAAACAGCATAAATTAAATGTAAATAGAAGCTCTGCAAGTAATTCAAACTTCTACCAGTAAACGGAAGGGCTCGACTACTTATGAAATTCTGCCAATGGCTGGTCTTTCTCCTGGATAGACCAACGTTTCTGTGGAAATAAAACTTCACGCTGAACCTACAACTTTTGGTACGTGCAATAATTAACACAGTGTTAACCTGAGAACTGGAATAGCTTCTTAGGGTTATTCCTGTAAGAAAATCCTAGTAAGAGACTAGAGGGGGAGAGATGCACAAACACACCCACCACTGGGAATGCAGCTTCTTCAGAACTTTTTTGTGCGCTTGCTATTTCGTAGGCAACGAATTCAATATTTTACTTATTAAATTAGGACAGACTTCTCTATTATGCAAAAATTCATTAAACAATTTAACACATTTAATAGTCAAAGAAAGAGATGAAACAGTAGCATGTTTTCATAATCTGATGAAAATGTAATCTGATCTCCAAAGAAGAAAGCACCAGCTTGTAAACCAACACCCTATTTGTTTAAACTCTATCTGCAATTAAAAGCATGTAGTTATTTTGCTTTCCCTGGAAAAGCAGATGGCAAGGATGTAGGCTGGTTTTTGGATAATTTAATTGTACGTTGGAGCTCTGCGTGCACCATTTTGCAGCTGATACTACATGAAATTGCAGTGTTCTAGTTTCAGTTTTGCTTAGACTTCTGGACCACTGAGGGCAAACATTACAGAAGAAGACGAGCACTACATTTTGGCAGACACCAACACTTTGCATCGTCCCAAAGGTCTCGGAAGCAAGGGAACTGGAATCATGGTTAATCCCCTACAAACACAGGGGAAGGTGGGAATGAATGAGAAGACCAACTCTCCCTAGACCGCAGCTAGCGTGTTGCTATATGGAGGACCAGAAAAGACAGTATTTAACGTCCACCTGTGCCACGAAGGATGATAAAAAAATCAGTATATTTATTGCCATGGAGACTCGTTTTGACCATCTGGAGTATGCGGGGGTGGATATGCCTCTGTGAGGGCTCTGGGCAAGGTCTGAGCAAGTCCCAGGCCAGGTGTCGAGGCTGCCCCACCACGGCAGAGGGTCCCAGGCCAGGCAGCCAGTGCTGCCTGGTGGACGTGGTGGTGGAACCTGGAGGACCGAGATGCCGTGGTAGAAACAGAGGAGTTGCTGACACCACATCGGGGAGGCCAACCGAGCAATTCTTGTCCATAAAGCAAGAGAGAACAGACATGATACTTGGAAAGACTGGAAAGCTCTTGAATTTTCTTCTACCATTTTCCCCTCTTGTTTCTGTCTTCCAGATAGCACTGAAATTTGTCATCTTTCTTCTCTTCGCAGATTTCTTAAAACACACCATTAACTAGCTCATAAATCCACAATTTAAATAATTATCGGAGCATTGCCTCTGTTATCTTCAAAGCTGACAAACCTCCTGGGTCCTGAACATTTCAGGAGCGGCAGATTATTCCCCACAGCCCCTGGTAGGCAGAGGGAAGCGATGGGCTCCATCGTTCCTGTCCGCTGGAGAAGCTGGCCAGCAGGATAAAAGCCACATACAGGGTCAGAGCATGGAGAGCTGATGAAGCGGCTGCGAAGTGGGTTCTAAGGATTAATCTGATTAGGATTGAAAAAGACCAAATGGGCGGAGGAGGGAGGAAGAGAAAAGAGGAGAACACTTAAGGCGAGCAATGAGGGTCCTGGGTGGTCTGTAAACGAGTTTGAAACAGTGGGAGAGTGTAACGAAGAGATGAAATCCAATAGTTGTACAGGAAGCTTTCACCAGGCTTAAAACAAATCCTTAAGAAAAACAGAAAAGAATCCAGGAAGAGGAATTGTATTACTGCTGAAAATGGTATTGGCATATTCCCAATGCATTTACAGCGTGTGACTGACAGTTCTGCTGCTGATCCCGGCAGTGGGGAGGGATAATGTCTTCCTGCACCTCAAAAACCTCAAAAGGCTCACAACAGAAAGTTCCCTGGGGGGCATTTCCACTACACTTTTGCTAGTTTATCCTATTTTGGTTTAATATTGCTGGAAATCAGAGGAAAGCTGGGGCAACCGGTGGGAAGCAGTGGGTGACCCAAGTGGCAGGTGCCACTAACCTGCTTGGTTTATACCCAAGTGAGAATCACAGAGGTTGCTCACTTTATTTTTGATTGTTTTAATACAGTTACTTTTGGTGAAGAAACGCACAGAGAAAAGCAGTTCTTGGATTACATCACTGAGATAAGTAAAATCCCGCAGCAAACCCGGTGCTCTGCCACCCATGGTAGCTGGCGTCTGGGAGAGCTCACTTACTGCTTGCTTACCCCATCCCTCCAATCCTGCCATCAGTTTCCTTCTAAAGCTATTCCGAAAGTTTCTCTCTCAGCACCTGCGTACATCCAATTTACTTCAGCCGTCTGTGGTTTCCTGAGCCTCGGCCAAAGATGCTGGGTCTGCTTTACGATGCTGATTTGCAGCTCTACCTTTTATTTCGATAGTTCTCTGACCAGACACTCCTCCCCCTTCTCCTAAATTCACTGCCAGGATCCTCGTCCCGATGAGGACGATAGCTGAACTGATGCTGACTTTGAGGTGGTTGGGAATCCACTTACCATTCGTCTGTCATGTTTGCTGTTCAGGGTAATACAAGCCAGACTCCCCGACCAAACACTGGCTGACACTAAACCTATGCTCTCACGAGCGCATGACTCTGGAAAGCAGCTTCCCTGCCTACTCTGCTCGGAATAAAATATCACCTACCATGTCGCTGCAAGTAGGAGAAATCTGCTTTTGTTCTGCTTAAGGTCCAAAGTTATTAATCACCCTGGAGCATCCTTTGACTGCAGAAGACCTGTATTCCTTTTCACTTTTTAAAAAGCAGCATGACTGGGCATAAATGTAATTGTTTATCGTTATGTCTGCTAAAACTGCAATTCCACAAGGACAGTTACACTTCTGAAAATGTACTGCTTCGCAGCTTTTGAGAGCTCAGACCTCATTTTCAGAAGGGCTGATCGTCTGCAGCAGAACCCGCTGCCAGCACCCAAACTCTGGAAAACAGGGCCTCCTTCCGAGAAGTGCTCAGCTGGAAGTTATATAGTCACTGAATCTCTGCTTGTGCTTCTGCCAGTAAACCCAACCTGGGCAAGGCTAGCCGTACCTGTCTTCCCAAGCTGAGCACAAATTCCGCCTGTAAAAGCATTTGCTCCCTCTCTTTTTTAAGTGATGTGCACATCTAACTATTATTAGAACAACAGAGCCCAGCCCAAAGTTGGGGATAACAAACATTTCTAGCAAATCGCGTTCAAAGATAACTTGCATCCAATATAGAGCACCTGGGATTCATCTGAAAACCTGTCTCAGATAGAGACCTTCTTGCAGCAGCCTGATACAAAATCCAGATACAGCATAATAAGCTTTTGATGTCGTGTTGACATTTATCTGCCAATATTATTGCTTCATGCACTTACCTTATGATGGATCTTGTTACTTAATTGATCACAGGCAAGGTCAGGAATTGGCCCTTCTTCCAGTGCTAGCACTGACATCATGCAAATCACCAAAACCCAGAAGAAAAGCACCTAATCCTCAGCTTCAAATCCACACTAAGCAGCCCTTCATATGTGTGAATGAGGACAACTGGTTTTTCACTTATGCCTCCGAAAAGGTCATTTTTCAAAACTTACGACCAAATGGAAAAAAAAAAAAAAAAAAGCTGAACACAAGCGTGCTCTTCCTTTTGCTATCAGTCGCCTTAACTCAAAGAACAGTTTGCTCTAACAACAGGAGATGAAAACAAACTGCATTTATAATCCACCATGGGCAGAACCTTGTTTCCTCCTTGCTCTCCTTACAGAGGACTCATCAACAACGGCTTTGGGTTCTACCTGGCAAGTTGTCCAGTGAGGGCAGAGACGGACCACAACTCATTTCACTCCTATTTTCACAGAAACATATCTTCCAGAGTACAAATTTTACCGTTTCAAGCAATGGCAGGCTGGGAGCAACCCCAGAAACCCACAGCACGTCTACCAAATCCCATGGTCACTTCTTAAAACCCTCCCAGAGGCTGAGGGCAGGCAGTCGTCTTGGGCTCACAGCCACGTGTCCAGCAGCATTGAGCTCACCCCACCTTCCACACCCTTTTCAAATGCTTTTGGAAGAATCTGTACAATTTCCCCATGTCAAAGCTGCATCTTGTCCCTCCTCCAAGCCTCAACCAATTCTGCAGCAAACCTCATCTGATAACACGTGCGCCGGGACTCGCAAGCAGCCCTGATCTCGCTAACTCAACTGCTGCGACCCATCACCTCCTGTCCCAAGGGGAACCAGCAAAATCCATCAGCAAAACCATGCAAGTTCACACCCTGCACGAAGGAAGGAGCAGAGACACAAATTATTCTGCGTTCAATGAGACAAAACCAGACCCGTTCGTATCAGCGAGGGGGAAAGGTGCCACGCTGTGCCAGAAACACCGCGGTGGGTTCTTTGGTTTCCCTTTGGTGGCTGTTGTAAGGGGAAGATCTGTGTTTCCCCCAGAAGACATCAGTTTTGGAAAGCCCTCCTGTTAAACCTGAGCTCTCATAGCCAGGCCAGACCTGGGAGCTCCACAGCGAAGCCACAGCTTGGGAATACGTTTTGTTGGCCTTAATTCATTATTGTGACCATCAGTCCTGACAGGATTCACCTTTATTGTCTTCAGAATGGAGAAAATTCTGTAAAGGGCCAATGATGGTAAACTTAGGATGCTACATAAATATTTTATAATGTTATTAAAAAGAAGATCTCCAAAATGCTTTGCAAGGTTACTTCTTTCAAATATTCTTGTGTTCTGGTTAATTCAGCACCTTTTTCCCTCATATTAATTTATAACTTTAAAACATACATTTGAACATGAGATCCGAGTACTTGCTTTGCTGTTAGGACAATTTTTGCTTCCAGCAATGCAAACTGTTGGAATAAAGCCCATCCTGAGACATCAGAGATCATGAAAGCAGATCATTTTCTGATTTATCAAAATGAATTGCTAGATATTATTTACTTTTTGTTTCATAATAGGTTGCAAAATCTAGATGAAAAGTCTTACAAGGTCTAATACAGTGAAGAGAAGGGAGAAAAGAAATCAAGAGGCAGTTAAAGAGCTTTTAGAGCTTCCTTCTCATTCTTATCAGCACAGCTATCAGTCAGCAAGCCCGTAATTAGGTACAAAAGACATTGTGCTCTGGAGAGCTTCTCCAGGAACTGGAGAGCTGCTGTATGCCAGAAGCTGGAGCACTGACTGACAGCCTCTATTTAAGACAAACAGTTACAGAATAATTAGCAACAATTTGTACAAATCAGAAGAAGTGACCTTTGTGGCTGTGCAGTGTCTTATGTAAAGAACAAAGCTTTTCTCAGCAGCACTGACAAATTCAGAACCAAAATGTGACTCAGTTATTAAGTAGAGGCTGGTTCAGCAAAGGCCTTCCAACTTTCCTGCTTCGTGGCAGCTGACCCATGCTGAGCACCTACAGATAACTCCACAGCAAGGAAGCAAATCCTGGGTCTTGCTTCCAACGATGGCAATGATTTTGCTGCTTTGGGAGCAGGTTTTTGTTTTCCTTTCCCTTCATCCCTCTGCCTCGTCTTTGTCTCAGCAGTAAGTTTGCCTTCCTGCTCTGCTTTCTGCAGCGAAGGATGCAAATCACCGAGAAACTCTTAGATACAAGGCACGCCCTTTAAAGCATCACTTCAAAAAATGAACTTAAAAGTAAAAATATAAAATACGAGCTGTTCCAGCAGTAAGCAGAAGGGCCACAGGTTCCTTGCCTGGTGCATGCAGCGGCTCGCACCTCTGCTGAGCTTCACCCAGCACTGGCCCAGCCGAGGACAGGCCACCAGGACACGAGGGACCTCCTGGATGTGTTTAACAGGTCCCGAGCAGCCTCAGGGCAAAGCTGGCAGAGGAGGAGGACGCCCAGCGGGGCTCCCCTCCGCGCACTCGCCTGCCCGAGCAGCTGCTTCGGCAGCTGTTCCTACCAGTTGGTGGCTGAATTTTACAAGATATCTGTCTGTAATTAAAAAGCAACAATACTTTGGCAGCCGTTAGAAAAAATGCATCACTGGATTGCATCCCACAGGGAGTCCTTCTGCAGTGGAATACGGGGAGACGCAATAGATGTGACCGTGTAGGACTTTCTCGTTTCTAAACCCCTAAGATTATCTGCTTAACTGCTCTGCCAAGACCACCACCAGCAGCCAAAAACACGGGCTCCGTTTGGACCGGCTGCAGGTCAGAAATGCTCATCTCCTGCCTGTGCCACCCAAACCTGGCCCGTGCCAAGACATATGGTCGCAAGGTGCTCTGCAGTGCAAGCGCGAGGGTCGGAGAGCTGCAGGTTTGGTGTGGAGATTTTAAAATACGGGTCTTGCACAAGAGGATTTTCTCCATTTGGAGCGCGTTAAGACATTGTGCTTGTGCCAGCTAAGCAGCACACCCAGAATTAGCAAAGCTCGGGCCAGGTAAAGCTTGGCACAGGAGGGAGTGGTAAGAGGCCCCTGGGGAGCGAGTTGGTGCTCCCCAGTCCCATGCCTGGCTCCCAGACCTGGTACCCACTAACAGCGGCGAGAAAGCCGCTCCAGCCCGTGCCCAGGCAATGTCCTGCAAGCTGTGCAAGCTCCCGAAACGGCCGAGTGGCACGAAACCTCCCGTAGCAGACTCTTTCCCTGGGGCGTGCGGGAGCCTGGCTATGGGAGGGAGCTGTTGCACTCCGTAGGGGCCGAGGGATGCCCTCTGGAGCAGACAGGGACGGGCAGGGGGACACGCTCGGCCACATCTCCCGGCTCGCACAAGCAGGGAACCGAGGCTGCTCCGGCTCGCACGACGGGTGGGATGCCGCCGAACGCCGTGGGATCCGAGCCATGCGCTCCAGTGGAAGCGGAAATCTAGCTTCAGTCTGCAAACCGCTGCACGCATATTTGTAAACCATTGTGTACACAGCAGATAAATGCTTAATAATCATGATGACAAACAGACCTAAAACCCAGAAGCAGCTTCCCTCTGCATTAACTGCATCAGGAACAGGTTCCACTGAGCAAAAGCCTTCCTTTTACCGGGGCTTCTTGTAGGAATAAAAGCCATCTCACCACAGCCGGCAGTGAAGCGACGGCAAACCCAACAAACGATAAAGCAAGCCCACGGCATGTCAGACCGCAGGACTTCACCTGCCAGTTACCACCCAGGCACGTCCATTTTCACATGCTAACGTGGACACTGCCGCACGGGAAGCTCCGGGGTACCACGGGCACCAGGAGCCCCGACCTGTGTGCACACCAGGCTGCAAAGATATGCGCCTACCTTGGAGCCTCTGGCCCCGTTAGCAAAGAAACTAACGCAAAAGGAGGTTAAATTTCCTGTTCACAGCATGTCGCCAAGCTGGGATTAGAGTTTAGGACTCCTGGCACCCAGAGCCACGATTAATCCGCTGGGTGTTTCTACCCCCACCCCTCATCCCAGCCTCCAGGTAGTTTCCATGTGCCAGGCTGAGTACGGTGGTGTAGGAAAGTCTTCTCATCCCCATCGGTGTCTACCTTTCTCTTCCATACTTACTGGAGCCCATCTACTCCTCAGGGATCAGAGGAGAGTTAGGCTGGTAGGAAAATACCTTTCCTATGTAAACCATGCGTTCTGCCATTTCCCTCTCCAAACTACACAGCGTCACAGATCGTAAGCCCTCTAAACAGAGGGTCTTCAGTTGAGGAGCAGATCTCCATAAAGGCTGGGATTAAGGCCCTGCACATTAGAAAGGAAAGAGGGAGCAAAAATATGCTCCGTTTAATTACCCAAGCCATAACAACATTTTACTATTTTATACACGATTCCTGACAAAAGTGGAAATGTTATTTTCCACGAGCATAGCTGCTGGTTCTACTACAAATAAATAGTCCAGGGCGCGCTCACCATGCGAGAGATGGAGGCCATGTGTTTTCATTAATTCTCTTGGCAGAGAAGCTCATGTAGATTTTGGACTGCAGTTCAGGACTGGAACAGGAGAGCTGGGGTGGCCAACATACATCACAGCAGACTACATTTGGCCCAGGTCCACTTACGAGCTGGTCCAATACCCAGTTTTATCATCCTAATTATGAGCAGATTCCCAGCTCCCTCCCTCCCTCGCAGAGGTATCTTCAGCTTCACCCTTTTCTTCCTCCCTCTGGCTGGTTGAAACGAGCAGGTGAATTGTAGTCCTTTGTCTGTTGCCGCTGGTAGACAAAGTTTGGCCTCTTTCATTTTCCTTTTATTGCAGCTTCTTTTGTGTGGATTAAAATAATTGATATTGATAATGTGATCTGCCCCCTGCCCCTGTTCCCAATTACTTGCACAGGCTGGGGATCCTGCATTATGGATATGACAGGAATGGTCTTAATTAGCCTTCTGGGCTACAGAACTGATTCTGGTTTTGATTTGAAGTATTTGGGATTATGCAGGCTGACTGTTGTGGGCTGGGGTCACCAACGGAGCCGGCCGGGGGATTCTGGGGGGCTCGCTTTGAGCTGGCCTTTCTCAGACTGCTGCCAGGTGCCTGGCAGCACACGGAGCAGAGCCCTCGCGTTGCGAGGCAAAACCAAAGGACAATTTACTGCAGCCGCCTTTGTGTCCGGGATTAGGAACGGCAGCACTGAAGGGTCTCTGCATCCAAAGTTTTACTCGGAATGAAGCAGGACACCGATGGTCCAACAAGAGCTAACCGAGCAGCAGCCTTCGTAAAAGGCCACCTTTGCGTTCAGTGGGTGAAACCCAATTAAAAGTAAACGATAAAAACAAAAAAAGGAGCATTGAAGCTGAATGGGCAGATACAGCTTTCTGGACCTGCAAAATTCCATTTCAAAACGTGCAACCAGTTAAGGCAGTCACAGGAGCAAAAAATAAAGGCGTCAGTGCCTGGCAAATTGATAGATTTTTTTTTTTTTCCTGTTTTGGGGAGAGGAATCTCAATCCTGTAACAGGACTGGTAATGTGGTCCCTGGCACTCGCACGCAATTCTCTTCACACGAGTTGTGGAAAGACACAGGTCCTGTACGAGCGTCCCTGTTTCCACTGCTCAGCGTGCCTACCCTGTAAAAAGTAATTCATAGGCAACACCTTGGAACACGTTCTGCAGGTCAGAGAAGTCAGGCTCTGCCAGGTTTAATTGGAAGGGGGAAATGGTTTCCAGACGTGATGAAGGTCCGCTGAGAATGTCACCCCACAGGTACATCTCCAGGGGCTCACAGCTCAGGCCTGCTGGCTGAAAATAACTGCGTGGTGGAGGCACGAAATGGTACCTGGGTCTTACCAACACGGGACAAATGCAGCACCAGAAACTGCGCCAGGCTGAGACTTTGCAGCCTCGTGCTAACAGATGCGGCGCGCTCACCCGCTCATTAGATGGACACGGATTACAGAGCAGAGGCGTTATAACACAGCGTGCAATTTGCAGTGGCTGCAATGTTAATCTAAAGAAGGGAATATTGCTTCGGTATCGTTTCCTTCATTAAACCAGGGCTAGTCGCCCAGTGGAGCGTTGCTGTATGCAGCAATTTCTTTCTTTCTTAACACTGTTTATACAAAACGCTAGTGCAAAAATATAGGTAAAAAGAGAGGGAAGCTGAGCTCCTCTCTCCGTAATCAAAGAGGAGATGACACTCAGAGCCAGAATACATGCCACAGTTTATAATCAGAATGCAATGTAATCACTGAAAACAGATGTCAAAAAGATAAAACCATATAATTCTGAATTGCCAACCATTAGTGCTCTGCATCTTGGAGAGCACTGAGATGCTCTATTTCTGTCTACATATGTCCACATTTTGGAAGCGTAAGCAGAAAGCATTCAGCACAATGCTACAGAAAACTCCCTTCTGTTCCTCTCCTGTAGCTTTTGTACAAAGGGAGTTCTCAGTGAGGCTCAGGTTTGCTCCTGAATCGGTCCGTGATGGTGAGGGGAGGGAAAGAGAGAAATTGGTCTTTTAGGACTGTAGTTGGGGAAAAATAGCATCACCAAGCTGGCACATGGACATGACTGTGTTGCCAGAGACAGAAGGCTACGATAAAGGAAGAAAACATGGAGAACGGCCTGGCAGAATAGACAAGGTTAGAGAAAAACTTTCTACCGAAGTAACGCAGACAAGAGGAATCAGTTTTAATGTGCAAATTGCTCACCTCGTAGTGATAATCCATGCAAGTTAACTCTCTCCAGCAGCGATCTCCTCGAATTTTAATCAGCCCCTGGGGAGAGAAAAAAGAAAAGACAAAAAAATATCATCATAAATATTTTATTTTACTTTATCTTGTATGTCAAGGTATTATCTCAAGATGCCAAATACTCTGGTTGAACTACAGGGAGAGCCTCTAAGGGCAGGGAAGTGCAGAGGCTGGAACAACCCCCCAGAGACCCACGGCACATCTGCACCCCCGGCCCAGTTGTTGTGCCTGAGGGAACATAATGCTATGAGAACTCCAACATGGCTCCTTCCACTGCCTGTTTACTGAAAATTTGACACAAAATCCTTGTGCAATATGCCACGTCACTTAAAGGGTGCTGGAAGACGCCTTACCCACACCTGCAGAGCTGCTATGAGCAGCCCAGCGCTCCCAGCATCGGCTTCCAGCGTTGCTGGGTACGAGGCAAGGAGGCGCGGAGCATCGAGAAGCAATAGGAAAAAACAGGCTCTGCCACTGGGATGGTCTCTGTATAACAGACTGAAAAGCTACCTGCAGACCTAAACACAGCTGCGTTCACAATTTTAAAATCCAGACCCAATTATCTCCCTCTCGCAAAGCCGCCTCTGCTGCCTATGGAAAAGGCAACAGTGACCCAGCCTGGGATGGGGACCCCGCAGCCTCACCAGCCCTGAGCTGGGTGCAGAGATGCAATCAAAGTAATTAGAGAAACAAAAGAGGAGAAGGGGAAGGAAGCTGACAGATCTAAACACAGATGAATGTGCTAATGACAGGTCTGCTCCACCTTAGGTTAGAGGTTGGCAATGAAATAAGCAGGTATCAGAGGTTGCTGTGCATTGATATTTCAGGCCAACAAGAGGGTGAAATTTCCAAATCAGTGGGTCCATTCCAGGGCTGGCAGTAATATTGGGATTAAATTTCTTTGCCTCAATGACGAAGAGTAGAAAGGAATCAGTCGGCCACAGCAGGAAAGACACCTGGCCAGAGATGAGCCTGCTAGCAGGAAGCCTTGCAATCAAGCCGTGCCAGCCTGAAGGTATGCGGCTTCAGCCTGGTGGCTTTGATGTATGGTGGAAAGGTCCCTGATTAGGATCACAATATCCCAAATTGAGGAAAGCTTCACTAGTCAAAAGGTTGAACCAGGTCTATCATCTGCATACAATTAGGGGGTATTTGCCTACCTCTGACATTGCCCCTAATTGTAACGTTCCTGCCTTAGTAGAAAAATACAGGGAGTTTCTGCAAGGACCCGTTGCTGGCTACACCAGGAGCATCCTGAAGCTTCTTTACATTTGCAGTAGGGAAGGTTTTCAAGAAGAGAACAGTGACCTTTCAGTGCTAAAATCTGAGAGCTCAGAGGAGGAGGAGATACCAGCACTATGGCACATCCTGGCCTATTGGTTTCATCCAAACTGCTAAAAATCTTCACTTGCAGCTTTAAAAAAAGTTTAGCAGGTTTGGGGCTCAAGAAAAATTCCAAATTCCAGTTAAAGACCCACGCCAAACTGTCCAGATCTCGTAAGCAAACACCCAGCTCCCAAGGCTGCATGTGGGCTGTGTGATGTCCGAGAGCCCAGGGCTGTCGAGCATGGAAGAGAGAGGACAGAGCAGAGTCTAGTAACTCCTGACCGACACAGAAAGGGTCAACTGGGAACAAGTTTTGACCATTTCTCCTGACACAGGACGTAAAGGCAATCTGATGGAGAGATCGAGTAGCTGGTTTAGAAATGAACAAAAGATGTATGTTTCCACACACCAAATCATTTACCGTACGGGAGCCAAAAGTACAAATGTGCTCAAAAGGAATGAGGCACGTTCCCAGAGGACAGGCTCGGGGTAACTTCTGAATACAACCTCCTCCCTGGAAAATCCCTCAACCACTTCACTGCCAAGACCTGCCCCAGGTCACTTTATGTTTTATATTCCTCCCCAAGCACCTGTTAATGGCTGCTATCAGAGACAATATAAGAAGTTAGCTGGACCTTGGGCTTAACTCGACACAGACTTTCTTAAGCAAAGATCCACAAAAATAGTCACAAGCTTATTTGGCAGGGAAATTAATAGGAAATAGGCACCTTTCTTGGTCTCAGCCCCATACCATATGAAGTTTAGACACGTATGTCTTTGTGAATAGGGGTGACCCCAACAGCATTCAATAGGGCTGTTTACAGCCTTAAATTATACCTGTTATCAGGCACGTTGCCGAGTTCAAGCAGATTTCGCCCATCTGCTGTTCCAAATTATTTGTCCTTTTTTTCCCAGTCATAAAAAAAATATGAACTATTTCTCATGCCAGTGCTAACTGAGGAGGACAGTAAACAGAAACTATTACACATTTTCAAAATCCGAGAATCCAGACAATTTACATCCTGTAATTTTTAGCCAAGAATAAACCTGGAGAACCTGGTAGAGTTAAGGCAGTAAAAGCCCAAACTCCTGATGGCACATCTCTTGGAGCAGGATGAAAGCTCCCCCCCGGCAGGGCCATTTGTACACAATACTGTCCTCTGGTCAACAAAGAAAACACCAGATAGACAGCACAGGTCCCTCCAGCTCTCAGCATCGAGTATCGGCTGCAGGAAAAGCATCACCGCACAGAGGCAAATGCTAGAGATGCAACACAGCAAATTGACACCATCCTAACAACCAAGGAAGAACAAGGAGATATAGTAAAGGGTAATCATCATTTTACAGAAGTGATAAGGAAGGTAGCCATAAGGCAAAGGTTTCTGTGGCGTCTCCAGCAGCTCTGCACAAAACAGGAATGAGGAAGGGTACCAAGGCAGCGCGGTGCACGCTCCATCCCTGGAAGGTGGGCAGCCGGCGGGATGCTGGTACCCTGCGCATCCCTCCTGGCCTTCAGACCTGTAAAACTCCCAGAGAACTACACCAAAGCCTGAGCACTGGCCTTCCCAGCAGCCTCCGGAGGAGAGGTACCTTCAAACCTCGTGCACGCTGTCATCTTAGCAGGTTGCAATGGGAACGGTGGCTCCGTGCACGGCTGAGACGGGTCCACGCCAGGAGCTCAGACCTAGAAATACCCTGGCCTGGGAGGTCTGCATCTCAGCATCACCATGAAAGGGACACCCCCCACCAGCACCACCGCCAAAAAACCCCCAAGCAGAGCTGGTCCAAAAAGCACAGACAAAAGCACGATGGATGCAAAGTGATATCATACAAGACTTATGGGATGGGAAAGCAGGGCGGTGGGTACCACCAGCTGCTCTGCTGTTTTGCTCTCTAGTGAGTTATTCAGCGGATCCCGTCATTCTCTTCTCCAGCCCTCTGCGAGGGCGGGAACAGGGGAGGCAGGGACAAGACAGACTTGCTGTCAACAGCCACGGCTTCATCTCCCCCTCCCGAATGATCTGCAGCTCGCTCTGCCCCTCGAACCTTTTCTAAAATTACAGGATACATTGATAGCATCTCACAGGATGTGCTGCAGCCGGCAGCCCTGTCAGTGACAGGACGGACACTAAGAAAGGCTCTGTGCAAGAATGCTGGAATATTAAAAAAGGACAGCTATCTTGATGACCTTCCCTCCTACCTTGCCCAAGCTGTTATCAAGCTCTGTTATTCAGCAGGGATAATTAAAACAAGTATATGATAGAAAAACATCATACTGAAAATCAAAATCTTTCCTGCAATGAGTCACTACGTGAGTTAATCACATTTTGTTTACTATAACGCTTTCAAACAGGAAAGTCACTTAAAGCTCTTAATATCAAATCTGTTTTTCAGCACAGAAAACTCCCACTCTCATAATTAGGGGGCGTTTCAAGTCTTCTTTACCCTGCTGCTGTCTTCAAGTCCACTTCCACTCCCACACTGGCATGTGAGTCTTCCAGTTTTCAAATGAAGTTGGACCAAGAAACAAGAGCATGGGGTGCAGGAAAATCCACGTGCTCTGTAGCTTCGTCTCTGCTGAGGACCGCAAAAGGAGAACAAGCCAGGGTGGCTCCTGCTGTGAAGAGCTGTGGATCCCTGGGTACGGACGGACACACCCCGGACAAGCTCTCACATACCTTACTCCTCCATGCTCCGATGGACTCTGTTTTTACACGTTCTCCCCTAATTATTTGGCTCCTGCTGACATTTTTGGAAGTCAGCTCCTGTTCTCTTGAAGATGCAAACTTAGTCGGAGAAACGGTATCTGGGTCCAAGTGAGCACAGGAGAACGAAAGGAAGAGGGGAGCAAATGGGGATCCCCACATCTTCTGGAGTTTCACATTCACTGGATTTCTCGCAGTCTGCTAACAATTCCCAATCCATTTCCAAGATTTCTGTGTGTATATTGAAATGGCCTGGACTCCACAGCTGCAGCAGATTATGCTGCCATACCACAGATCAAAGCACGGGAAAAAATCGCCATCCCCTGCTCGCAGACAAGCAGAGCCCAGTGCATCTCTTTGGATGAGGAGAAGACGTGCGAGGGAGCAGAAGGAGAAGGAGCCAGACGGGATGTGCATGGGACAACCCTGTGAGACTCCAGAAGACCTGGAAGACCCTCCTCTTGTTTGGACATAACCTACAAACATCTTGCAAGGAGTATTTTGGGGGCAAATATTAAACAGAGCTCAGGAGGTAAACGATATGGACAAATTAAATGGAAAACAAGGAAAGGAAAGAAATCATTTCGCAGCACTTTGGAGAGCGGGGCTCACGTCCCCAAAAATCGCATTTCTAACTGCTTCCTTCCTGCAGGGCATTACAGCCAGATCTCGTACCTCCAGCCACCTCCTGGTAGCATTGCTTGAGCAAAAGGAAAAGAGAGAAAGGAAACAGCCCGTCTTCTGTCTTTAGGCTCTAATGCACCAAGACACTCCGTTCTAAGTATATGACTGAAACCGAGCTCCACAGATCAGCCTTAGCTGGGGCAGATTTAAGAACAAACCTGGCGTTTTGCTGCATTAAGGCTTGTTAGAGGCAATACCTGATTGTCAGAAAGACCAGGATGGAAATGTTTTAACCAAGGACTTTTCCTTTACTTTCGGGGACATTTTTTGGGAGTAGTATCTGTCTGATACCTTCAAAGTCCAAGAACATTTAAAGGCATTTAGAACATTCAGTAGCCTCTAGGCAGCAGATACAGGCAGCTGCTACCACAAACCTGCTGTACCAGCCCCCAGCTTAATCACTCTTTCTCTCACATGTACAAGTCTCTAGTTTTTACAAAGAATAAGTTCAAGGCTTAGGAAGCAAATGAAAAAAAGCAACACTTGCAGAGCCCTTCTCACATTTTCCAGTGTTTGGTGTTCTCCATGCCAAGCCTGGCTCCCTCTAATTTCTCCCTGTGGTGTTCAAGCATCTCTAGGTACCACGTGTTTTTTGATACAACGTCAAAATCGACCTGTTAGCTCAGCGCTAACTAACGCTGGCAGAAGTTGGCCATGCTTACAGGTAGGCAATAAGCAGAAAAACATTTCCAAGGGCAGCCACTGTTAACTCCTGAGAAACCGCTGCCATACCCAGGGCAGGGTCTTGCCAGCCCCTCTTTGCTGAGGAGCTGAGCTCTTCACTGAGCTCCAGTTGCTGGGTGATAAAAAACGACAGGTAAGTGTTTACCCACTGTAATTCACTTTGAAGACCGGACCGCACCTCAATGTACTAAACCAGCCCAGCTTTTATGGCCCTTTTTGAAGCATCCCGAAGATGCGAGTAGAATAAGACGGCATCACAAAGAAGGGGAAAGCCTTTCTCATCCCGCTTTCAGCTCCTTGTCCAACACAACCATCTCCCTGACTTTTTATTAAACTTGCGAAGTTAGGCTGCCTGCAAAGCGGGGGCTACGTGCCAGCTGGTAACGTCATTACTCCCGGTTATCTTACAACACACCGACCACATTTCACAAGCCTGAACTAAAGAAGAAAGCCTCCAGATCCCAGGTAATTTGAAACAGCACCTGACGCCACGCTGCGTATGGGTATTTACTATTCGCACGGCGATAGCACCGAGGAGTTAGTGTCACCAGGACCCCGTCGGGCAGGATGCTGCACCAACGCAGAACGAAGCTGTGAGCCCTGCGGGTACCACATAGAATCATTTAGGTTGGAAAAGACCTTTCAGATCATTGAGTCAACCATAAACCTAACACCGCCAAGACCCCCTAAACCATGTCCCTAAGTGCCACGTCTACGTGTCTTTTAAATCCCTCACACCAGCCAGGAGCACTCGCTCCTGTGGCACATGGCTTCCTCTGTCAATTCAAGTCACTGCTATTATAAGAAGTCATTGTTCTCATTTATACATGTTTTTATATTATTCCAGCTTGGCATAAGGCTCCTAATATTGTCACGTGGCAATGTAATAATTTGGGAAACATGTAAAAGATGTGCTATAGGAAGCTCAGTGCAATAACTTGTTCCTTGTTTTCTAAATTCCAAAATTACTTGAAAAGGTTTTTTTCCTTTTAAGTTGGCAAATTTAGGAAGTTTCCTCCTAGTTCTGAGCTAGCAGAGTGTTAGCTAAAAACTTGAATTCTGCATTTATTTTGACATAAGGATTGGAGACTAATGGACAGGAGATAGGGATTTTTGAAAACATTTCTGAATCTTTCCCTTTTTATGTTCTGCTCTAATCGTTAGATAAAACTAAAAAGCACGTGTATGCGTGTTGCGGGGGACAGAAAAAAGGCTTTTAAAGTTTATTTTCTTTTCCCAATGATACAGGCAAATGTATGCTCACATGCTTACAACTCCAGGAAAAAAACAAGCACCCCCAGAAACGCCGGCTCTATTTGCACATTGGGGGTGGGTGAAGGGACTTTCAAAGCCCTGCATATCAGAAGGGAAAGGTATTCAGCAATACAAATTAAATATAAGCTAAAGGGAAGGAAACAGGTGGCTAAGTGAACTAGCAATTGCCCTTTCACCTCTGTGGCCTTGCTTTGAATCCAGCTCTAACCAGAATTATTAAATTCATACTGATGGGATGGTGGCTACAAAGACACCGGGGTTTGATCATTTGGCCAAGCTCGTGGCAGCCAGACCGTGCACACCAGCCCCTTCCAGTAATAAGAAAGCCTGGCCTGGGGAAGGGGAAAGTTGAGATCTTTGTCATATTAATTTACAGCTGACTGCGGCTCCAGGCCATTCTGCACACTCAGAAATCTCCTCGCGCTGCTGTCCGCATGAGAACTATAAAATGTTCACCCTGGATTGAATTAGCATCCGGAATGAAATATGTGCTCAATACCTTCTCCCCTACTAAGTTTGCTCCCTTTAGGGCATGGCTGAGGAGCGCAGGGGAGGATGGAGATGCAGCACCTGCTTGTACTTCGAAAACACCAACCTCCGGGGCTCCCAGGCTCTCACAATTAAGGTGCATTAAATTCACCAGCGTTTTTCACAGGGGAAGGAAAATTACATTTAGGATTTTTTTTTTTTTAATTTTAATGGTGTTCAATAAAATGCCTGGTTGTAATCACCAGAGCCACTCTGCCGTCCTGGCTCAGCCCCCATGCACTTTCCATCCACCAGCCCTGCTCTGCGTCCATGCGTTCGCGGTCACATATAAATAGCATTTCCCAAACTCAGCCGACGTGCGCCCTGGATACACCAGCGGTGTCACGGATGACTTTTGCCACTGTACTTTTATTTCATTTGTCAGCTCTAGATAAGATATCGGCTATGTGGAACAAGACCCTATTTTGCCTCCAGCATCATCGCTAGCTTTGGTAGCTTACTACAGTGTTAAAGGAAAGATGACCATGCAGTTACCTGAGCAGATCTACAAGCAACCAGAGAAAAAAATATGTATTTCCCAGCAAATTCTTAGCAAAACCCACACTGCAAAAATTCATCTTCCTGGACCCAGCTAGCAGGGCGCCGAACCAGTCCAGTTTATAAAACTCAGTAAGCCTGCTGAAAACTAGCTATTTATGACTAATAAATTCTCTTTCAAACCCAGTAGATTGTTGAATACATTTGCAAGGTTTGCCAACTGGCAGCCAGGGGACTTTGGGGGTGGAAATCAAAATCACCCCTTCACTCCCACTGAATCAATTCCAGTCTTGCTTGATTGAGTAACCTCGTAAGCCCCCTCTCTTTTCCCATCATCAAAAGAGCATCCGACAAAAGGGATTTCAGGGGAAATTAAGCCATAGAGAGGAAGTTTACGAAGAGCTTTTGATTCCTACATTTCATGAGTTTGATTAAATCGTGGCAGAAATCCCAAACCTAAGGCCATGGCACACAGTGGCACAGGGAACGTAACACAGGACTGGAAGGCAGAACCAAAGAGGGACGCGAGCCACGCCACCGCCGGCTGCATCCTCCAAAAACACCTTACTGTTCGGTTTTAGGGTACTGAAATCTGAATTTGCACTGTGGCATGCTGGGGATCACCTTCGCAAATCACAGAGAGGATGGACACGTGAAGATAATGGGTCCTCGCTTTTCTACTGTATTTTTTCAGTGAGAGGAGCACATCTGGACTCTGCTCCTCTTTATTGTATCATCCCTAGCTCCTGCTATTAGGATGAAGCTAAACACCGAGTTGTGAAGACTGCCTGGTCCCTGCTACCACTGGCAGATGCTCCACGAGCAGAATCCCCCCTGGACCCCCAGGACCTGACCCAGACCTTCTGGATCTGCAGAAGGCTCGGAGCGTGGGAACCGGGGGGGTCCATCCCAGGAGAGGCGGAGAGGAGCCCTTCCACCACGTCCACACCACAGTCCCCACGGACAATGAGCAGCACAGAAACCCACCTCCAGTCTCCCCGCTCCGCGGGTCCTCCAGCCGGCTGCCCCCGGCACAACCCAAGGCTGTCGTCCCACCTGGATGCAGCTCGGCAACCCAACGGAGACGAGGGGGAGCATCCTCCGGGGAAGGTCCACGCGGGTCTAACCTCCAGCTCCCCCAGACCTCGCGCTGGGGTCTCACCCCGTCTCTGCCCCACACGGATGGGCACCGGCCACAGTCTTTGCTCTCCAGCTTTACTTCAGACCTCTCCTTCTCTCCTTCCTGGGCTCCCTCTCCTTTCAATTGCCCTTCTCATTAGCTGATCCCCTTCGAATTAAACCGGCCTACGCCGAAATAAAATCCACAGCGTTGCCCTTGCTCCCTTCTCCCCCACTGACTCTACCAGCCCCACTTTTGTCCCTGACCCCCTTCCCCAAAATATCAAACCCAGGCACAAGCATCAGCGGGCGCATCAAGATGTACCATCACAGACAACTCCACGAGGATTTTACGCTTCGCATAAGGAGCAAAACATCTCCAACGAAGATAAACTGTTTCCTTATTTACTGGATGCCAGGAAACACGATTCAGGGACGGACCCAGGGGTGACCCACCACCCGTCGCTGTGGCTCGGTGCAGCATCTTGCTCTGCAAGCCCCCGAGCCACGCAGCTCCCGCTCCGACGCCGCTCCGAGGGAGGGAAGCGGCTGAACTCTGACACGCCAAATCCTTCCTTTTCATCTTACGCCGATCGCTCTGCCCAACTGTACCCCTTTCAGGCTGCTGTACTTTGGTGATTCAAAATGAAAAAAAAAAGCCTAAATAATTAAAATGTCATTCAAGCTCTAAGCCGATATGAGTCACTGTTACAAAAAATATCTTAAAAATTCTTTCAGGAGTGGGGGATAATTATATTCCTCCCTATCTATTGATTTTTCTCTACAATGCAGATGTCAGATTTTCCACGGTTTTTTTCTTTTTCTTTTTTTTTTTTTTTTTTTTTTTCCCTGGAGTGAGTGTCAAGGAGGAACAAAGCACTCTTTGAGACTTTTTCAGCCCAAAATTAATTCTGAAAAAAATGGTACAGACAGGCCAATAGCACGGGAAGCCGAGAAAAAGCCTGGTGACTCAAGCTATGTCTGCAAAACCCCTATTGATACCGGCTCTGGAGAGAAGGGTGGGGTACGGGGCACCAGCGTTATAAATTTAGAGTCAATTTAAAGACCTTCTTTCTGTGTCTTCACAACACAAAAGATGGGTGAAAAAGAAAAAAAACCTCAATGAAGGGCAATCCTACATTCTAGATTTTAATTTTTCTCATAATATAGATATGAAACACTCTCAGAGAAAATCCCAAACCGTGCCTTGCACCTCATGCACTCGGCGACCCGCCAGCCTCTGCTACCCACAGAAAAAGTGGTTTCAACATCTTTGAAAGCCAAACATATACCACTGTATTCTGAAGACAAACTAGCTGTAATTTAGACCCCAAGTTCACGGAAGGGGAAGGAGCTTTATAAAGCTAAAATTTAACAAAAAAAAAAAAAAAAATTAAGGACAATAGGACAGGGCTGTATGGGACAGCCGGCTATGCTGCTCCTCAATCCCACCGGACCCCGGCAGCTGAACCACTCAAATCCGAGGGACCCGACACGATGCCTTTAGACCACAACTGAAATACTAAAGCACTTCGAGTTTTCCTGCTGTAACGCACCAGGTCGCCCAGGCTGCTCCCTGCCTGCCTGCTCCAGCTTTCTTCTGCATTTGAAAGGATAAATCTTGAAAAAATTCCGGATTATATTTCAGCCTCAATAATAAATATGATGCCCAAAGGGTGTATTCACCAGAGGAAAGATGCTCGATGGGTGTGACACTACAGCAGCAATACACAGCAGCGACACAATCCTCCTGCTGGACGTGTAAAACTGCCTCCGAACTCCATGACATTGTTTTACGACATTTTTGTTCTTATATACCTCAGAGCAGACACAGTATTTATTTCCCAAGACCAGCAAGGGCTCTAGCTTTTTGAAAATAAAGTACATTTTCTACGGTCCTTTTATGCCTCAAGGTTCATGTTATGGCTATTGAAATTGTTTGCATACTTTTAAGTATTTGCATAATTTATGAGCCCAAATCTTCAACCGCAGAGTGCCCTGGAGCAGGGCTGGTCACAGACTGCACTGGTGGCGGAGGCTGGATTTGGGCTAGGCTTATCCAGACCCTCCGCGTCTCGCCCACCCTCCCGTCTCCCACCGGCGGGCTCTGCCCGATGCGCCGCAGGAAGGACGACCTGGATCGCGTGTGCTGCACAGGGGCTGTTCGATTCCTTCCTTTAAGAAATGCCACGCAGGGAAGAGACGACACAGGTATTAGGCTTTTTGGAAACTTTTTTTTCTACAACTCTGACAGCAGCAAACTAAAGGGTTTAGAAAGAGCTGTACCTGATGTTCATACAAACCTCTCATTAAATGAACAGCCGGTAATTCAAATCTTTCCTGCTCCTTCCATGAAAAGAGAGAGAAATAACGGGCTAGAATACCTCTTCCTTAGCCAGAGAATGACAAGCTTACGCTCCTCAGATGACGCTGCTGTTTAAATAACTTTATTCTGTACCTCGCGCATCGGTTCAAAGCCCCGTTCAGGTCCAAGCCTGCGCCAAGATGACGGCCCTTCCCCATCACCTGGAGAACATTAGTTCTGGTCCAGCATTGGCAGATGGTAGGACCAGGCTCCAGGTTCTCTGGAACAACCCACCTTCAGGTGAACAAACCCTACCTGCCTGGCACCCTCCCGCAGAGGCAGGGATGGGCTCCGAGACGGCCCCGGGACCCCCAGCCCCCAGGACAGGTCCCACCCGCAGAAGAAGTGAACATCCACGTTCTGCCCCAACGGGCGCAGGTCGGTCCCGTGCAAAAGCTACAGCGGAGTCACCGCGAAACGCAACCGCGAAGCATCTCAACTTGACGGGCTGGAAAACGCTTCTCTGAAAGAGAAGTCACGGGTGTTGATTTTGGGTTTTTTTCCCCCCCCAAGCTACCAGAAAGACCCTTTGAGAAGCCACCATGACTGCACCAGCATCCGATTGACTTTGAAGACAGCGCTGCAAGGAGTGGGTGAAAGGGAGTTTGAAAAGTACTTGGCATTAGCGGCTCCCTGCCTTTTACAGCCACCGAAGGAACAACAAGTCTTCCTGCCAAGGGCTATTACTAGACAAATGGAGAGAGATCAGAGGCACAAAGGAGGTTGCTAAGGAGTCAAGTGTGGGATCCCTGCAGAGAGGAGGAGGGCTGCAGCTGGGACGGCAAAGGTCAGAACATTGCAGACATCATTTTCCAAAAATTCCCATGAAGCCCCGGCGCAAGAGTCGGGAGCCTGGCCCCGCCGTGCTCGCCTATGAATAATGAGAAAGCCATAAAAGAAAGCTCCCTTTCTTCCCTCCTACCCACGCTAATGTAATAAAACAAATTAGAATAATTATTCTCAATTTCAGAGCCATAATGCCCAGGATCAGGGCACGCTTGTCACTGAAATGACAACTACATCCGTTTGATTCTTCTTCTTTTTTTTTTATATTTACAGAGATCGCCTAAATTCCAACTTTTCTTTCAGTACATCTAATGCTATTTTACTACAGGCATCCAGATTCTGTTTGCTTCAAAGTCTTCATCATTTTTTGCCAGAAAGTTCATCTCCCTTATTAGCTAATCACATCCCCACCCTTCCCAGTAACCTTTAAAATGCCACCCACGTTATGACACTTTTAACAGAATCCAAGCAAAAACAAAACAAGAAAAATGAAGAGTTTAACATGAACCACTAGTTTCTAAAATAACTCGCTGCAGTTGCTTAAAAGAAACGGTTTTTTTCTAATAGCAAGAATATAAAAAAAGAATTTTAAAAGAGATTAAATATCTAATGATATACAAATAATCTGGAAATAATTGATCCCTTCTCTCTGAAAGCACATCTCTGTGTGAAAGATGGACAATACTTACTAGGAAACAATGATGAGAATTTAGAGGAAGAATTTATTGCTAATTATTATAAATCTTTTTGCACTATTTCTTTCCCAAGACTACCACTTTAAATGATCTTTTTCTCCTGTAAAAGGGGAAACATATCTTTTGTGTAGACTTGAAATGCCAGAGGATTTAAATTATTTTCTAAGCCTCTGCCTGCCAAAAAAATGCTCCGGGACTCCTCTGTTCTGCAGCGGCTTCTTCCGAGGATGTACTTGAACAACTCGGAGATGCAGAGCTCAGACTTGCAGGAGTTCAGTCTGTAGTTACATTCAGAAAGGGAAATCCCAAAAGTGAAAGAAAAAAAAAAAAAAAAAAAAAAAGAGAAATTTTGTTTACAGAAAGTAAACCAAGAGGAAGGATCGCCAAGTCACAAATCACCACTTGAAAAGATGCACTTGGGTTTCCCTGAATTCCCCCTGTGCCCCTCAGGACCTTCCGCATGACGTACCCTGCGTGAGGAGGAGCGGGGGGAGCGACTCCTGGGAAGGGCTCTCCAACACCTGAAGATAAGGGAGAGAAGAAAACCCCATTCCCCGCATGGCCCCGGCCCCGGCTCCTGGCGTGCCACCAGGCTGGCGAGCAGGCAGAAGCCCCTGCAACAGTTTTAAGGGCATGGCACAAAGAAGATGTCAAGGACACTGCACACGCAGCAGATAATTATAATAGTATTATATAAAAATACATATAGATTCTAAATATTATTAGTATATTATTACATAACACACATATTAAAGGATCTAATTCTTGGGGCAAACCTGAGGCTTGGGCTTAAGCTGCCCAAGCTCCCGTCCCTGGGCAGGGAGCGGAGCCTGCAGGGCACGGACCCATCTGCACACAGACCCCGTGGAGTCCTCCCAACCCCAACACCTGCATCAGCCAGTGATAGATTGGCAGCTTTAAATCTGAATTTCCTTGCTTTGGGCACTTTTAAATTAAAGTGGTAATGTGCTTTAAATCCTGTTTCCCTGCTTTTTCACTACACTCTTCAATCCTTTCCTCCAGAAACTAATCAAGATGTCTCAGACTCACTTACACTCTCTGCTCCAGCCACCTTCCCTCGTAACTTATTCCATATGTTTGCGATCCTTTGCAAGACACAGCCCCACCTTAATTCCCTCTTTACTTCCAGTTTCCCAAAGTGCTATTACACCCCCAGCGCTTGAGTCCCCCCCCCACCTCCTCATTGCATCTCCAGTAGTGAGAATTACTTGCACAGAACATCACATCATCAAGCTGGCAAACGTGACCTACCCGGTCCTTCGACTAACGCGCACATCTCAGCAGTGCTCCCTGCTCATGGGGCATTGCAAACCCCTCCTGATGCGTACGGGCTCACCCGTATATACCCGTCCGTAAAGCACTGCTGCTCGCAGAGCACCAGCATCTCCACCTGGTTATGGCAATAGGAGAAGGACCCAGAGAAGAGGCGCAGGAGAGGTCGGTGCAGAGGAGCTGGGCCGGTGACTTCCACGGCGCACGGTACTGCCTGCGAGCAGAGGGGCACTGACGGGTCCTGTCCATCACAGAGGGTCCGCGACTCCTGTTGTTCCCTGGTTTTCGAAAGCGCATGTCAGTTCTCCATTTCCTTCAGACCATACTAAAAGTGTTTTCCCTCCCTTGTTGGCCAGGTCTGAAAACATCTCGCGCCAGGGACACCGGCTCCGCTCCCCGAGCAAGAGCACCCGAGAGACCAGGACCAAAGCGGGCAAATCCCAGCACCAGCCCGCTCCTGTTCAATCGTGGGGAGCAGGCATGCTGGCCTGGGACGGCCGCTCCTGGCCCGTAGCTCTGCTGCCATGAAACAGGGATGCAAGAAGAAGAGAGTGGGAATCGCGAGTCATTTAACCTTCTGGATCATCGATATTCCCACCGACACCTCCCTTGCTCAGAGCGTGCGTTGGGATGGGATCCGTATTATCAGCACAGCAACCACCAGCCCTCAGCTGTGTGTAATACAGAGAACTGCCAGGCTCCACGTTTGTGTCCTACAAAGAGAAAGGTGGGAAGGAAGAGGCACAGGAGATGGCTTTAAATGGAGGTGATGAAAAGCCACATAAATTGAAGCACACCATCACTGTTGAGCCCTTCCAGAGGGACCACCAACTCCCGACAGCATCACGGTGGCCGTGTGCCTTGTGCAAGCAACAAACACTCGCGTTTGCTCTGGTGCAAGAAAACTCAATCTCAGCTCTTGCTTCTCGTTGGCCTCAAGTCCAACCTGACCTAAAAGGCATTTCATGTGCCTCATGTTTTACAGGAGGAACACCAGCCGTAAACGGATAATGACATTTCCATGCTGCATTTAGCACCAGCCTTCCAAATGCCAGCTGCACAGTTGCAGCCGCACAGAGCTGCAGTAAAACAGCAGCAGCTCACGCTTCCAGGCAGGGTGCCCTCGCACGACTTTCCCCGCTAACTTCATCTGCGGCATCAATTTAGGCTGTGCACGGCTGATACGCACTCATTAAAAACCTACACGCATACTCTGAATATCTCCAAACCTGAAATAACATGGAGCAAATAACACGTGCAAACGCTATCATGCACCCCCCCTAAATACCACTCATGTCTCCTCCACTCAAAGCTGCCTGCTATTTAACGCTCTCCCCAGTTAAGCCAAAGATGTAATGACGCGAGGACAGATCTTGGCATGGAGCTGGGCAGGCCTGAACACGGCTGTGCATGATTTTGGCAGCACCAGGCTCGACAAACCTGCCCAAGCGGGAAGGGGCCCCGGCACCTTGCTGGGACTGGCACGGCATCCTCGGCCAGACAGGGCTCCCACATCCTTGTTCCTGCTCTGCCTGCGCTCATCCCAGTTTCTCCTCTGGCTCAGTTTGGGACCCATTTCCCCATCCCAGTCCCTAAGTCATATTTTCTGTCCTCAGCAGCAGCAGGGCGGATTTTATAGGGGACTCGCTGCTTGCTTTGCTTTTTGACCTGGTAAGTCCTTGACCTGTCCCATCATTACCACCTTACTTCACCAGCTCGTGTTGGAAGAGGCAATACTATGCCAAGAGTTAGACCTGAACTCATTATGCACCTGTTTATCTCTGCTTTATCAACAGAAAGATGTGCTGATAGGAGGGAAGAGCCGCACATTTAACTGCCTCTTCTCAAAAAACCCCCTCTGGTGTGAGACTGGAGGAGCTGTGTGTAACAAGCAGAGGCAACGCTTGGGAATAATCGGTGGGGAAATCATAAAAGTCACGTCTACGGTCAAAAGCATCAGCCTTTGCAAGTCAAGGTTCAGCTTGATGCATGCCAAGATGCAGCCTGAGCTCCTCCGCAGCACAGTGTGGCATCACACCGCAAGCCAGACGGGGCTGTTAAAGCTCGTGCAACACAGTAAAACCCCACGGCAGAGAAATCAGGAGATGCCCCCGACACCCAGCACTGCTACCGCTTACCCACCCACGCTGGCTGCAGGGGGCTCAAGGATGAACCTTGTCTAGGGTTCTTCCCAAAACCCAGGAAAATCACGTTCCCATACTCCTATCCCTTTCCACGTGTTTTTTCAGTTACTAAGTTTTATCAGTGTTACTATAGTTACACACACAGGTGTTGACGAAAATCAAATTCTCACATTTCTGAGCAAGTATGCACACAATGTTTCTTAGACACTCAGCTAATGAAGAAACAGAAACTATATTTTATGGTTTACGTATGCAATCACTAACGACTTTCAGGATCTACTATGAAGTTTCAGCAACACGGTGTTAGCAATTCATCAGCTCACAGCTACTCCCCAGCCTGCCCCCAAACACAACTGGGGCAGGTATTTGGACTCCCCCACCACAGGGTTTTGCCTGCAGCAGGTAATTACACGTAATATATGAACTCGACAAAGTTGTCATCTACTTTCAAGTCTTTTGCAAAAAAAGAATGGGACTAACATTTGCTGTATGAGGTATTAGCCACAAATTGTATTTTCTGATAAAGGAGAGCTAACGAGCAATGTTGCTGCCTATCACAAAAAACCACTCCAAAAGCAAACCAGAAACTTGCCCATCTCCGAGGTAAAGCCCATGGCCTCACCTAGTGCAGCACACGATCATAGCCCAGGTCATTAAACCAGAAACTCCCCCCAACAGCCCGGCCAGAGCACGAAGCCCAGACAGCACAAATGGGACTTGGCTTTGAAAAACTACAAGACGCAGGGGAGATGCTGCTCCACCGAACCAGGGAAGCACGGCTACTCCTCCGATGAGTCTCATTACTGGGGATCAGGTGATGATAAAAATCTGCACCTTGACTAAATGGCTGCCAGGAGCCAAGAGCCCCACAGGACCCCCCAACCTGCAGCGAGGGGCTCAGAGAAGAGGCTGACCCAGACTGGGGAGCTGGGCCAGCAGCACGCAGACAGCCCCACCGTCCTCAAACCCATCAAATGCACCGAGTCCAACAACAGCTCTACAGGGAACGGAGCAGCTGGAAAACAAACTCTGTCCGCTGAAAAATATATATATACTTGAGAGAGGGCCGAAGCTTTGAGAGTGCAGCATCGTGCCTTCGATGCCTCCCCAGGTAGTTGCAGATGTCAAAACACCTAATTACCACCCAGCAACGCTGCTGAGCAAAGTACCTTACTGACAGCACGGGCTGCTCCTTTCGGCAAGTCACAGTGGTTTGGTTGACGTCCTTGGTTAACGCCTGACGGGCTGAGCGTACACCTTGGCTTACCCACCTCTTGATTCTTCTGGAAACACAAACCAATGCTTTGCATCTTCCAAGCTTCAAGAAATCAGAGTGACAGAGAGTCGCAAGCAAACCGACAAAGACATCAAGTCACCGAGCACTTCTGAGGCAAATCAGCCCCGTAAATGTCTGTTTGCATCACTTATTTCCTAACAAGCTGCTCACTCGCACAAAGGGACTGCTATTCTGTTGCCTCTGCATGTTCCTAAGAAGCATCCGTCTTTACATCCTGCACTAATGGATTATTAGGAACATCAAACATATAGATTGAATCACGTAATTATGCCTTTTAAAAAGTCAGCAATATTTGAGATCAGCCCAGCACTTGCTGCCAATCAAACCCCAGAAGCAGAGCCTGCCTGTGCTCCTCACCTCCTGCAAGTACGCAGCCAGGATTATTTTACTTCTCGTATGCTGTATCCCCCCTAAGCAAGCCCAGCCAGCCCCCAGGGAAGGCATGCACAATAAAGCAAGATCTGGACACGATTTTTGGGGGGAGGATTAGTCAGGAAACAGCAAGGCTCCCATACACCAGTCTGGAGCCGGACAACAGTGCTCGCATGCTTCAGCGGCAAACACCTGGTTAAGACTGAGAGAGGAGGAACGAGGACCACGCTGGGGATGTGTCAGGAGCAAAATTCACCTCCTAAGCAGGGCGGAGATTAACAGGGAGACACAAAAGAAAAGGCAGCAGCAAAGCAGGGGAGCAGGCGCAGCGCGTCCGTGACCTTCATGTGCTGCTCAGACAACTTCCACCAGCTCCGGGGACTTCTATGGTTTACGTGGTGGAAAGTATAAAGACATATCACTGCTCCAATGCTCCTTCACTAGGAGGTTGTAAACAAGCGCGTGGGGTGATAGGATATGGGAAGCTTTTGAGATGATGATTAATGTGCTCTGGGGAGACCGATAGCAACAATCATGCCAAGTCTGGTTAGGAAATAATGTCCTCTAGGTCCAGCCTCCCTTCTTTACAGTCAGGTTTATTTTGTAGCCAGCAGCTTACTGGGCTTGATCTTCTGTTCCTTCACAGGCTGATACAAGAGGGGCTGCAACGGGCATCGGCACATCAGCATTCCTTTTGGTAGGAATTCCTAGTGCTTCAATGCAAAGTCTCTGGTTGCTAGAGCTCCACGTGGAAAAAGTTCCCAAATATGGTATGCTGAATAGAAAAAAAGGGGCTGACAAGTGAAATCGACCCCCAAGTACTGTTCATGATTCAGGAAGCTGCTGCAGAAGAGCTATGGGACAAGAACCTGAAGTCTTCACTAGGAGCCATCACATTGCAAAAGAGAGACAAGCTTGCCCATCTCGGGTGTGTTTCAAATCCGCACATGGCACCGCTCACCTAACATCCAGCACAAGGTGAGAAAAACCAAGCTGACCCAAGGGAATGCCGTTTGCCTGGAGGATGCTGTTTTCCAAGGAAAGCCTCACCCCAACCAGCTAGAAGGGTCCCCAGAGAACCACGCCGGACAGTCGAACTTTCTGTGCAAGATATCATCATTGCCAATCCTACCCCTAGGATAAACTTCCTTCAGTCCACATTTGTGCACATGCTTCAGCTCCTGCCCAGATGAGGGAAGAAATCAAAGATGGCCTGTGAGCAGGTGCATCTGCGCTCCAGGAGGATACTTCGGTTTCACGCATTAAACTCGCTTCCCGGTGCCTGCAAGCATCATTAGCCCGGCCGAGAAGGAAACGTACATGTGTTTGGGCCCCAAAACATTAAAGATACCATCAATCACCGATTTCCACTTGCTTGTATAGATCCCCATTTAATGACCTTTCCATGTTTTCCTCTCCCATGCCTGTTACTTATACATCAGTAACCCAGACAGACAAGGGCCTCGAGGGGCGGCATCTCTTCTGCAGAGGGCTCTCCCTAAAATAACAGGAGAGTTATTACTCTCCAGATAAAACCAAGAAGCAGCAGAGATAACAGTAACAAAGATGTCTGGTGAGCACGGTTTTCCTTTATATCCAATCTGTCCCATAATTCCGAATATATATTATAAATAAGCAGGAACAGAGCAAAGCTCAGTCAGACTCCCATTTTAAAAGGAAAGCAGGATGCAAACTTGATAATCATCACATAACTTGTTAAGAAAATTAGCTGTGTTTCCCTACATGTGGTGTCATGGACTGTCAATTCTTTCTATAATCAGCATCACAACTGAGAAGCAGCATTTCAGAAGCTGAGAAGCATCACGACCATAGGAGCCAGCCTCCACCCACTGAGGACAAAGGGGTTATACCAACATTTGGTGAAAATGTCATAGGTGATAAATGGCCCAAATAATACATTCACAATGAGGTTCCTGAGAAAAAAACAAACAAGCAAAAAAACCCACCCCACGAAAACCAGAACCTCCCACCCACAACCATGTCCCCCCCAAGCACTGCAGTCAAAGCGAAGTCTAACTTGCATTTAAGGTAACTTGCATCTTGGACTTCACCAGATCAGAGGATTAACAGGTCACCTCATGGGATCTAATCCGGCAAGACAGGGAACACTCTCAGCTCCTCTCGAATCACTGCACAGGGGTCCTGCAGAGGCTGGGACCCCTCGGGTCACTCACACGGGTCCCCGTGACTGTCGTTAAAGGCCAGCCAGCGCTGTGTTACTGCACTCACTAATCTTTAACAACTTAGACCTTTGCTGCCCTCAAAAAATATAATGAAGAAACCACACAGGCCAGCTACTAAAGTGCTTATCATTCTGAGCTTAAAGGAGAGGACAGGAAATTTAATTTGTAATAAAACGTGGATGGATATTCCTGGCAGGTTAGCAGCCTTCAACTGGGTTCCCTAAACAGTTGCTTAAAAGACTTGAAAACTAGTGTGAAAACCATGCCTCAATAGTGGGTGGTGTGTTAAGTTTTAAGCACTGCATTAAATTTGCAGAAATCCTTCCTCAGGCAGAGAGCAGCTGCCCTTGGGACTGTGACCTCCCGCAGCCACCCCGCGGCTCAGGGACACGTGGCTCCAGCCAGCTCGAGGGTAGATGTGACGGGGACCCTCTCCAGCCAACTTCGAAAGATCTCAGTTTTAACCAAGTCAACGTGATGTCCAAATGAGATACGGGAAAGCATTAAGAACAACAGACACTTTCTCACAAAAATTTAATACCAAAACCACCCTCACTTTCTCATCCGAAAACCAGAAACATTCTCACTAGACCAGTAACATGCCCTTAATACCTGTTGGATCAACTGCACGGAGACCCACATCTCATCATCTGTGATGTTCACGTGGACTGCAAATTACCGTCCCCAAGGAGCTCTGCAGGGAGCCAGCAGCAAGTCAACCGGCCGCCTCGTGCCGAAGTGTCACTGAGCAGTAAGTACCATCACAGACCCGTCTCTGACACCATGAAGACGGTGCCTCTGTGCCCCAGGAGCCTGCAGTGGTGCCAGTCCTGAAGGACCCCGACTGCTTCTCCAGGCTATGGACTCTTGATGCTGCAGCAGAGCCCACACACAGATTTACAAAGAGTCTGTTGGTTTAAGGCAGGCCATTTTCAAGGATTAGTTTCCCTTACTCTCCCCCAAAACCATACACTGCACTTCACTTGGCTACCACACTTCCCTTCCGACATTGCTTTTCCATAAACAGCACCAAGCTCCGCAGACGCTCCAACTTCAATTCCTTTCCTACCAGCAGTTTTGCTAAGACCCGTTCCAGCTTTTTTTCTAATAGCAACTTCCCATCTGTCCCAGGAAAAGACTCCAGGAAACAGACTGCAAGAGTCTAAGTAATTCTGCACTTACCTACCTAATCACAACAGCTTGTTTGCCGTGAGTGTCCTGACATTGTGTGTTTGGCCCAGCATGGAGATCTTCCCATTAGCTCCATCTCCCGCTCTCATCCTGGGGACTGTCAAACAAGACCCTCTCTCTACAAGTTGGGCTTCCTAAAAGACTGGATTTCTATCATTTAAAGTAAAGTTGCAATTACAGATGCATCCAGTAGCCTCCATGCCAGCGTATGGCAGGAGCAGTGTGGCAGGATGCCAGAAACCGTACCATTCACCTAACTCCAACCTAAAGCCTTATTGCATTTTAAAAGCATTACAAAGATGACTTTGTTCCATAAACCCTCACTGAATATTTTCAACCAGCAGTTGCATTAAAATCTATGGGATTATCTACACACGCAGATATCGTATATCTGCATAGAAAGCTGTGCTGGAGTGGACCTTCAGGAGTCATTTTACCCATCTGCATCGCCCCGCAGCAGGACCAGATTTGTTTAATTAATAATGAGCAAGAATTGAAGCTTTAGGAAGCTGAGCAAAATCTGGCAATGCTACACAATAGCTATGGCAAAGAAATGAATGCAACATCAAAGAGCGGGTTTTGAAATACCAGTTCCACAACACACACGAAAAAGCAAAACTTTCTGCTCTTTCAAGCTGAACTTGCTGAATTGTCATGGGCTGGGAAGCCGTCCTTCGAGGCAACAAGCGTACAGCATGCATTTTCCAAGAATATCTACTGCAATAACACGTTTGCCACTAACAAAGTTGTCTTGAAAACATCAACTTGTGTTAACTAAGGTTAACACAAAAGAAGTTTGTCTTTATTGTATTTTTTAAGAGCAGAAGGATAATGAAAGCTTATCGGGGTCAACTACGGATTCAAGCACTGTAAGAGCTGGGGTGAGAAAAGGATTTTAGAGGAAATGGATACAGGAATGTCCCTCCCGCCTGCAATCTCTTCCTACAGTGATGATCCTTAGCTTAAAGTTTTGGGATATTTTGAAATGTCCAAAATGCGGATCCAGATGACAGGGTAACACCCCTGCCACGCCTTTATTTTAACAAGGATGTGTCAGTTCCTGATGGATTCTTTTACAAGCTACTTGGGAATTTCCACTGGCACCGGGACAGTAATGCAGCAATTGTTCTCTCTGAAAACACGGAGCAGAGAATGACATTTCAGTAAAGCACACACAAAGAAAAAATAACTCAGGGTAAAGCTCCTGGTTCCTGGGAATTACCCACTGGATTCCCATCTTATCGTTAAGCCACAATGCCCAAGTCTCAAACTTCACTCTTGTTCCTTTTCAAGAGCCAATCACAAGAGCAGCACCAACATATCAACACAGATATTCTTACTCCTATGTTTGCCCTCCTTAAAATAAACACTAATAGTAAGTGGAAGGATTCTGTGAACCAGAGCACAAAGCATTTCCTGCTACATGCTTCTTCCTTGCAACCAGAAAAATTCCTACACCAGAGGACTCCAATGTGTTGGACCAGGGGGAAGTTTTCTGCTAGGATGAGACACTCCTTTTGCCGTCACCTCAAAATGCACAAAAACGTGAAGTCCCACTTACTGCTCCAAGCATGATCCTGAAAATCAGCCAGCGGAAGCCCCAGATGACAATGCTGGAAGGAGCAGTATGCCGGGGCAGGCGGGAGAGGGTCCAGAGCGGGCAGAGGAATATCCCCAGGAACCCCGTTTCCAGGAGCTGTGATTCCCATCCTGTAGTGCCAACATGTGAGAAATGAAAAAGAAAATAGTTATTGTACAAGTCCTATAAGTTATCCTTTCTCAAATTTTGAACACCCAAGAAGAAAAAGAAACCTGTAATGCTTTTTAAGTTTAACTTGGGGGAACTTAGGTGCCAACTCTGTCCTAATACACACATCACACACACTGGGAATTCAGATGCTTTAAGCTACAGTGTGAATGACGGGCAGCTACATTTGGTGCATTGGGTTGTGTTGTTCTTCTCCAAGCGCACGCATTGAGAATTTTGTTGTTTACGTGGTTATTTTACTCAGCACGAAGCAAGAGAAAAAATAAGAACTTCTATGAAGCAAAGGAAAATGTGATTTAAGTGCCCTGGGAATTGGCAAGGTGACTCATGCACACAACTGATCACCGCCGCTACTGATTCCTGCGGACCATGGACTGACCGAGTGACTGGCACCAGTCCCACTGACTTTACTGGATTCGTGCCAAAATGGGGCAGTCTTTATCTTCAAAAGACAATGATTAAAATCACATTAAGTCTTATTCATCATCAACATTAACGTGCAACCAGAAGCTTTGAATTTTTAATCGTAAAGAAAAATCATAATGAAAAAAGTCCAAATCATCCATCAAGCCAGTTTTACACATTGCTGGATTCGGCAAAACCACTCTAGACTGAACACCAGTAGAGCTCAGACCAGAGCACAGCCTTGTAACCACACAGTGAACCTGTTACCTGCAATATCAGACGCTTTGGAGAAGGCAGACGATAACCTACTTCATGCAAATTTGCATTTTGCATTTTCTTTTTCCAGCACAGCACAGAGTATAAATATTGAAATGATCATTCTGGAAGAGCCAGAAGACAGCAGTTCTGTTTTGACAGGTGAAGTCCAACCTCCATTACTTAAGTAACAATGTACTGATGCCAAAATAAAATTACTCCAACTTTGTCCTACCTCCAATTACACACTCTTATTTTCAAGTATTTCTGTGCGATACAATTGCACTCTGAAGTAATTTTAAAAAAAAAATTAACAAAACCCCCAAGACACTAAATGGCACACTAGCAGGGACAATTCTTGAAAACTCAGCAACCTCACTGGAGCCATTTAAGATGCTGGTTTTCCCATCTACGTGTCTACTTAAATTAAACCACACAGTGACCATGGGTCACTCGTAGCCATGTTCCTTCCCAAGAGTCCCCCAGGCACTTTACCAGTTCTTAAATGGCAGTGACAAAAGTTTGGTCCATTAACACCTCCCTTCACCCAGCCCAAACAGGCAGAGAAACCCCTACTAAAGGCATTAATTTCTTCCAGCTCCAGCCTGAGACACCTGATTGCAAACCAGGTTGAGATTTTTCAAACTTGTGATTTGATGTTGTCACACAAGCAAAACTATGATAAATTTGCTTTAAGATATTTTAAGTAGCACTCATGCAATCTCCTTTTCTTGTCTTAATATGCACGAGGTCCCTTAAATCAAAATGCAGGGTTTTTTCCTCAAAAAGATTATTATATGTCAAACAGCTATTAAAGAATCCCCATTCTCCCTCCATACATCCTGTGGTTTCTAGAACAGCCACCCCAAGTGCCAAAATTAGCGCTTCTGAGAGAAGCAAAGTATATTGTTATAAAAGCAGCTGCACCAGGAAAGCAATGGCTAATACAAAATGTGAAAGGTTAATTGTTACTAAACCCAGCCACAAATAGCAGTTATGGGTCTAACTGGCACCAAAATGGTAGTATATCTCCTTCATTTCTGCCTGCACAAGAATCCCACTGTTATCAGCGTTTTCATATGTTAATCACTGTGTTCCCCTGCAGACGTATAGGATGCACGCTGGATGGCTGAGCAGGAAGGCGGACGCCTCTACATCTCCAAACGGCCTTTAGATCCCTACGTATGCATTTCCCTTCGAGAGCAGCTTTGCCTCTCACCAAGCAGCACGCAGTGACCTTTTTTTCTTTCATTTTATTTTTAAACCAAACTCCTAGGGAGGCGTTTGCGTGCACGGAGGGAAGGGGCACGAAAGGATCGCGCGATCCTGCGTGACACATTTCTTGTGCGTTAAATGGATTATATGAGCACGCATCCAGCACACGGGGACGCGTGCACGAGCACGCGTGTGCCCGAAGCGATGCCGAAGCCTTCCCGGTATGCGCTGGCCTCCGAGGATCACGAGTTCAGCCTGCACCTGTGCTTCTTGTTCCAAAGCGACAAGTTGGAATCCTGGCACCACCACCACCCGGCTGCGAGTCCAAGAGCATAATCCGATGCGAACCGTGCCAGCAAGGGGGACAGCTCAGCGCCGCGGCGGGAGGGGAGGACCGGAGTAAACAGTACTGCCAGCTGTTGGGAGAAACCTCTTAAATTACCCGCTGCTGACAACGGGGGCTGGCAGCGGGTGCAGCTAAGCCGGCACCAAACAGGGTTTAACTGCAAGTGCAGCCAAGGACAAACTACGGTCACAGCACCGTTTCAGAAGTCTCCGTGTAAACCTTCTCGGCACGCTGCTAAATCCTGTCCAGCTCCGTCTGCTCTGCACCCGTCGATGGCAACGGGCAAATTTGCTGCGCTGTACTTCGCTCTGCTACTGACCTTCATAGCAGATCGCAGCAAGTTCCTGCTAAAAACCACGTTTGAGATGCAGATACGCACGGAGAGCCTCTGATTTATTAACAACCCTCTTCCTGATGGACTGAGTCTCCACAGCTGGTAACGTGGTCATGCAGATCAATTTTCCGTGCTAGCACGCATCACCCAAACAGTCCCATACCCTGCCCTTAGCAGCAGAAGCTCCTTCTCCAGCCTCCATCCGCCTTCCTTCCAGCCCAGGCAGCTCCTCACCCTGGACCCTTCCCTGCGGCAGCCCTCCCGCTCCCGACCCACTGCCAAAGCTGTCACTGCTTCTCCCTTCCCCATTTAGCATGGATCTCATCCTGACTAACTTGTTAGTCCTCTTACAGGCTTCATCATGTGCCAACAATTAAGCCTTGATGCTTGATCCTACCCATAAGCAATGCAAGCGCTTGTGATGGTAGGATTATCCGATACGTGTGTCATGTTTTCTACTAAAAATTACAGCTACATCAGGAAGACTTTAAAGGACATGAACACGTTGCTGATCATCACAAGTGTATCTACAGTAAAGCGTAAAAGGGGGGAGCTCTGCTCCGTATCGTATTCGCTTTATTGTAAGTTGATATTAGAAAGCAAGATTACAAGATCCATCAACAGAAACCTTGCGTTTAACTGCTGACTTGCAAACAGTTGTTCGTGTCTACCCCTTAAAAGCCTCAGACTCAAAATCCCTTGCAATCTTAGACAGGCTCGAGGCTGTAACCATGTGTCTGCTGAACACTGCTGAAGTTTGAGCTTTGCCACCTTTTAACACCACTTCTGAGGCTCACAAAGCCCAAACACACTGTGACACCTACAAGGAGTCAACCAAGTCCATCACACCTTGGCAGGGAAAACCTTAGGAACAACTGGTACTTAGCTGACCCGTTCAGCTAAGTATTTTTATTAACAGTATTTTTCTCCCTACCATCATCCTCCTTTTCCTGCTATCAAGTGGGCAGTGTCGATGGGATGCATTTGCTGATGCAGCATGGGCCAGGCAAAAAAGCCCGACACAAACGCATCCTCCATCTCCACCAAACATACTGGGAACCACGTACCGAACCCTCCTCCAAGCTGCAGAAATTCCCACCCTCGACATTTTTTTAGGACAGTTCTAGCACAGCAAAAGCACGGACACGAAGGAAGTCATCTCTGTGACCTGGGGGACCTAGAAGGAGAATTAAATGATCCCCCATTTTGGGGCTGTGGGAGGAGAGGGCAAGTGCGGGGCATCGGGAGCTTTAGGAACATCTATCTGTGTGGCAGCCACGGAGCATCGCACAAAACGGAGAAACTAGCGGCAACGTGGGAATCAAAGCACAGGTAACGCAGCAAAGATCTCTTGCCTGTAGCAATGCCAGTTTATCACGTACAGTGATATTTCCCAATCCTAGCATTTCTGGAGTGAAACCCATTTTATATATGGCAGCAAACCCCATGATATTTAGAGGCACCGGGGCTATCTCAGAAAGGCAGCTCCCACCCTCAAAGCGCCAACCAACACATCCTTATTGCCCGGGCTAAATGTCGGGGCTCACCTCCGCCCCGGTCCCTCCGGCCCTGGCGCACACTGATACTGCTGGGAACGAAAGGGTCACGTTGTTGACCCACCTGCTCCTGTTTTCTTCAGTTGGATCTAGTCAAATTTCAGCAGCTGCAGAGCAGCACAAAGCGCCCCATTGTTATCTCCCGCGCAGCCGGAGAGGGAGCCACGGGGTGGTGGGTTTTTTTGTTTTGTTTTGTTTTTAAGAAAAAAAAAAATTGAAATAAAATAAACTGCCAATGGTGGCTGCACTTGCCCCACACGCGTTTCAAATGTTTGTTACATGCTCCAAACTTGATGCAGCAAAATCCATAGTTTGGCATTTTCTAGAGGTCTCTGCTGGGGCAGGGGAGGAGGAGAAGCGGGAGGATGTGCCGCGGGGCAGGAAAGACAGGGAAGGGGAGGAAGCAAAAACAAAACCAAAAAGAGCTTTCGCATATCCCTTTTAGGGTTTTCAAATGTTTTTCTTCTTTAAAATTATATAAACCCTCCAATAGTTTAACTTTTCAGCTAGGAAACTCAGCTCAGCTTCAAGTGATCTCTAGAGTCAAAAACCACTTGCTGCTTGAAAGAGGAATTGCGAAAGCCGGCACCGTGTGGTCTCACCGCGTCCTTCGGCAGAGACCGTACGCGTTGGCAAGAACATCTGCCCACACGCGCTGTAGAAAAAATTACTGGTGCTTAACATGTTAAAAAAAAAAAAAAGTCATTTTGGTATGAACGGTCTCCAGAAAAGTCCAAAGCAGCCCCATTATGGCTCCCTACAGAGAGTATTATTTCTAACGGAATATAGATTATATAGCATTATATCATTAAGGTTTCCAATTTTCATCTTTCTTATTTACCATCAAATACCTGATGAAAAAACAAGCCAAGTTATCACAGCTTGTCCGTGGCTAGAGAGGAAAGTCAGTGCAACCCTCTCTCCCACCCAGCCCTGCACGCTGCACCTTCAGCCTTCCCACATCCCCAACCAGTCTTCTCTTTGCATGGATAGTCATGGAGAAAGCAATGAGACAGAGAAGGGCAGAAAGCCTTCAGAACTAAATACAGAACAGTCAGGTCCAAAGATAATGAAGTTCCTTATTTTCAATTAATCTAACTTTCTGAGAAAAAAAAATCATCTGGTTGAAATCAAAACCCATACCTAGCTATGGTAGAAATAGCTCAGAGACTTTATTTTTATTAATACCCCTTCCTAAAATACAGGATAAGTTGAAACAGCAAACCATCTCTCTTTGTACATACATATCCAGACATAAAATTTATAGAGAGCACGTTTGCATGGCACAGACAAATGCTTCTACAACGTACACGCGTTTTATAGCTTGCTCTCTGCAGCCAGCACGCAGAGGAGCTGGGGAGCGGACAGTGCAGCTGTCTCCCTATGAATATTGTGTGTCAGACTCCCCGGCAGCCAAAGCAAGGGAGATACCCAATACGGACCGACTTATACTGGAATTAGATTAACTGCTCCTGAGCCTCTCCTCCCTACCTCCCTGAAATTTAGTATGATATCATTTCAGCTATAGCGTTAAAACACCTGTTGAAAATAGTATGGGTTACGCTGATGACTACAGGATATTCTGACCAAGGACTTTAGTCTGCAGATACTCATCGCAACTACCACGTGCGGTTTAACCGATGCAAATGGACCCGCGTCCAGCAGCGAGCGATACGCTGAGTAATTAGATGTTTACCTGCCAGTGTGCTCCCACGGGCACTGGGCTGCTCTTCGCTTCTGCACCCACCGCTCATCCCTATCACCTTCCCCGTCAGGGTCTCTTCCTTCACACTGCCGTCCGTACTCACCTCCCACTTGCAGAAATGCAGATCAAATTAGAAAATGCTCAGAACTGTACTGATGTATCAGTACTTTTTTTAATAAGAACATACTGCCTTAAAGGAGAACAGTCAGGTCAAACCTAGCCCTTTTTTCCAGCTATGAAAGACAAATCTCAAAAAAAATCCCCCAAAACCAAACCAAAAAAACCCTCAACCTACCCATGAAAAATAGATGTTTCTGCTTTTTCCTCATTTTTTAAAATTTTTTTTAAAACAAAATACTCTGTAAATCTTTCCAACTTCCATCATTCATAGCAACAACTTCCCCAAAGGAAACCAAAGCTCCTAACGATCCTAAAAAGAGCTGCATTTTTTTTGAAGTGTCTTGCTAACGTGTCCTCCAGTAAGTTAAAATACTGCGCCCGCCAGCTAACTACAAATACCTTTTTTATCTCCAGCGTGAAATACTGGCCACACTAAAACCCATGGCAAAATTATCACCAGTTTCAACTGGGTTTGGCTTTCACGCAAGAGTTTCATATGTCTCAGCTACCACCTGTTGAAACATGCTGGTTTTTCCTCTCCGTTGTAGACAAGCGCCAGGGAAGCGGGCTCACCGGCCAGCCCTCAGGCAGGGGAAGAGCATCACGGTGCTGAAGATGACACTAAAAACCCAGGTGAGCAGGATCCGTCCACTGCTGTGCCCTTTCAGGCTTAAGGAGAGCAACAGCTAGATGCAAATGGCGTAGACTACAGAAGGAGGAAACCCTTGGAAAGCAAAGGATGTTCAGTGAATGGCTTTATCTCGCTGTGCAGAAGTTCACACCGTGATCGCTCGTGCTCTGCACCCCAAAAGCACTGGACCCTTCACAAGGCATCGCCAGCAGCTGTCCTTCCCCTGCAACATTGACCCCTTTTGCCTTTTTTTCCAGTCATTTTTCCTTTTCCAGAAGGACAAGAAACCTGTCAGGGGGACAGATTCACTCCCCGCGCTCTCTGGTTTTCCAAATATCAGTAAAAAGTAGAGGCACAAAAAGCACAGGTTTGTGTCAAGTTTTCAAAGTTTCCCGGGGCTCCCGATGGATAGGATTCCTGGTGATTCCTGATGGAAAGACCAGGTCTCTCTGCAGTCACATAGTCAGTCTGTAAACATGAAAACCCTGTTAGTAATGTCAGAGAGCAGTTCTGAATCTCCTCCATCAGCAGGAAGAGCACACATGCAAGACTTAACTTTGAAATAATTTAGGTCTTCAATCAGGGGGAAATTTAAGCCCAGGCATTAGCGTGGCACACACCATAGGAGCACAGCAAAGCTCTCTTTTCAACAGCTATAAAGCAGAAAGTTTCAACTTTAAGACTTGAAAATACTGCAGAGCAAGAAGAATGCTTCATTCTGAAGTCACCCCCCAAAAACCCAAGCACAACAGATGCTGACCTCAGAAGCACATCTGAACTAGGGCAGAGAAAGAAGGAGAGACGCTTAAAAAAGGAAGAAGTCGGTCCACCACAGCTCTGAGGAAAAGAAAATGAGGAAAGACAATGATTTATTGCTTCTCAGTTCGGTGGTGCCTTTCACTTACAGATCCCAGAACACAGAGAGATGTCTTGCAAGCCGCCTGCCCCACGGGGTCTCGAGTCTTTTCAGAGCTATGAAAGCCAAAGCTCAGAGGGCTGAAGGACAGAGTCCCCTTTGGCACCTTGTCCTGGAAAAGAGTAGATAACCCCAGTCCTCCACTCCCACCCTCAGGACACGCTGCTGCCACGAACACCAACATGCCCAAGATCTGAACGAGCTTCCCGCAGTTAAACTCTGCCATATCCATTTTCCCAAACCACCACCTCTATTAAATGTTTCAGATTTCTCATCTGCCAAAGAGATAAGAGATTGGTGATACTTCACACTTCTGCAGCCAACGGAATAGTTCTTGATGTTGTTAGAAGATTTGGAAAAATGTTATCAATAACTTTTGTTCTTAAAGTATAAACCACACAGAAAAAAAAATTTAGCATAAAAACTTTTAAAAGCTTCCAAGTGCTCTCCAGGGTAGTCATTAGAAACTACTTAGGTAACAGGAGGGTGATAACAGTGAGTTAATGCAGCGTTAAATTAGCCCTCCTTCCATGCAGAACTTTAAGTGACAGAGGAATCAGTTGGGAGGATTTTTATTTTATTTTTTAAATAATGAAGTTAATGGATTTCCTGTTTTTAGCTCTGTGGGCGGCTGTCATTTTGAGGGATCCGTATATACTGTATTTAATTACTCTGTCTTAAAGTAACGAAAATAATTTCATCTGTGTTCGTAAGAACTCAGGGGTGCCAGCACCTCTCAAGCATGGCCATCAAGGCACGGAGAACACGCAAGCATTGCTGCTTGTCAGTGAGGGGTCTGTTGTCTCTGGAGATGTGTAACCACAGCAGCTTCTGCTTACTCACTGGACTTCTCAACATCTCAAGCCATCCCTCAAAATCTTCGCATGGCCAGCAGCCACAAGAACCTGTGCCACAACTCTTGGCGAGCTGAGGGCAACGAGCAGCAGGAGTGGTTCACAGCCAGGGGGTAACAGCGGTTTCCCAGTGTTCCCCACCATCCTCCTGCAGGCACGGCTGAGGTTGGTGCTGGGCCCCAGGGTGACCCACCAGCAGGTTTAACAGCTCCTCTGGACTCACCTCCCACAGTGGGGAATCCACCCCATTTCCCCCTAAAGGAATACTAGGAGCAGGGTCAATGATGGCCATCAGTAAATTTAGACAAAGATCAGCAGGATTTAGGCTGGCCACAAAGATGGGGGGAGAAAAAAAGCTGGGCATCCTGCAACAGTCCACAAACCGCGTGCGACGCAGAGAACTTCGTAAATGAAATGGGAAGCGACAGAACGGACTGACTGTGAAATGAGATGTCGAACAGAGCCGGGAACAGACGCAGAATGAAAGGAGCGGCCAAGGACAAGCGATGCCACCATGACCAGGCGATACGATCCATTTAGCATTGGTGCTACACGTTGTATTAGGGCACACAGCAGCGTGTTCCCACTCAATCAATTCTCAGCGGAAGAAAAGAAAGCAGCTTTAAAGGCTTGAAACAAAAAAGCCTGAAGGCAGAGAACAATCCCTGGCTGATGGGAGTTGTCGGAGGGAAGCTTTCCCTGTGAAACCGATAACCTGCCTACTGCGGAGCTCTGTTTTCCTTTGAAGCAGCTGGCTCTGGTACTACTGGAAGCAAGTCTTGATGGATCACTGGTTTGAATCCAGTATCACGATTCCTCCGTTCCCCGGTGCGGAGGTTCAGGTATACGCTGCACATACCAGCAGAGACCATCTACTGCCAGGTTCCCATGGCACTAGGAAAACAAAAGGGAAAATATGTATCATCACCAAGGAACTCCGGTTCCTGGAACAAATAATTATAACCTGGAAGGGATTTTCTTTCCAATTATCCTCTCTGTGCCGATTGCTTTGAAGTCCATGATATAACTAAAAGCCAGTTACAGTTTTCTGGAGAGTTTTCTTTCTGGAAATCCATGCTGATCAGATGAAAAGAATACACGATGGCACAGCCAAGTGCACAGAGTCAGGAGGTTTTGGCTTAAAAGAAAATAAGCAAAACCAGAACATACCCAAAAGACAAGAAGGGCAGAGACTGGCCCTCACCTACCAAACCAGAACAGTCAAGGTTTGTTCAGGAATCAGTAGTTATTATACACGTTCCTGCTATGTGACTGGAACAGCCTGAAATCCACTTCACGTAAAAACATCCCATTTGCTCAGCCCGGAGCTGGTCTGTACAGAGCTCTGCAAACACACCGCTCTTCTCTGCAGGGAGGTCTACACAGAAATCCTGCACCGGTGTTTGCAGCACCTTCCCTCCACGAAGCTAATGGCGATTGAGCAACTGAAAACTCTCAGAGCCCCTTTATTGCAATGAATGGCCAAGCAAAGCTTCAGGAAGGTGAAGTGGTGGCTCTGAAAGCCTTAGAGAGACGAACCTCAGCTCCCAGCCCTCTTTCACAGGGAAATATATGTTTCCCTCCCAGCATTGATCAAGACCTGGTACGGGACGGATTGGGTCAGAAGTTCAAGACTACCCCAACACGACTGAGATACACCAGAAGACCATTGCTGTTGCATGCAACGCACGCTCCCTATCCCAGCTTGTCTCTCCCAGCAGCCCCCCCCCTCGCCAGCACCCCCCACTACTCTGGGGATGGCCCTCTGCACGGCTTTGGTGGCCGCTGCGGTCCATGTGGTCACCGGACATAAACTGCACCAAGAGAAGAGGCAGGGAGAAAACCAGTGGAAACGAGCACAAATGTTAATTTAGGAAATTGAAGGTCATGCTGGGATCAGCCTGGGGGGATCAGGTGGGGACTCTGACACTGCCTTGGGGCTAAAACTCCAGGGAAGGTCATCTTGCAGCTTGGTCCTGCTACAGGTGGACTCGTTCAGAGATGGAACAGGAGCCTCCCAGCATCTGGGAGAAGTGGCACCTTATTCCCACCTGCAAAGCACTCTGAACCTCGGGAGGACACCGCAATGAAGGACATGAGGGTCCTCTGACTGAGAGAAAGACACCAAGGGCTTTGGAAAACAGAGCTGAGCTTGAAATACCACAAAATCCCTTTGGTGCTTGCCTCTTCCAGGTTACATTCCTTCTTACTGTGCTTTTCCTCCTTACCCTCCACCAAGAAAGCCAGCAATTTCCACCTTCTCAAGCAACCTGTTGGACACATTTTATCTGTTCTTTATGGACAGGACCCCTGCAGTACTGTGCCATGTGCCTGCAGAGTTAAATTGCTAAAAACAGGTGTCTGTTGGGTGTTAAATCTATCTTCAGGCTGCTTTGGCAGCTTAAGAAACCATTAGCAGCTGTTAACATGGTTAGCATGGCAACGTTGAGCCTAACAGCTCAACCAGCCTGCTTTCTTCACCATTTCAAAACTATCATTCCCCACTTGTACACTTGAAGCAAGAACAAATTAAAACCAATACCATGAAGGCACCTGGCAAGCTATTTTGCTAGCAGACAGAAAGCGAGTCTTGAAATAAAAAGCATATTAGACAATTTTTTCCTGCCATATCATGTGAGATTCCCATTGCCCTAGAGAGGTCACATTTTAGCCTCATGCGAGCACGTGTTTTACCATCAACATTTGCAGATGATAAATACTCACCGAGGGACGACTCCTTCACTGGGCTTCCCCATCAGTTTGAAGCGGACCTCTCATTTAAAATTTTCTCTGCCTCCCTAATTTTGCCTGAACATAGCACCTTTAAAGTACAGCTTGTATACTGAGTAGGGAAAAAAAAGCTGCATAGTTCATTAACCTCAAGGTAGACATACCCATCCAACACCCCAACAGGCGCAGGATCACAGGAGCGATAACAGAAGTGTAATCTCAAAGGTGATATGTGAGAAGACCACGAGCAGGTTATGGCCACCTTTTAGGTTGAACATGAAAGGTCATCCTGGTGCAGGAGAGGAAATACAGGTCCTGGCACTAAAAAGGAGTGCCAGAGGAAGAGAGCACAACCTTGCGTATTAGCCAGCAGACGTGGCACATCGGTTTCCGACGGGCTGTTCTTACCGGCGTACGGGCTGGAGATGCCAGCCACGGTCCTGGTCCCACCATTCAGCACGACAAACTCTCATCCACACGCAGTTACACGCAACCCATCGTCAGGTGCCTACAGAACGCGCACTCCACGCGCCCGGGAGGCATCATCAGCCCCGCGAAGCAGGTACGGAGCGGGAGCCTGGGGAGAGCCAGTGTTCGCACAGCCCAGGGCCCGCCGGCCACGCTCACCCAAGGAAACAGCAGCAGCGCTCGAGCCAACAGCCGTCCGGAGGGAGAGAACCATTTCCTTTGGCGGCAGCGAACTCCAAAAACTACTTTAACCCACACGTGGAGCTTTCAGTTACGTTCCTGCACCATCTTTTACACTCAAAACCTTAAAAAAAAACCCAAACAAACATAAAAAGCAGGATACTGTTTCTACAAGACAGCATGAGAAAACCACTACAGTACCTATAATATGAATTTTCTGATTCTAAAAGGCGATTTGCTCTGTCCGGAGTGAAGGCTATTTTTTGGGATTACAATTAAAGAAGAAAATTGATATTGCCGTGTCCTTTAGGACATCTCCGTCCCAGTAGAAGTAAACAAGACTCTCCATTCAGCTACACCGCTCTGAACTAACTCAACTAACTTTAACGAAGCTTCAGTGATGTAAATTTGCTGTAATTCAGGAATGGTTTAATCCAGGCATTTTTCAGCATGATGAGCTCAGAAGTGGCCAAAATGACTAACGGGACCTCAACACCCACAGCTTTAACCTCCAAGAACAAAGGAAGAAAGAGGGAGCAGGGGGAAGGAAGACCAAATGCGGACCTCAGGAAATCAAAAAGCTGCTTTCAAAACCCATCTGATTTTAAAAAGATCTGATGGATATGTAGGAGGAAGAAGCAGGTTTTTGGCAATTACGGGACAAATGCCAAAAAGTCAACTGCATTAGGAAGTCTTTCTCTCCCTCCACAGTACAAAGAGATGAACAAACACACAAACAAGCAGAAATGCTGATGGTCAGAGACCTGAACTATGCACCAAGTCTTCCAAGTCCTGAAATCTCCCTGTTGATACAAAGAAAGAGATTAACTAGATCAGCGATCATTTAATTCAGTGCCTGAACAACTAAACTAACACATAATGCATTGAACATTATAAACAATAAAAGAAATCAGAAATACTTCAACATAATTCTTTTCAGCAACAGCAAACAGATCTGTAAGGAACCGTTCAAATGATCAGTCTGCAGGAAACATTAAACCTTCAACACGACCGTCCTACCCTGGCAAATCTGCTGGCACATATCGAGGCGAAATTACCAAAGCAGCAGTAACAAAACCCACCCATTGTAGAAGCTGGTGTTCTTCCCATCATTACTCATTTTGAAAAAAAGCCAAAAGTGTCCTTTGGACACCTTTAAAGCCAATCCGTTAATGGGTTTCAGAGACAGAGGGGGAAGGAGGATGCAGCCAGCACCGCCTGCAGCCAGCCCAGGACGCAGAGCTGCGCTCAGCCACTTTGAACCAAAAGCAGCCATTTCCAGCTTAAGCAGAGAAGAGCTAATTAAAATGCTGCAGGCCTGATGTCAAGATTTCGGATGATGACCTCTTCACCCCATTCCCCAGAAACAGTTACAATTATTAAGTGGCATGTCAAAACCATAAAATTTTATCTATTTTTTTTTTGCCATAAGGCAGCCCCAAACATTGCCCTAATTTTGCCTTTTCTCTTCCTTCTACCACAGAAATTCCCCACCATGATCAAATTACTTGTCAGTCTTCACCAGGATACACTGGGAGGAGAGAGAAATAATTGCAAGAGTCTTAAGATCTCAGGTCATTTCTTTAAGCTCTTTTCTCAGCCTGTCCTAATATTTTACTCCCTCTGTGAAACGCAGATGCACAGCAGTCATCCAGAGCAGCTTCCACCCGTGTCAAACACAAGTATACAGAAGCTCGGCTTATGACCTACAAAATAACAGGAGTAAATGCCCAATTATAATATGCATCTAAAAAACAAATTTAGACTTTATCTGATAAAAAAAAGGTAAATATAAATCAGGTTTATGTTGAGAAACAGCCAGATGTGGCATTCATTAAGTGTTGCTCTTATTAACATGCCATTCACTCTGTTTCCTCGCCACATGTATAGATATTACTTGTTAAACTTGAAAATCTCAGACACTGGCAAGAGAGCTGGAGACAGACACCCCTATTAAGCTGAACCAGCAGCTGTGAGAATTACTGTGGATTCCATTTTTAGGAATAAGCAAGTTTCAGAGTGGTAACAAAACAAAAAGATAAAGCAACACAAAGCAGGGTTATTTATTTTGACAGCTGTGGTTTAGTTGTTTTAACTGTTCATGATGGTTTTAAAAGAAACTCTGAAATCCACTTTGTAAAAATAAGGAAGCCCCAGTAAGAGCAACAGGGCGTGAGTCTGGAGAGGAGACACGGCCGAACCGTGCCGGGGTTGGGGTTGGGGCTGCGGGAAAAAGCTGGGACACCAGCGAAGGGCTCCGGTGCCCCCCCGGGCTGCCTGGAGGGGTTACGGATGCTCCCGGGAGCCGTGCATCCCCCGATGCACAGCGCCCGGTGGGTGCAGGGTCCCTGCCACCTCCCCAAGCACAAGCAGGCAGATGTGACCCTAAGACCCGCTGCCCGACCCCAAAGTCCCCCCAGTTTTGCCACAGTAGGTGTTAGTGCCGGTAACAGCGGCAACGGGGCATCCTGCTCCCGGCTGGCTCCTGTTGCTCAAACCCCTACAGGTGTCACCCGCCCGCCCGAGCGAAGCATCCATAGCAATGACCCAGGTTTGCTTTATCGGTTTAAAATACATACGAACGTGCTTCCCTTCAGCGGAAATTAGCCCTAGCAACACAGAGTATTTAGCATTAATATATCCCAAATATTTAACTCCCCTTTGCCTGAAGGGCATGATAAATTACCATTTCTAGGTCCTTTGTTTCCTGTGCCTGAAAACGGGTCTTACCTCGATGCACCTTGAAAAGGTCTTGCCAAAAGCCCAGCGAGGGCGATGGGGGTCTGCAGGGAGGTTGTGCCCGTCGGGGGGCTGCGGCGGCCCCCGGCCATCGGCCCTCGACTCCCCCGGCCGCTGCTTCTGCAGAAGGGACATTGGGATGGACGGGGACCGTGCGCGGCAGGACAGGCTCCAACACAAAGATGCGGCCACAAAGGAAAAATATGAGGGAAGAGGAGAAGAAAAACTTCCAAAACAAACCCAAAATTTATCACTACGGAAGTAACAAGGAAACTTCCAATGTTGAGGGTTTTTTCTGCATAAGCATGAATTCCTCAGTAACCTTTTTTTTCCCTTGAAAACTTTGAAACTAGAGGAAAACAGACCACTTTATATGTGTTTTCACACACACTTTCTCATTAGGGGGACCTGCACCTTAGCTCTGATATCAACATCCATCAGCAGAAGTTCTGCAGATACCCTAGGACTTCATTAAATAAAAATTAAGAACCACCAGATCAGGTATGTTGTTAATGATACAGCCACGGTTAACTGGCATTAACTGCACATCGTCTATTAGACTGATCACTGTTAATACTGCCTGAAGGAAAACAAGGTTCTCAATTCCTGGAAGTTGTGAGCCACCCTATTTTTTGGAAAACACTACACATTTGTTTTATGGTTGGGAATGCCAGCTGGGATAAATTACTTTTACTGTGCCTAATCTTCCCCAACGCTTGGAAAACAATGTATATTTTTTCTTTGTTTTCTGGCTATTTTGCAGAGTTGTTGCCTACTAACGAATAGTCAATACCCTTACGTGCTAACAAAATGTAAAAGTAAAAATATTCCTCCTAAAACATTTCCTGAAACTCCCTGAAGAGCCATGCTCAGCTTCCAAGAAGGCAGAATTCAACACCAAACCTGGCAAAATGGCAACTTAGATGTTATCGTTATGCTCGTAAAAAACACCCCAAAACTACTATTTAGACCTTCGGCAAAGGTGGGGCCCCGAGTCTTGAACACAGACCTGCTGCTCAGGTATAAACATGAGCAACACATGCTTGGCATCTATTAGGATTTATAGTGACCACAGTAGATTAAACGGCATTGCAACGGTGCTCCTTAACTCCTCCTGAATCATTGCACGCACGATGTTACATGCCTTGCGTTTCCTTTTTTGACACTATTTTGTTAAATCCAGCTAAACAGAATTATTCAGGTAAGAAACAATTTGTAACCAGTGATAGTAAAGCAGAGTACAATGATTAAAAAAGTAATAACTGCCTGCCTGGGTAAATAGGAGGGTTACTTTACCGAGGTACTCGGGAAAGGCAAGCCAAAGGGCTCGGAGACACCATCCAATTGCGAAGGTTGAAGAGCCGCTGTTCAACGGCCTTTGGTAATTCACCTAAACAAGGAGTTTTCCCCCGGTAACTCAGCCCATCCTTGCTCTATCCCCTGGCAGCCCAGGGACACCACTCAACGCAGGACGGCTCAGCCCCCGGCACGCAGACCCAGCACCGAGGTGCTCCCACGGTGGCACTGGTCACCTAATCCTGGGACAAATCCTTCCCCTGACAGAGTTATCAGGGAGTTTGGGCGACAGCCCTGCGCCCGGCTCCCTCCCGAGCCCAGGTCCTGGGGTGGGAGGGCTGAGCATCGTTCACCCCACCAAGCACCGGAGCCTGCAGGGCAGCCCAGGCTGTGCCCCGCAAGCAGAGGAGGGTGGCGGGCACACCCGAGCCCTAAAACCGGCAAGTTCGGTGCCTGAAGACGGTTCTGGGCTAATGCTTCATTCTCCCCTTTTGCTGGCACTCTGCAGGCATCACCACAGAAACCGCTGCTCTGCCAACCTGTCCTCACCTGTCCCCTCCGACGCAGTTTCCAAGCCAAAATTCATCTGGGACAGAAGCAAATGTTCTTGAGAGACCTGAGCTGTCACGCTCAACTGTCAAGAGAATAATTTGATGGGAGAAGTATCAAGGGAGCGATCAAGAAAATCTTGGAAAGGAAATTAAAACAGATATATGTTCCCAAAATTACAACATCCACTTCAAACTCGTGCTAGCTGAAATCTATATTTACCCAAGGCAAAGTAACTACATAATTGCACTCTGCAGAAATGACTATGCAAGACGAAACACGTGCCGCACACTCTGTGGGAAGTCTCCAGTCTTCCACAGTCTCCTTCAGGCTGTGCCACTGCCTCAGTTTACCACCTCTCCCGCATCCTTTGGGCTAGGAGGCTTTGCACGGTAATTCGGGCACCACCGCACCAGGCACCAAAGCGACACAGACCTGCTCCCGAGGCACCGGCGGTGGCACCGGCAGTCCCGGCAGGTTTCGAACTGCGGGGCTCTTCATTTCTTATTTTCTGCCCCATCCATCAAACCAATTTTCCTTGACAGGGAATTAAGTGCACTAACTGCTTCTGTCGCAGGGTATTGCAGCCCCTCCAGCTGCAGGGTCTGGACAACTGTTGCAGCATCTATAGGGCCAGAGAGAGCGATGGAGGAATCCCGAAGCTCCTGACACAGCAACATTATGAAGCAACAGCTAATATTTTAAGCCTTGCAATTCTATTTTTATTCACGTCTACATGACATGAAAACACAGCAATAAAGACAACCCTAAATCCAGTCCTGTCTTTCCTCTCCTCTAGCCGGGAGATCATAAAAAACCCAAAACAAAACAAAATACCAACAAAAACAAACAAGAAACCCCACCACTACACTCACAGGATGCAATCTTTAATTTTAAATTGTCCAACACTTCAGCCGGCAACGCTTTTTTTTCCCCAGCAATGCATTTTTAAAACCGTTAGCCCTTTCCCTACTTCCTAAGAGCTCTTAACAAACATTGACTACTTATCGCTTCTGCTACAAAATTGAAACCAATTGCAAATTAATTCTTGGAGATGTTTAGAGCAAGAATTTTGCTCTGTTTGTGACCACAGATATTCAGCACAGACTCCTAAGGGTGTAGCGCAGGACGAAGGCTGCTCACCCAAACTTTGTGGAGAAGAGAAGCCCGGATGACTACGGCCTGGCCGCCACTTGCGGGCTGGCTGAGTTTGCACAGCCCACCACGTCGGTGTGAAAACCCAGCAGTGCCCAGCAAAGTGGTCTGCAGAGCCAGTTTATCAGCAAAGATGTCCTGAATGCTCACGCAACCTCTGGTCGCAGTCCTGATTCAGGTCACCCCAACAAAATAACTCTCTTGCCCCTCTGACAGATCCTGCATCAACAGCTTTCTGAAGACAGACACGGGCAAACATCTACCTACAGCAACTCCAAACGCTGCCCTTCTCCAGCCCAGCTGCAAACGCCGTGAAGCCTTCCTGGTAAAGAAAGGAAGGGAGAAAAAAAGAAGCATGTTTTCCCACAAATATTACCATTCCCCGAGTTCTGCTGAGAAGCTGCCAGTTGGAAGGATTCAGCGGTTTAATGATAACATAACACAGCGTACGGCAAGATTTTCCTTTGCCCCTCGCCGCCCCATGGCCACAAAGCAGCCAGCCACGGTTAGGCTGCCGGCAACCTGGGTGGTGGGTTTCCCATGCGTGTGACATCAAATTCACTTGCAAGGATATTCTGTAGCATATAATTAGAATTTTTGCTTCTAATTTGAAGAAGCAGCTTTTTATATTTTTATATAAACCACTGAAATCAACCACATTAAAAAAAAAAAAAAATCACACAGGATAGTGACAACTGATATTAAACAGCTATTCACATATGTCCCAATACCACAAGACTCGTACACCCGCTCGGCTCTCCCCGCTGTAAGAAATCCAAATGACTTCAGTGCATAAAATGAACCATATGAATTAATCACTGGCTTTTCTGTCCTCACTCTACAGCGTTATTAATTCAGGCTGAAAACGCATGTGCCCCAGAACAAAGAGTGATCCAGCAAGGGAGCGTGTAGTTCACTAAGCATTCAGCAACGTAAAGCCAACCTGGAAATGCAAAATAGCAAGTACTGCTTGGGGAGTTTCCATACAAATGGTTATCAATACCCCAAAGCAGGGGAAAATATCCTGCAACCGCTTTAATGCTGAAATTGCAAGTGAATGGAAACACCTCTAAAATAGTCACTCAAAGAATGCATTCTTTTTACCAATAGAAATAACCATCCAGTCTTTGATGCGAACCTTCAATCATTAATGGGAAACTTGTCAGTAAAGCTGGGGGCTGAAATTCAGTAACTGGAAACATGTGTGAAGGTAGCCCGAACACCAGCACTGCTTACTCCAGTGATTTATCATACACCTGAGGCTACAGTACGCTCACACCAATAAAGCCCTAGATGGAAGGGAGAAAAAATGTTTTATTTTAAAATAATTTGAAACATGGTAAAGGAACCCAAAGCAATTCTAAAATACCTGCGTTATTTGTTAAAATAATTACTCTATAAACCAGCCAATTTTTAAATATTACCGTGTGCAGTAACTTTCATACAAAAAATTACTCTTCTCTCTAATAAATGCAGTGTTGCTCAGCTGGTCTCGAAAGCTACTTAAAAGAGATCAATAGCTTTTTAGCACGACACAATGTCCCACTCTAAATGACTACATGGAAAGATATGTACAGATATCAAAGAGAAAACATTTTTTGAAGTATCTAGCAATGTGGAAATAAAGAGAACTGAGCATAGCAAGCCTCTGGACCAAAAGGAGTGAAAAAGTGCTTTGTTTCAAAAGAAGAGCCCAGATCCTCTTCCAAACCGATGTATCTGCAAAGAGGGGAGTTTTTAGCAATTATCTGGAATTTCTGGAGATACTTGTTGGTCTACAGAGTTATTTCCATGGCAAACCTGTATGGATACCTACAGCTCCCTCCAGCCCAGCTGCACCAGTTCAAGGCAGCAGGTATCGGCAGTCCAGCAGCAGGAGTTATTTTCTGGCAATCACATGAACCTTCCAGTTCACAGCAGTTTTATACCCGATGCTTGTATAAACATGGACTATTTTGCCTTCCGTGTGTGCATGGCCAGGGACACAACTGCAAAACCGACTACTTACTTTCACATACAACCCGAGCAGGAAAAAAAGCTGCGGCAACCCAGGATTTAGAAGTGAAATAAAACACTCGAGAAAGATATTCATGTACAGGATAATTTTCCAAAGAGAAAGTGCTGACCCTTAAAGAGTGGCATGTGTCAGGAGTTTTTTAATTTAATTTTACTTTAAATTCACAAAGGAGAAGTTCAAAATGCTGTTCGTAACCATAAGTTAGAGTTAAAAGGTATTCAATAAAAATGTACACCGACTTCTTCTGGACATAAATCCAAAAGGTAAGATTGTGCAACATCAGTACTTCATATTTAATAATAACAAACAGATGGGAAAATATTATAATAAATTATTCTAACTGTCTAAGCTGTGTGCCAGAAAGTCTTGGCCAAACTCCCCTGCTTAACTATCTATATACCATTTTCACTGCACAGATCTCGGAGCTCTCCATATTCCTGTAGATTGAAATATACACAGCAAGAGACTTTCTTTTAAAATAAATAAATAAAATCACCATCTGAGCGACACCGTAGAGCTGACACAACACTGCAAAACATGAGCAAGGATTTTATACGACGAGCTGTGCTGTATCACGACACTGATCACGAGACCCAGGAGCCCATGAGAAACCCCCAAGGACGTGGATTTATCTTTGCTCTGAGGTCTGGTTCACTCTTGTATCTGGGGGTAAGTTTTAAAGCCCAAATGACGCTTCAGATTGAACCTCACCCACTCCGCAGCAAGGACACAGGCGAGACAGCTCTTAGCACTGAAAGCCTTCCAACTCCCTTCCCAAGGGCTCGACAACCAACACAGCTGTAAATCCTGGAGCCTTTTAGGACAAAGATCTCTGTGCCGTGCCCGCAGATCCGCACGAGTGTGGAAATCGGCGTGGAGCGATTCTGCTCGGTGCCAGCGCCTGCCCCGAGCGATGTCGGGGCCCCGTGGCCGCTCCTGGCCCCGGTTCAGTTGCCAGCATTTAGGGGTGCTCAGCACCAGTATCACCTGGGCATTTCCCAGATGGGCCCAGGGCACCAGGTTAACCTCCTGCTGAAGCCTCGGGATGAAGGCACACACATTTCCATGTAAACATCAATTCCTATTGCTGGATTTTCCTGAAGCTCAAATTTAAAGTGTTGAATCTAAAGCACTTAATCTTGACTTTGAAGCGTTCTCCTCCTTCTCTCCCTGGCCACGAGCTATCAGGCACGTCTGTTTTAAAAGCTGAATAACTCAGAAGAGGTCATATTCAGAAGTAAATCACGTAAATGAGGACATAATACATTTATCGGTTAAATACAGAGGACGAAGAGTAGCATTTCAAAGCTTAACAAAGGGCAGAATAGATGGAAAGAGCTACAGCCCTGTGTTACCCCCTTAGATACCTCCCTGGCATCAAATTCCCCCTTGCTGCCCTTCCCCATCCTTCTGGTAATTTTTCAGTGTCTGCAAGCAGAGCGGAGCAGCCCAGCATGCCGGCTCTGTGCCATGCTTCCTTCCAAGCGAGATATCCAGCACAGCTGGGCAGATCCAACTGCACTGACGTTATTCCAGATTTACACCTGGAATTTGGCCCTCGTGTTTACCCAACTGCTTTAAAAAAAAAAATAAAAAAAATCCCAGCAGCATTTGCCCTCGTGACAATTGGCGATAACAAATGGGTGTCCCGCAGCTACAGCAGCCCGTCACTCCCATCGCTGACAGCCTTCCTCCTGCAGCTGCGAGGCCGAGCAGAGACATCACACGGGGGAACTGAGCTCTGCCATGCACTCCGGCTCTGTATTCGAAAATAACAACATTACCTCAGCAATCCGAAACAAGGGACAAGAACGATTTCCCCATCGGTGTCTACCCCTCATCCTTCACCTTTCCCATTGCTCCTTTCCCCAGAGGAGCCTTCCTGACGTCTCCTCCCCACCCTGCACCCAGATTGCTCATTGCTTACTTATTGCATAGCTTGTTTATCCCCCCCTCACTCTTTTTTCTGGGGGGGATCACCTTTGCTCTCTCCTTTCACCCCTCCCACACAAAAGTACCACCCTATTTTTGGAGAACTGCAGGATGACTTTTCCCCTCAGCACCACCGCTCAGCTCCCAGGCAGACCTCCACCGCGTGCAAGCGCGGTCGTCCTGCGCTAGCCCCAACACCTCCTTTGCGGAGGCAAAAAAAGTCCATCTGTGCAGAAGGCAGGCGGCTGGGTGGTGACAGCCGACCAGGCTGGAGCTGCAGGACTTATTCCTGCCCTTTGCCGTTTCCCACTCATCCCTGGAAGCCGTCCCTGCATGGGCTTCGGCAGGCAGGTCGGAGCCCAGCCTGCCCACGCAGCGAGGCGGCCAGCCCCGAGCCAGCTCCAGGGAGGTTGAGCAATCCTTCTTGAGAGGCTCAAGCTGCACGGCTAAAACCACAGCCTGCCGCTCGGGATTCCTTATCCTTCCTACTCACAGAAGCAAAGGGCTCCATCCCGCAGGTCTTCCAGCCGAGCTCGAGGTTAGTTGCTGAATCGGACACGACCCAACGTGGCTCAGGCAAGCGCGAAACAAAACAGAAAATTGCCCCGTATCTCCTCGCTGGTGAATGTTCATAATAAATGGCAAATCAAGAAGTAACCTCGTAAACCTCCGCACCTCAGCTATCTGTTCCACTAAACCCTGAGCTGTTTAGTCCGGCTTTAATGGTGGTTTAATCACCTAATTGCCTGAAAGCATAGGATAGAAATCAAAATCCCACTACTAAAACACTGTTGTTTTAGGCACTGTGCCTTAACCGAGTAGCAACCTCTCACTCTTATATAGTGGCTTTACATAAAGGTCTGGAAGCACCTTAGGGAAAGTCTTATCCCCACCTGATGTCAAGGGGAACAGGTTGTGGAAGATGCGGTTAATACGCACGAGACTCATCTCCCACCCACCGACAACACAGCCTGCTCCCTCCCCGCAACAGCTACGTACCCTTGGGAATGGAGCACCTCCTTCAGGCGCTGAGCCTTCTGCTGAGCGAGGAGAGGAGCCGCTTTTGCTCTTTCCGAGACGATAAAGCACAGCATCACACGCCTTCCTCTTCCCCTCCCGTCTGGCACACCTGCGGCTCGTGGGCCAGCACCCTCTCCGGCTTGGCTACCTGCAGCTTTCCTGCCATTCAAGGGTCTTCCTAGAGGGATTATGACTTGGACAGATAATTTTGGCATGCATGTAGGCACCCCCCTTCCCCCCCCAGTACAAAAGAATATGAAAATACAAGACAGTTGTAATAAAAGCGCCAACTGTTCTGAATCAAGGCACGAGAGCCAAGGTACAGCAGAGATTTCAGCACTGGCAATTGCAGGGTGGAATTTACTTTCAAATCCTGACACTTATCTCTTTTGACTAACATAAAATATGTACCTTGGCTCACGCTCACTTCCTATATACGACTGGGAAGAGGATGGCTTAACACTGCGGTTTCACCCGGTTTAGAAACGGAAAAGAAACCCATGAGAAAAATTATTTCGCTAGACTAAAAATAAATAAATGAATCAAATTTTTTAAGAGTTTAAGGGAACATGGTGGATCCAATGAGGAGGTGGTCAGAAGTATTTGGCTAGGTAGCATTCTCCTTAAATCAAAAATGATAACCTAAAACTGTAATGCTCAAGTGCTAGTATAGTATTTAAGAAAATAAGGGCATCCCGCTCAGCAGCGTGCTGAAGCACCCAGGCCTCAGTAGGAAGCAGATGCATCAGCTTTGACTTCTGTGCAATGATTCCACAAATCACATAAAAACACACAAGATATTTCAGGTCCCAGGTGCCCCAGTAAATTCCTTACAGTCAAACAAGATGCTTTGGGGACAGAAAGAAAACCGGCAGCTCCAAGGCCCAAGCTCCCTGGTGTGGTCGGTATCTGAGACATTGCTCAACCCAATTCAATATCACAGCGCACACTTTTCTCTGCACGCCCTCTCTTTTGTTTCAAGTTTTGCACATTTGCTCTTGTAATGATTTTACCCGAAATCTGAAGTTCAGATGTGTTCAAGAACACAGTCAAATCCCATTAAGTTTACAAAGATACAGGTTTTAAATGATACCAAGTCGTTAATAATTTTCTTCACACAAATCAGTCCATTTGCTCAAAATTAAATCTGGGGAGAGGCAAGAAATGCAGTATTTCTGGTTGCTACTAAGCCTACAGATTTGATCTTAATTCGGCTTTGAGGTGCTGCACTGTTCCCTTTTTTGCACGCGCAAACACACTACTGCTAGCACACTTTTTGCTATAAGTGCAACTGCTTTCTAACTTTCCATGTACTAAGTCTCTCTGAACTAATGACACACTTTTTTCTAATTTAAAGATGGCAAGACAAAAAGAGTTTCAACAATTCCAAAAACTTTGACTTCATTTTCCTGATCCAGAAATCTGTTAAAACCGGTGCATTCCCACGAATTATCTCTATTACAAGGAAACGACATTCTTGAACAAAGGAACTTTAAGAAGAAATCCATAGGCGGCTCCATTCATGTGGTCACTCACTTTTGCATCAATTTCTGCAAAGACAGTGAAGAGTGACAGCTTGTTCCCTGCTCCAGGGAGATCAAGGAGCCCGGCACTTAGAGGAAGATCAAACTTGACCTCTGGCTCTCGCTCCATTACCCAACCCCAGTACTTCTACCAGTCTTTATACTTGGAGTGAACACAGAAAATGCAATAAACTTCAAAATACAGACTTGTGAAGAAGCACACAGGCTTCAAAAAGGGACTCTACCAGCATAAATGCATTAACCTCTTCAGCCCTCAGTAGCATCGAACAGTCAAATAAAAACCCTTAAGACAACAACTTAAAAGAAGGGAAAAAAAAAAAAACCAACCAAAACCCCCACACCACTCCCCCTCGTCCCAGCAAGAAAAAGGAAACAATAAAAGCAGATGAGAGCACACTAGGATCCGTGTCCTGAAACTGGGCCTTTATTTTATTGGTCAAGTCAGTGGATTAATACTGGTTTTTAACGCATGGCCAAAAAAAGTTAGTACCAGATACAAATGGGCAGGAATACTGAAGTGTTCTTCCTCCTTCCAAAACACCATTTCCATTGCAATGCGGTTACTGCTCCCTCCACATCTGCATTTGAGCAGCTGGGATTTTGTACAGAGACATTCAAGGTACAGCGCAGGTCTGATGATGATTCTCCAAAGACCTTTTTAAATCCTATGACTGACTAAAAAAGACAAAAGATCTAGACCATTTAACCTGACCCAAACTCCCATGCATTTCTGCTCATCAAACATTCCTGATGGAAAGCATCCAGAAACCTACAGACTTCTACTCAAACTTCCACACTCCAGATCAAATCCAGAAAAAAGGAAGGATGAAGAACATCCCCATAGACTTGGATTCCTTAAAAAGGGCCCATACTCTCATCGACCTTCCTCAGGGCTCCACACACAACTTCCTTTTGCTGCCCAGAGATGCCACGTCCCAAGACCTCAACCCTTTAATTTGTAATTCTACCATATACCTCAGGAACACCCAACAAGACCCACCATCCCCAAGAAGAATGGTGCTCCGAAACTTCACATTCAGAGCTGTAATCATCCTCTATAAATTACTGCCATAAAACATTTATGTGATATATATCAGGTCAGAAAAAGGGCATTTGAATGGTTAACCAGACATAGATAAATCAGATGCACGTTAGAAATGACAGTGCGGTTAATGGAAAATAAAAATGCCAGCAGTTCCTTGGATGTCCTTCAGTTTATTATTATTATTATTCAGGGGTTACTCTGCACATCAAGGTTTGTTTAACTTCAGAAAAATAGAAAAATAAAAATAAAACTTGTTCTCCCATGCCAGACTTGAACTTTTGATCGAAGCATGCCTTGAAGACAACTCTGCCCATCTTTCAGCCTCCTTCTATCAAAAGCCTGGCGATATCACAATGAATTTAAACAGCGCCTTGCTGAGAAGTGTCAGCCTGTTGAAGCCAGCGCTGTCATGGACCTAATCCATTGTTTTCACTGGATTCTCCCCAACTTCCCTTTCACACTAAAAATCAGAAAAAACTTTACTACCCATCTCCCACTTTCGAGGTGTATTATGCTTTTATGTTGGCCTTCTGGCTTGCAAGACATATTCACTAGAACTGACTGCTTTCTAAAAGGTAAAACCAAGTAAATGGGCTATGCCTGGGCTGTGCTGACTCTTGGCATTTATGACAACTGGCAAATAGCACAGGGACAACAAGAGTGCCATTATTCCTGCTCGGCAGCTTGCAACAGAGTGCTCAAGATCCTTCAAACACGGTGACACATAGGTGAGCGCTACGGCCAGAAAGAAGGCACTGTTCAGAAGTAGAAAAACCAGCAGTAACCCATAAACGAGGTGAGGACATAAAATAAAACTGACGTCCTCTGCAATTGCCTAAACACTTAAAAAAAAAAAAATCCTATTTCAAACAGTTGTCTGAGTTTTTCTTTTAAAAATAGAACAAAAGGAAAAAATAATCACATAGTACAGTATTTACAAGAACATTTTTTGTGGCTATTGTACAAGCTTAGCCTTGCTGAAAGACTTTGCTCCAGTTTTGCAGAGGGAAAATTCATGCTTTTGTGTAATTCAATAGGGACAACAAAAAGAGGGAGAAGCAACAACTCCCAACAGTCAGTACAGCTGCTGCGACCTCTCGGTAACCCACAAGCTGAGCAAGGTCAGAGCTGTCATACCTGCCCGGTTACCTGTCAGAAACCCGTCTGTGCTGTAGGACACGGATGATAACTCTGCAGATGGCACCCGCGCCCATGCCGCACCTCCCCGTCCCTCCTCACTGCCGAATTGGTCCCGAATCCAAGCACACCCAACGTTACAGCAGGGCTGGGCAGGTGGAGCTCCGCTTTTCTGGATGATGCACAAAACTGAGGATCTTATCGCTGGGGTCATTAAAATTCCCACAGGCTTTTCTGAAGGAGTGGGAAAATTAATCACCCTCTCCCGGCCACACTCCAACTGGGTAATTACATTTGACCTCCTTAAACCCCCCCGAACAAGTGGGCATTGTGTTCAGGTTACCCCGTCTCATGCTGTGCACCGTCCCCACGCATTATTAGACAGTGCTAAACCTCAGCCCCAAGTAGTGGCAGCCTTTTGGTGGTGGGCAGCATTCCCCTTGCCTATAGAGAGTTTGGAACAAGCTTTTTAATTTGGCAAAAGAAATGCCTTCTTTTTTTACACAAACAAGTAGCAATCAGTCCAAGCTGGGATGTTTGGACATAAGTCAAGTCCTCCTCAAAAATTTGAGCGTGATCAGAGCCAGTGCCTTTGTTCAGATATACCTCTCCATGAAAAGGCTACTATAAAGATATTTTTTTTATTACTATTATTTTTTTTAAGAAGTGAGCTGGCACTTTTATTAACCCTAGTCTTGGTTTTGCTTTTGCACAGGAAGCCGCAACCGGGAACACTGCACAAAGTCCCAAGTTTAACGGAAACGCTTAACACAAATCCAACGTAAGCTCAAGATAGCAGATAACAGAGACACTAATGCAAGATAAGGAGAACAAGCGCTGGCTTTATAACGCACACAAGCTAACTCGGTGCCAGTACCAAACTGTTCAGGTATATTTGTGAATAGGTGCACTCTTACATGCTTATAGCAATTAGAGTTAAATCGAACTGCACTGTCTTTCTCCTAGTACAAAGATGCCCAGATTTAAAATAAATACCCACATATACAAATTTTCCCTCATTAGAATCTTGTCAAAAGGATAAAAATCTAAGCAGACATTAATACCATTGCAGCAAGCACATTAAAACCTTTCCTTATAAAGGAGGAAAAGCACCCAAAAAGGGAGAATGCATTCCAGGAGAAAACGTGGAGGTTATGAAGCTTTGAATACAATACCCTCGCTATTTGCACACAGATTTGCAAAAAGAGAAGCTACAATTATAATTGCAAATTACTACACCTGCTCCAGCCAAACTGGGCATTCGCAGCTCGATCTGGGCGATCGCATCCGAGCTCTCGCCAGAGGCGCAGCGCTCGCGTGCGAGCCCAACGCCGACCAAACAACGGGGCTGCCTGTCGCCGCTGCTGGCAGAGACAGAGGCTTCTGCATCCTCGTGCAGGCTGTGCCTGTTTTTGAAGCGCACACTGAACAAAATACCCTGTAATCCGCTGCATTCCAAGACCCGTAGATGACATCTATGCCACCAGACCTCCAAGACCTCCTTTTTCTGCTGTTGTATCTAATTCCTGCAGCTTTCTAGCCACAAGGCAGGTTTTCAGGCAGACGAAACACATCACTAATGAAAACACACGCACTCATTTTGTATTTCCACCATACCTTTGATGCCGAGGTTTCAAAGGGATGCAGCAATTCGGCGACCTCGCAGAGCACAAACGGCACTCAGGTCATGTGTGGGCACCCTGCCATACTGCTGTATCTCCACGACTGCTCACTGTAATGACTCTATAAAGTCTTTTGGCTTTTATGCCTTTCTATGCCAGCTGCAGGCGGGCCAATTACAACATAATATGGGGAGAACATCCTTGACTTAGTCCAAACTCAAGGCACTGACCATGCATAGACACTTTTGGGGAATAATTTTAACAGTAAACTGCCTCATAACTGATGCCATGCACTGTACAGCACTGCATTTCTGCTCCACTGAGAGCTAAACGCTTAGTTTAAGCAGTGCAGACTGAAATAGGAGATAAGTGTCCCAGCCACACCAACAACAGATGCTTGCCTTCTAATGGTGGTCAACGTTCTTCCAAACTATGGGAGACAAAGATCCAACTTCTCTGCTTTAAAACTAATATTGGAGGAAATTTCATTTAACTTAACTTTGGCAACGCATCAAGGCAAGAGCCTTAATGAAGGAAAGTTCCACTCCTGCTAGTCACCCAGTCCAACTTGCCTTTTTCTGAGGAAAATCTCTGCCTGCAAGAAGCATTTTTGTTTGTTTCCTTTTTATTAAGGCTAGGACAAAAGTCAGTCACAAGAGCTGCGGAGAAACAATTTGCTTAGGGAAAGGGTTTCCCAGTTTCTGCAAGACCAGCGTTCCCATTCCACCCACTTACATTCCTGTATTAAGAGAAAATAAAAATCACATCCGCAGGCCGGTCATCGGTTACACAGGTCGACATCCAGGCAACACGGCAAAGGGCTGAAAGAAAATTACTTGCATGGAAAGATCTTGTTTGAAGAAGTTATGCACTCGTTGCAGCACCACCATTTACATCAGTCCTTGTTAAGAAGTATTTTATCCCTTAAAATCATTTGCATAATTGCTGCAATCAAAGGCACTACTTTACAGTAATAACTTTAATGGCAGATTTTTCCTTAAACATTCTTTTTAAAAGGTACCTCCCAAGGTTGGTGCATCCATATGCCAGTAAAAACAAAGACAGGAGGTGACACTCAGGAAACGCATGGTGTGGAGAGGGACCAGTTGCTTTTTGGTTTGTGCTTTGTTTATGCTTTATGATGCTCAAAATGTATCACAGAACATAAACCTTTGTCACTTAAACAGCAGCCTAGTTGGTACATTGGCAACTCCCCGTTTTTTTTAATATTAATTTTGATATTTACTGTTTGTAATCTTATTATGGGGGAATCTGGCTTCTTTCCAAGCTAAAACAAGGTCTTGTAAGCGAGAGTCCATGACTCACTCTTCAGCTTGCCTTCCCTGATTATAGGTTAGCAAAGGAAAACGTAAAGCCTGACAAGTGCATTCAATACATACAGCAGTGACTTGCTGGGTGATGTATATCGTTACTTTGGGGATGTACCATTAACACATGGACAGTCATTTCAGCAGCCAGCCAACAAAGACCACCACCAGCAAAACACTAAATACAGCTTACAAGTTTTGTATTATTTCATGCCTTCAGTTCAGTAGTTGCAGACACCTACAAACAAGCAAACTACTATACAAAAAAAAAAAAAAATTAAAAAAAAAAGAACTGGAAGTCCCTTCTTAAAAGACCTTGTGGTTTCAGGAGACATCCCAGGAAGCCTGGACAAGCAGTTGGGCGCATGGATGGGGAGGGAATAGGTACAAAGTTGATAGCTGCTCAGCACTTTTGGGGCATAGGATTTGCTCCAGCAATTTTCTTAAGAAGTAGAAGCTCTGGCTTGCTTGTCTCAGCTGCATGGAGACATGAGCACAAGAACACAAACGTAATGGCTACAGGGCTTCAGTAGCATTGTAAAGTTATTTTGAAGATGGTCAAGAACCACTGGCCCAGCTTTGAAGATAAAACATGGATGTAAAGCAAACAAGCTGAGATCCAAAGGCAAGTTAGCAGTGGAAGCCAGCTGGGATTTCCACCCTCCAGCTCCTGCAAGTTGTCCTGAGGTTTGTGTCCTCCAAATAAGATGGCTTCATTTCAAACCCCAGGGTGTTCCACCAATGCAACTCCATCACCAACTTGATGCTGGGATGGTCCTCATGGGAAGCTTAACCAGGACCCTGAGAGCATCGTAGCTTTGTCCAAGCGGGCTCCGCACCTCGTCCGTAGGGCAGCTCCTTCCCCGGGCAGCATCAGCAGAGGACTTGGGGGGAACACTTCCACTTAATTGAGGTTCTCAAACGAGTCAGGCCTGAATGAAGGCATGTAGCCCTTTAATGCAGGTCTAATTACATTAAAACAAAATGCTTTCGTGAACATGGAGAAAGGCTGGGGAGAGAATCAGACAAGCTATAAATTAAAGCAGAGGATATGAATACCATGCAAGCTGCAGTGTTAGGGTTAACGTGGGTCTGGAAACAGTTTAGAGAAAACCTGGTGTGGCTAGGGGCCAGCTCCAAGTTTAGTTGCTTTGGGCTAATCGTTTCCTTCAGGCAGGCTACTCTAGCACACTAATAGGTTTTAATAAAAACTTCCAATTGGGCCAGTAAACCCCTCATTAAGCTGTTTTTAAAGCATGAATTTAAGAGCGGCGAGGGTAAAAGGTCACGAGGAGTATTTAATTCACAACGGCTGGCAAAAGGTGCTGTTGTGATTGAAAACACCAGAGTTCAAGTGTCCAGGGCCACATAAACATCCGACTCTGTCACTAGACCTGGTTAAGTGACAGCTTGAAAAATAGATTTAATAAGACAGAGAGAAAAGTTTCCCACTCTTACACAAGAAATAGGTACAGCAGATCACAATACTAGCCAGGAACAGGAACAGTCGGTAAGCAGCCCCGTCCCTCCCATCTCGGCACAGGGGGAGGATGAATAAATAGCAGCCTATGGCCATCTGGGTGTTCAACCCTGCAGCGATTCCCAGGGGCTGGCTGGGACGCTCGCGCTGCGGCTCCATGGTCTCCTGCTGCGAACAGAACAAAGTTCTCCGGGAATAACATGGACCAACCCATCCTCCGCGTCCGGCTGCCACTGTCTCTCCCACATGCCATCTGTACAGCGAGCTACCGGAGTAACAAGTGCCACCGGGTGCTAGCATGATACTTACGTGCTGCCATGCGAAAAAGCAAACCTCTGCCAGTGAATTCTCTCGCACTCAGGCAACCTCACACCCACCACGCTGATGCTGCAGATGGGCCTGCAGGAATCGACGGGTTAGCTCTGGGCACAGTTCAACCCAGACACGTCCCCATCTCAGTACACTTTTAAGCTAAGCTTTGGACCTGCACTAGTGAAGTTTGACCTCAGTCATTTCAACTTATTCTCACGTTCTTCCGTGACCGTGGTGCTGCTCACTAGTATAGTGCAACTAATGTGAAAACATCACTCCTTCCTTGGAAACATGCACTCACAAAGGAGAAACATCTCAATCTTGTACGGCAAAAGCCAGAACCCCAGCTGTGCACTCTAACATTTAATTTTATGTCAATGCACATCTAAAATTCAAGATCCCTGAAGACCTTTTAAAAGAAAATCCTCCTTGGAACAATTTGCATTGAAGTAAAGAGTGAGGATTTAAAAAGTAATGGAGAATTACATACGCTCGGCTCTCAACTTTTTATTCTACTTCTAATCAAAACACACTTCATCTTAAATTCTGAAGATAATAGATGCAACATAAAATTTGGGGACAGGCATGGGTATGAACTGAATTATTTGCTTATTCCATGTTTACAGATAATGGAAAAAAACTAGGAGTTTAATTCAACGTTCAGTGATTGTCTTCTCTCCATACCAAAATTAACAAGAAAGTTTACTGTAAGAGGAAAAAAAAGCTCTTACTTTTAAAATATGCTTCTAATTCTAGCCATACAGTTGGCCTGCAAAGAGTGCAGAAGCAAGGCGCTCTGGAACGATCCCCAAGGAAACATTTGCTTTGGCTCCAAATAGGACACTTTTGTGCATCAAGAGTCAAATAAGATCAGCTGCTTCTCAATCCTTTCTGTTTAATGATCCCATTGATTGCCAAAAGGTAAACAGACGCATTTCTGTCTTTTCTGCGTGTTCCTTGCTGGGAATCCAGATTGCTGCTCCGAGAGGTATCTGACAGCCACAGAGATGACGATGTGGAGTCAGAATCTCCCCGGACAGTTACATCATTTTCCCACATCACACCTGGATTTTTACTCTACAGAGAGATGTGGCTGTTCATTACAACTCATGCGATCTTTGCAGCTTTTCTGCAGCTCTTCTTAGCTCCCCACTGGTATCTCATTTGACCAGTATCTTGGGACAGACTTAGGGCCATCAAACTGTCTTCTGAATATCTGGGGCTACTTAACACAATAATAAGGCAGAAGAAAGAGGACAAGAAAACCTGTAAAAGAGCATAATTTTTTTCAAAGCCTCTGTTAGAACAGAAATAATAAATCACTATATTAAATCAGGCTTCCACTGGGAAAAAAACCATCCTTGGGGGCATCTCAGACAGAAGCTTCATCAGGAACTACTGCTCTAGGAGAGCGCACCTTTGCCCAGAAAGGGTCTGAAACAGCAAACCTGACAACACCACAAATCTGTTGAAGCAGCTTTGGTGTCATTCTAAGCCAGGAGAAAAGATGTCCTTAATTTTAAAGAAGGATAAAATAACAAGTTGACCTTGCTGGTTCTAGTCCCAGCATCGCAGCTGCATCCTTCAGAGAGAGGCAGACCTGCCATTTCTGGAGCTGAGTCAGGACCAAAGGTGCCGAGCCAGGACCAAAGGTGCTGAGCAAGGCCAGCTGGCTCACGGTGGCACACACAGGTCAGAGACAGCCATGGAGAAAGCCCTTGGTACACCAAAGCTCAAGGAGGAGATTAGGCTGAGGATGAAGTTGCCACAAAAGCTCAGCTCTCCAGGAGCAGCCTGGCTGCTGGCCCCGGAGCCGTGCTCCACCGAGGACAGGCAGCGCATCCATCCATCCATCCATCCCTGAGACTCCCGGCAGCCTCAGCTCAGCTAGGAAGAACCAAAGCAATCCAGCGTAGTCCGGCCAACGAGCAATCCCACCAGAGTACAGTCCACGCTCAACAACCAGAGCACTGCACTGCCAAAAGCAGGGCAGAAAAGGGACCATCAAGCCAGGCGCTCCCGTCTCCTGGCCGGGAGCCTCGCACGCCTGAGCTGTGCCTGTCCACGGGGAGGGACCCGATGGAAGACCGCCACGTGCTCACCGAAACACGCCACGCTACATCTACAGCCAAATTTATACCCGAATAACAATAAATAAAGCCAAGAAGTTATTACAGCTCGGCTAATTTCAGAACAGCCCTAACCCCCAAGCTGAAGCCCGCTCCAGGATTTGCATTGCAGAGCACCTCTTCACCTTTCAAAGATAAATAGTCCAACGCGGCCGGTGCTTTGCACTGTGAAAGCCCTTGCACGGCTGTTTCGCAGTTCATTCCCTGAAGTGAGGAGTGTTTTTAATAACTGTTACCTGACAGGAGTAAGAGCAAAGAGCAAAACCTGTGGCAATACCAGTTGATCCCATTTGGCCTAACAGCTTGTTGTTATTTCCAGACTCTGGAGTTCTTTAAAATTCATAGGGACAGCCTGCAATTTTAATAGAGGCTACCAAAATCCATCCTAAGATGTATCAAAAAAAGCACACTTCCTGGAGGGGAATAGGAAACAGTCAGCATTTACAAAGATCTCTCCAGGAATTTTTTTTTTTTTAAGATCTTGCTTTGAAGTAGATGCTACCAAAGAATAAGGCTTCCAGAGCTCAGCAATATTTAATGTACTTCTACAGCAATGGATGACAATGTTGTTGTTTCAGCTATATTATAACAAAAATATTGTGGTTTTCCTGTATTCTAACAAAAGTAACTCAAGATTTACATCTCATTCATCTTACTCAGAAGTAGCCCTTAAGCCAAAAACAAGGAAGGGAGAGGCCCTACTGCGTACAAAGGACTTCAGTAATCCTCATAGGGTGGCTATCCAGTTGGGACATAAAGAAAGGCCAAAGAAAGATAAAACACCACTTGCAAAAAGCAGTTTTTCTACAGCCATCACTGAGAGTGGAAAAAACATACAGAAGATGAGTAACTTGAATTAAAACTAAGGTGGGTGTCCTCACTAAACCCAACAAAAGTCTGGATTCGTATTGTAAAGTCCAGCTGATTAAAATACCCACATCCAATGACAAAACCACACAGGAGTGGAAATAATTCTCCATACTGCTCTGCTTCTCCACTTGGTGAAGCACCGTCTCAGTGATCCCACATACATTAAACAGTTCGTTCACTTACAACTGATTAAAATGATCAATTAGTAAACAAGGAGACAGATGCAATTCCCTGAAGGAGAAGGGGGAGGCACGCTCGGTCATTTCTTCTGCAAGCCTCCATAATACACAGACACAAATGAACTTTATCTATTCTTGTGCGTTATATTAGAATAACCAAATTTCTATTTGTGACTGGCTAGTGACAGCTTGGCAACATGAATCCCCTTTTCATCCACACAATGATGCAGCACCCTTCTCCACGCACCCATCCACCAGCATGAGCATCTGGCTGAAGGGATGAGAAGACACGACCAAATAGGCTGTTGTAAGACATTATGCCATGGCAGTCCTTCCCAGAACATCAGAAGTACAGTAGCAGTTTTCCTAACACGTCACAGAGAGGAATGTTTTCTACCGGGATTTCTAACTTTCCATTTAGACTCCGGCTGTGGGTTGGAGTACTTAATGCTGAAAAAACCCCAACCTGTACAAAGCACGAATCAACCTTCCAGATCTCCAAAGGAGTAATATCTGCATCACACACCAGTGCAAAAGCAGATGATACGAGTGAGAAGTTTTTGATGTTCATACAATTCACCCAGTGGAAAAGGAACTGGAATTTAGGAGGAACACGTTCCCTCCCAGGGGATGCCCTTCAGACCTCACTTTGCTTGGTTGCCTCAGGCTTATTTAACTACTCACCTTTAACATCACCCTCCAAATGTTGCTGTTGGTACTTACACAACCCTTCCACCGAGTCTCCTTCAATCTCAATTTACAGAATTTACACCAGTTTTCCTTTCCTTAAGGGCATACAGGCAGAAAGAAATTCAGTGAAAGGCAGAGAAGAGAGACAATCGTAACTTAAAAGTTTGACAGAGAGAGATATAGAAAGCAAGCTAGAGTAATGTAAAAGCTACATACCCACAAATGCACCAATAAATTATAACTGCAGATTTTTTCTCATTTTTATTCACTTACCAAAGGAATACCTGCAAAACAAAATGAAGAAAAAGCAAAAAAATTAAAATCTTGGTTGATCGATTGTAGAAACCTATGTCTGATATTAGCTTTATTTCAAACTTTACACATTTTGAGTTTCAAAACACACAGTACAGAAACTTGCCTGAACCATGTAGCATGCAACTTAAAGGCACTAGATGGTAAATTGTTGCTACCTGGAAATGCAGGAAGAGAAAATTCCCTTGTTTCTGGACAAATTAAGCTGTTATTTAGCACTCCAAGCAACTGGCCACCATTCTTCCGATAAATATGCTAAAGCAGCATACCCAGAAGAGACAGCACAGTCCCAAATCACAACAGATACTGGGCTTTACAAAGGGCTGCTCCTCACCTTCCCTCTGACTTGAGAAACTCCTCTGAGCGAACAACCTACTTGATAGTGCAGCTTAACCAGGCTCCACTGCAAGATTATTCATTTAGGTTTCCAAAGCATGCTAAGCACTTCCCAGGCAGAAGGCAACAACTGAAGTTGTTAAAAACACAAAGCTTAATGCATACTTCTGCACTGAGGAAGTCCACACTGCTGAAAAGCAAGAAGTTACTTCTTCCTAGTAAACTACTCATTAGGGTTTTTTCTGTTTTGAACACAGAGAAGTCTAGCACCATGCCATCTGCTAGCTGACTGCTGTGTACTAGATGCTCACCAATCCTCAGCGTCTCAGGAAAAGTGATACACACTTACTGTATCATTTTCATGTGAATTTTTGCCCCAATCTGGCACCTCATTTAACTTGCTTTTTTAACTGGTCTTCTCACTGAAGTTACCTTTAGCCTTAGCTATAACATAGTGATTTTCTGTAAGATTACGAGTTTCGATTAAAAATAAAATGCAAAGGTTAACAAGTTTTAAGATGCTGTTCTTCAACAGACAGCTTGTGTTTACTCCCATTATGGCTTTAATTCCACATCAGGGCTTTATTATTTGTATCTGCAGCATATTGCATTACACTAACCAAAAAAATCCCACCAGAACCCCAAAACAAAAAAAATACCCCAGGCTTTTAAAGATTTTCAGAAAGATTTGCTCTTAGTGAAAATGTCCTGAATAGATGTGCAAATTTTATACTCATACACACATAGTTCGAATAGTTCTACGATCCTTCAATCTAAATATTTTACTACATATTTAACAACGATTTCATACAGGGCTACTGACGTATAGAGAGCAGTAACTTTAAAATGCACAACAAGTTTTAATTTTCTTAATAAAAGTGGTTCTTTATAAAGATATCTGTCATTAAGGGCAACCTAACTTTGCTATTCTCCACCACAGTTGTGGTGCAGTTAAACATAAACTTGTACGAATTATTCTTATTTTTTGGCAGAAGTTAAGAACCCCCTGAGGCTCATTTAAAACACACACACACACACAGACACACACAAAATGAGGAATTAATAAAATATTGTATTCTTCTGAACCACATTAAGTTTTCTGACGTGTGTCTGTTGCTGATTACATCAATCTAGGCTCCATAACTTGTCATGTGATGACAGGCAAACACTTGTGAATTTATTTCTCTGAAGAAGCCTGCGATACAAATGCCAAGGAAACCAAACCAAATGGCCCACTCCAAATACATAAAAGCAGCAGGGCTTCTTGCAGGGATTTTTAATTTTTATTTTTTTTATAGGTACAAACAGACAGGTACCCAATTCCTGCAGACTTCAGGTTGTAGTTTGGAACCTAATTACCATTTTTCCTTTTCAAGGTCCTCTTCCTTGCTTATACAGAGTAAACAGAAATGTTTATTAAAAAAATGGGGTTTTTTTTCCTGCTGCCTGCCTTGGCATTTGAAACATCACCGACAGATAATGACAAGTAAAAAACATGGATTTGATTTTGCGGGTTTGGGGTTTTTTGGCAAATTTCAACAGAGTAACTTTTGATCTGCATATTGTCAAAACCAGAAATTTTGCAAATTCAAAGTATATTCCATTCAGATTTTCTAAACCAAATTAAAATGTGATGTCATTTCTGTTTTCTGGTTGGAAAAACAATGTAATTAGCCATGACTTGTCATTAGAGGCAAACTTCATGTCACACTTACAAAGACTGTAAGTATCAGCTGGGAATCATAAACATCATCAAATATTTGGGTTAAATTGTTTTCACCACATTGTCATGCTGATTAATTCTAGCTCAAGTATATTCCTGGAAAGCAAAAATTGATAGCAAAACATAGTTTAAACTACATTAAACTACATCACTCCTGATGAAAATACTTCCTGCTGTCAGTGCCCGTGGCAGAGGCCGCATGGAGCTCATCTGGGTTTGAAGACAACGTCTCTGCAAGAGCTTCCCATGGCTCCAAACCACGCGCGGGCACCACTGTCCAAATGAACAGGGAGCTCCCAAATAAACCCAGCAGAAAACACCGCCTTGTCTGTATAACATCTTTTTTTTCCTGCATGCAAAGTATGCGGGATGATGGTTTCTGTTTGCTCAAGGAGGAGGAAAAGCAGATCAGCCAGGCTTGCCCAACAAATTTACATACCTTCTCTGCTCACCTACCCCATAGCCACACAGATTATTTAATGCATGAGTTCTCTGGGACAGGGACTCCTCTTAGAAGTCTGTAAAGCATGACAAAACTCTAAAGAGAGTCTATTAAGAAATACTACTAGAACATAGACAGGAACTCTTACCTTTACATCTATTGATGCTTACTAGGAAAATACATCTGTATTTATAATCCAAAAAAAAGAAAAAAAAAACCAGTCCTCCCCACTATTCACATCCCAGCAGTGCCCAACATCACAAGATCCTTCCAACTAAACTGATTTCCACAGACAGGATAATTCCCTGCTGCATCCCTAATCTGCAGCTGGTGTTAACAGCTTCTTCTCACTGTTCTCCATGGAGAACATCCTCTACAGAAAGTGAACCCAGATGTCAACTTTCATCTCCATTATGAATTTCCCTTATTCTCTGGGCTGTATAACTTGGGATGGGGGAAAAGGTATTTGGACAATAAGACATGTTTTCTATTCTTCATCAGGATACAGCTCCAAAATTTGCTCTAATGAGGTTTCCACAGCACGTCTCCACAATGGAAACCAGGCAGAAGCTACACCATAAGGTATCCTTTTCTTGTGAAGGATAGAAATGTGACACATTAACTGCCCTGGTCTTCCCTCCGGTACCCCGCCAGGGAGAGGTGGAAGCAGGGAACCATCCTCCCAGGAGATACCAGCAGCCTCAGACCACAGCGGGCAATCAAATGGGCACACGGCTGGCAGAGGGAAGAGCTTCCTTCCAAAAATTCAGTAACAGGGAAAGCTGGATGAGCTGCCTGCCATAGATCCAGGCATTGCATTACAGGAGAAAAGAAGGGCTAAGCCATGGAAGTATAGAAAATGTGGAAAATCCACCTGCCCCAAGGCAAGACTGACTGTGCGAGAATCACCTCTGACGGATGCCTGTCTAAGCAGCGATGGAGACTCCACATCCCCCTCCAGATATTCAACCCAGTGTTCCTCCATATGTACATTTAGAAGGCTTTTTCTTATGTTTCAGCTGTATCTTTCTTTCCACCATGTAAACCAACAGCTTCTTGTCCTATCCACGTGGAGACAGAGAACAGCTAATTTCCATCCTCTCTGCTGCTTTCATGCAGTTGAAGATCTTTGTCTCCTTTCCCAGTTTTCCTTTCTCTCAACTAATCAAACTCAGCTCCTTCAGCTTTTCACCACAACAGGCCACTTTCTTCCCCGCCGCCGAGGCTTGTGCCTCTTCTCTGCCCAGCGTGGGGCCGTAGCCACTTCCAGCGCAATGTGACAACCAGACACGAGATGCTGGCTGACACCTCCGCGGCTCCAAGAAGTGGAAAACCTCATCCACTGCTGTCTTGCACATGACGCTCCTAAAAGTTACTGGTTTACGTGCCTGAAAGCTTGTTTGGTGAACCACAATATACCAACCAAATTAAAGCTGTAAACACTTCAGGATGAAAAACCCCAACTTTTCAACGTATATATACGTACAGTACCTGGCACCTGGGGATCCACTTCCTCAGCACACTGCCTCAAAACAAAGAAGACGGTTGGCAAACATCACTTGCAAGAGACCAGGAGTCCATCAAAATGAGATGACAGAATTAGTCTAGTGCACCATTAATTTCAGAACATCATTAACTTAAAAGTGTGGGGGTAAGAAACATTTTTGACAGCTGGTTTCAGTTGCTGCCAAGCCTTTAGTATTGCACAGCGGTTGTGGGGGGAGGAAATAAGCTAGAATGGTAGTAAATGAAACCACTCGTCTGGTTTCTGGATTCACTTTATTGTGGTCACAGATCTCTGAAAATTGGGATTCTGCGCTCTGTAATTACAAGATCCACATTTAAATGGAAGGAACAGGGATAACATTAAAAAAAAAAAAGAGCGCTCAAAGATGAGGCTTGATCCTTGGTTTGCACATGGTGCTGGGAAAGGTGCCTGAGCAGAGATGGAGCCAACCAGCGGACGAGGGACGGGACGGCCGCCCTCCTGGAGCAACGCCGGGTGCTCGCACCCATGCCCCATCCCGTGCAGCCGCGATGCGGTCGGGCACTGCCGCACGGCTCTCCCCGCGGCCGAGCAAGCGGCAGCTCCCAGGCGGCAAGCCATCGAAGCACCGCTTTATTTTCCCCTTGCAAGGCAGGGAACCAGGCTTGGTTAAGAGACCAAACATGAATTACCCAACTAAGCTCCGGCACTCGCCAACTGTTCTGTCCATGCTTATTTCCAAAGCTAAAACTTATTCCAAGCCCTGGCTTACGCGACTGCAGAATTTGCCAAACTCAAGTGAAGTTTGCTTTGGTTAAATCCTTCCAGTGCCAAAACCAGATACCGAAACGGCAGCCTCAGGAAACCTACTCTGAGCTGCTCCTTAAGCCAGACGATGAGTCCAAGCCAGGAAAGGTGAGAATGGGAGCTGGCAGCAGAAAGGCGACCACAGCAGCGCTGCAGCTCCTCTGCCCATCTTCACCCCGCCAGAGCCACACCAGGCTGCCCGACCTGCGAAATCGCTGCGTTTCCTCCCTAGGCAAGAACAAACTCGAAAAGCATGTGCACAGCAAGTGGAAACAGACACTGATGGAAAATAAACGGGTCGGTATCAGCCTGAACACGTTCAAGGCCTAGAACAAGAGGTCAGTCCCACTGCGGTGTTTTGGTGTGCGTGCGTGGATGGGGAAGGCAGAACAAAATGAGTGCTCCAATCCTGCTTTTTCAGGACCAGCAGCAGAAAGGTTTTGTATTTCTGCTGCCAGCATGCTGGCAGGTAAAATCCCAGGAAAACTGCATTTCAGTAATTCCATTCCTTGATGGGGAAAAAAAAAAAAAGGGCACTAATTAATCTCTCTCCAAAGGTTGGCCCCCCACAGCCAACCATTCTGCAGACTGAGTGCAATCCCCCATTAAATGAAGAAGCCTGCAGCAAGGCTATGGGTTTCAGTGAAAGCACGGTGATTTCTTCTACACTAAGTTCATAAAGACATGAGTTATTCTAGTGCAAGTTTCCACCAACTTTCTAGCCCAGACCCCCCAAGAGAACTTGCTTGTTTTTGCAGTTGCTTGACTCCCCTTCTCCAGGACAGAGCTCCTGTTTACCCAGACAGACCTGGAACATTTCTCCTGTAACACAGCTCAGCCCTGCAAATAACTCTGGTTGTGCAGTAGCCCCAGCCCAGTGATGAGCCAGCACCACTGGTAGCAAACACTGTTCTCAAGAATAAATTTCTGGATTAAGACCCTTAGGGAAGTTAGTAAACACAGATCCCACCATGGCTTGGACCCTTCCCTAACCCGTGATTGCTTTTCAGCTGTACCAATCACTGTATTAACATTCTTTCCAACCACAGCTGTTGGAGAAGTTAGATGAGTTAAACAACATGAACGTGTGCTGGACCAGACTGGGTGCATGAAGCTATTTGGCAAGTTACAGTTTAAAAAAAAAAAAGAAAAAAAGAAAAAACATTATTCATTCTTTTCCTAAGTCTTTCAGCTGTGGAATCAATACCCAAGTCTACATACTGGATACAGCTGGCAATTAGATGTGCCAGATAATAAGCAATTAAAAAATATTTGTCTCAGTCTCTGGCAAAGCCCTGTGGTACATCAGACACTGCATAACCATGCCACTAACCACATAATCTTCTGATAATTTCTTTGCTCTCATTTTCTCATCGGCTGTGATTTGCAGAAGTGATTGGAATCTAGAAACAGTTTGTGCAAAGGAAACAGTGGGGTGTTACTAACTGTTCATAGAGTATACACAGCTCCCTGTGCCATTGGCTTCACCCCATATCCCATTCCAATTGCCACTGATGTTTTAACATGGTCTTCTCATGAAATCAAGTTAGGGGCAGGGAAAGCAGGAAGGAGGTGAAAGAATATTGCTACGTGCCTTTTGCCGACATTTGCTGTGCTATCAAAGCATTATGCTCTACAACGTTAAGTCATTTTGTCAGGCTTTCTGCAAAGCAAAGTAGCAGACTCGCAGCATTGCTTTTCTATGCTTTCCTAATACTACATACAGGTAACATTTAGACAGAAGTGATTACTGGGATTAACATGATGAAAAGTTACGAACCAGGACTCAGAGGGCAATTCCACAATGCACATTCAACAGACGGAGCACACATTAGGGCAGAAGGATCTGGCTGGCAGCGGGATGCTCATGGGAGCAGCACCAGTCAGCACCCGAACACCCACTGTGATACAGACATAACACTACAGCCCCTGCACACACCTTAAGGGGACCCTCAGCACAGTACTGTCTTCTACTGTAGACAAAGACACGATCTCGTCTGCATATGGTGAATTAATTTTTATAGACCTCTGGCTATCTTACAGTAGATTTAAATTAAAAAAAAAAAAATTCTCCAAAGGTGCTATTATTAAGTGAAGCAAAGCCAGTAATTACAATAAGTCAAAACAGTGCGTGCAACCAATCAGTGTAGAATATTTAAATTCCTCTTTAGTTTGCCGTCTTTTTAAACCAACTAAAACCTACAAGCATTCACGTTATTCAGATGACATTAATCTTAGAGGCACTACTTGCTACAAAATCAATAGCTTCAGCAGTAATGCTGCAATTTCCATGCTGCAGCTGCTCAAGAAACCCCGGCACACCATTTTACCAAAGCCTCTTCTCTTGTTTTTCATATCATGTTTCAATGGCACGTTAGACTTGCTGCGGGTCAGTTCTTCTCCAGGAATATATTCACGGAAGCAGGCAACGACCAGACCCGGTGCAGCCCGAGACCCCACCGAAGCATCCCTTGACAGCCCTTAAAGCTTTTGGCAGCTCTTCTTCCACTGACAGCTCATGCAGATCTTCTCAAATTTATAACATAGCTGGACCTGGCTTCTTCATCAGGTTCATCACCGCCTGCCTTTCCAGTCCACTCGACTCTCACAGACTAATGCATGGGTTTTGGAGTAGATGTGCGCAGGAGCACACTCAAACCTCCTTGGACGTCCTATGGCAACTGCGTTCTTTGCTCCAACTTACCCCTCAAAAAAGGCCAAGCTAAATTAATGGCACACAACCCACTGCCACCTGCATTTAACTCAACTGCCTCAACCAAGACAAGTAACCTCACACTGCAGAGCACACATTTATGGATCTCGGGGACTAGGGAAGGCCAGCCAGCCACCGCATCAACCTTCTCCTTCCCAGCCATGCTGAATGCCAGGCGAGGAGATGGCAAGGGACTGGCCCCTCTCAAGAACCGCTGCTAAACCAAAAGCCAGCCTAGAGCAGGGAGGGGAAACCTTACACATGCTGGGAGGGGAAACGCTAAATGATTCATTTCTGACATCAGCCATGATTAAATTTTAATCTCTCAAACAAAAATATGGTTCTCATTAGCCTCATTAGTTCCCAGTTGTACTGCAAGGCAACAGTGTCACATGGTATTAATCTTTGTTTTCATTAATATGTCATATCAACTGCTCACAGCATTCTTTGAAACCGATACGCTCCCTCTCTTCTGTGCGAGTAGGAAGTGCCAAAAAGCAGCTTCCTCGACAGGAAGGATGACCCCCTGAGATCCTTCAACTTTTGGTTTACGTTTCTAGAGATAATCTTTTCTTTCTGGGGAAAGAGGGAGGGGAGCTCAGAGTAAAAGGGATGCGAGGCTGCGATCCACAATAACAAAGAAATTCCTGAGGTTTATTGCCAAGGCCAGGGCCAGATAAAGGAATAAGATATTCTAAGTTTTCTTGTTGTTGTTGTCATTGGGATATTTTGGAGAGCTGGAAAAATAAAACCAGGTTGCAAAAAGGGTTCTTTGCAAGTGGGTTATTTGCAAAGCCCCTAGCAAACTTCAAATAACTCCAATTTAGCATATGCATCAAGGTGATATTTGTTAATGTGATTCATCTAAAATCCTAGCCACTTTTTAATACACAAAATTGTACACTGGATTCAGGCACAACATTAATTTTTGCTTGCACTTCAAACTTTAATATCTGTAAAGCTGATATCAATTAAGTCTCACAGTCCCTCAGTACAAGCAGGGAATTACTTCCAGACAGGCAGATAAAGCAGGATATAGACTGATGGAAAGACCTTGCCCCGGTCTCACAGTTAAGTACAGCCCGACACATTCATTCCTGCCTGTACAATGAGGTCTCGGAGAACTTCCCAAATGAACCAAGTGTACTGATGAAACCCAGGACACACAAGTTCCTATTCCCTACTTGCACAGCTCCTGATCTTTCAGTGTTTGCTTGCTCAGGGGCAGTCAAAAAAGTCTTACCGAATTACCCATGCTACTTAATAAAATGTGCATTAGCTCAAACACACCCGTGTGGATACGTTCATTCACCCTTTATCTGGCTCTGGTCTACTGGAAGCTCAAAGGGTAATTCTTCCGTCTGTATTTTGCATGTCAGACTAGGACTCTTCTAGTCATAAAATGAGTACCTCCGTAAGTGCTGTGCCCTCGTTATAAAAGGGTCACAAACGAGTACACTTAAAAACGTGAATGATGTTTTGCCAAATCCAGCCCACAATTCACACACTGGCTGTTTTACAAGCTGGAATAAGAAACTCAGAAGAGATCTGCTTCTAACCTTTACTGGATAGGATGACACTAGACAAAAATCCAAGTGCTTTAGAGTGAAAAACCAAAGCTGTAGAATATAAGAGGAAAGAAAGTGGGGAAGAGGTCCATTTAACGGCTACTAATGCCCTCCTGGAGAGTGAAAACACAGCCCTGAACATCTCATCAGCCCCCTAGCATTTAATGGAGTTCAAGCCTGAACCAGTCGCCAGTTCATCTGCTAGCACACAGAAAACTGTGATTAAAGTCCTGCATAGGTCAAGTGGTTTTTAATGAGACATATAAACCACAAAACCTTCGTGACACACAAGTCTTTCTTCTTTCTCTGTTGCAAATGAACTTCTGAGGACGGTAATTTAATTGCAATTAAATTACATGCCTCAGAGACATGCTTTCATGACCTGCAGTATACCTGTCCCTCCAGTAAGTCCTTAATAATAAAGTTAAAATCTATTAATATGATGTTCAATCAGCTAAATACGAAAAAACACCATGCATTTTGGGCCAGAAAGACAGAGGCATGTCCTCCCCACCGTGCTCTAGAAAAGCGTGGCAGCATCTGCAACTTCTTGGAAACCACCTGGGCGTGCGGGCTTCGAAGGGCGCGTGAGCAGAGCTCGAACAGCACTCACCCGCAATCTCTGGGGTTGTACAGCGGTGAAGCACTGTTCAGTTTCATATTCCTTGCAGAAAAAAAAAAAGGTATGCTGCTTAGTCTTATTTTACCCTAAATACCTGTTAGCAGTAGCTCCACCAACATTTTCCACAAGGGAAGAACACACTGAAAAGAACGCTGTAGCCACCTCATGCTATAACGTTTTATTTATTGGCTTGTTTAACCTATTCCCTTGAGCTCTTGTAACTCTACCAGAATCTTAGTCATGAAAAAAAAAGGCAATAGGATTTTAAAAACCACAATCCTAGCTTTTGTATCAAGTGTCTTACAAACTGTACTCTCTAACAGTGGGCAACATGCTTTGTAAAATGAAACAACACAAAAACCAAGGGAAAGGAAGGGTTTTCAGATGATATTTGAAAATGCCGGGGGTGGGGGGTGGGGTGGGGGATTCAGCAAGGAAACAACAGAAGAAGAAACAGGAGATCAGTGGCAAAGTAGTTTAAAAGTTTGTTTATATAAGAAAATATAATAGCTCCCTGGAGACACCTTACTGTGGGATAAAAGTGATTTTATTCCAGAATTAAAAATTCACTTTAGAAGTGCATTAGTTATTCTGGTACAAAAATGATTTAACTTCTGCCGGAACGCCTCTCCTGGAGAGCTTGTCCTGACAAAGGACCTCTACTGCCCATGGTCCATCTCTGCAGACATATGCCCCAGCAGAAACCATAGGGAATAAAACCACAAATAGAGGTTTCATGAGGTCACCTGCAACAAGCATTTTTACTTTTAAAAAAACGGGGCAGCTTTTCCCATTCTTGTTTAAATGTACAACAATCCATTATATCAATATTCAGGAGGGAGGAAGCAGGGAGAAAGGCAAAGCTGTTCATGTTGGACCTGTGGAGCTGCACTGGTCTTCCAGTGACTGAACCTAGACAAGCAGGACTTGCAGTCTGCAAAATGGACACTGAAGTGTGGGGAATTCCCACAAAATCTTTGTAGGCAACCTCAGCTTCATTAAATAGCCTCTATTATACTCAAACTGGGACACTTTCTACTATTATTATTTTACTGAAATTAGGCATAGTCTGCAGAAATTACAAGAAAAATCAAGGCTAAAATTAACATAATGATTAAGCACTTCACCCAGCCTATGGGTCAGACATTATATATTCTTTCACACTGGCAGATTTTCAGATTCTTGACAGTCTCCTCCTACTTCAAAAAGAAAAGTTCAAAATGGCAGAGGGGAAAAAAAAAATACAGTATTTTAAGACAGACACACTGAGCTCGTGATGCAAGTGGAACACCAGTATACGCACGCCTCATCATCCAGAGAGCACGTCCAGGTTTAGTCTGAGCAGACCCTGAATACCACAGCTGTTTTGGGAACAGAGTGCCCAGAATTACAAAGCTTCCTGGTGCATTCCACTTCCAAATTTGGCAAAGGCAATCTTGGCCCTGCACTTCACAGGTACCAAAATTAATATGCTGTTCTCTGAAAGCTAGCTTAGTTTTGAGAACCACCGAAGTGCATCCTATTTCAGACAGTTCACGCGTGCTTTGGCAGAGCCAACAGTAAACTGGCAAAGTCAAGAACTCAGGACCAGGACAACATCCTGGCCCCAGTTCTCAGGATTTTAGGTTGCCAAAGTAATCCTTATCCCGCAAAATCCATTACAAACAGCTCACATCAGCCTGTTCCAGGAGCAGCTTTCTTGAGGGTTATAACACCCTCAAAGACCTTTAGCTGGTCCCTTGCCATGCTGTCACAGCAGGCTCAGCTGTCCCCAGGCACACTGTATTCCCCAGCTCACAGGTGGAGGTCGGCAGTACCGGGGCAGGCAGGCAACATGTCCTGCCCTTCAAAGGAGACGGTTTGCTCTTCTAAAGCTTCCTCTGACTCTGAGCCCAAGCCAGCTGGACAGCAGTTGAAAGACTCACTCCTTCAGCAGCACCCGGTATCTGGATACTCCAGCCCAAAACAAATAGAAACATTTAAAATTAAAATAGAAAAAGAAAAGGCGATAAAAGGAATAAATTGTTCCTCACTGGCCTAAAGAAGAGAGCTCTATTCCTCCTTATCACTCCATATCTTCCTTGAACTGGCTTCCTAGGCGACTAATGCAAAGGATTTTGCTGGATCGGGTCAGCCCACAGGTCCATGTCCAGCCCAGCAGTGCCAGCTCGCAGGAGTCCACGCCTGCCAGCTGAAGAGGAACACTAAGAAAGACCGTACAATAACAATAAAGCAATGTGGCCACAGGAGGAATTTCTTCCTTGTTTCAGATGCCTCTTTGCTGAGCTATCTCGAAACTCTAATCAGGAATGCCTGACAACACTGTCCTTTCCCCCTTTATAAGAAGTCACTGTGGTCTTCAACAGATGCTTTGGAGAACAATCAGAACTCATCAAACTCTCTCAATCTGTCCAAATTTGAGAGTAAGACAAAGTCAATGGACCATCTAACCCCACCTACAAACCACTGTGAAAAGGGAGTTTTAAGCCTTCGTTTTAAGGCTAGTGCTGCCAGCCAAGATCAGCAGCAGAATTCATGAGATTTCAGGTACTCTCAGCTCATCCCTCATGCCACCACAATTCCCTAAAGGACAATGAGAAACTAGTTAATTCCCACTTTGCTCTTTCCCCATGTTTACTTGCACTATAAGCACCTAGCCACCCAGCGTCCCCTTCTCCAGGAACTGAATGTCACACTGTATGCACAATAATAATATGGTTTTGACCACCCAGTGACCCATTTCAGAAGATCTAATGAAAAATGTAACCACAGCTGAATGAACTGTACTGCTGGGTTCCTTTGATTCTTTTCCCTCACCCCTTTACAAGAAGAACCTAATTTCCTGTTTAATATATTCAATGCCATAATTAAGAAGAGATGAAGTTGAGGCAATGCCTCCTATCCCCCCTCTTTTCAATCTCTCTCACACCCCTTCCCCAGAGGAACCTGACCCATTCCCTTGGTGTGCTATTGCTGTATACCAGGAGTCACCTGCCTGCTCCAGAGTAACTTTTAAGCTCCAAATCCAAAGTAGCAAAGGAGGAAAAAACACAGCCTTATCTCAAATATCAAGAGTCAATTCCTTTCAACCACAGCATCCACAAAAGGCAAACTCTGGGCTCCGCTTGCATTCCTGCTGGCCAGCTCATTGTCTTCAGAGCTGCAGAGACCTAATGCTTGGCTGTGAGCTTTCAACCCCCCTCAAGAAGAAGCATTTGGACATGGTCTGCTGGACACTGGTTGTGGTTCAGTGCAGCAGTGGAAAAAAGTCTCCCCTCTCTATCCCCTACCTTTCACCTCTCCCTTAAAGACTTGAAAGATGACAAAACAGCCACACATTTAACAGCCACAACTGGATTTCTTTTGGCAAAAAACTCTAAGAGTTCTGCAGAACTGTCACCCCTCCAGCACTAGCAGAGAAGACATCACACTTCTGCCTTCAGTCTGCCTGTACCAGGAAAAGCAGCTGGGAGCAGAGGACCAGCACAGAACGGGACTGCCCATGGAGAACACATTCCAGCTAGCTTTTTTTTTTTTTAAATCAAAACTGTAACAACATTATAGCACCACTATAGCCACAGCACCAGTACACTGAGCACTCCAGACTGCCTTGTGGGCACTAAAGAAAGCCTGACATGCTAATGTCTTAGTAAGACCACTACTTCAGGAGCAAGCCAGATCAAACCTTCAGCCTCAGGAATCACTGCAGGTGCAGCTTTCAGCCACAAAACCTTTGCAGGTTAGGGGAGAGGTTGTTAGGGTTCCCCTCCCTCCCCCCAAACAGAAACACAAAGAGAAAGAAGTCAAGGAACACATCCAGATTTTGCTGCTACAATGACACAGTCTCCTGTATCTGTGGAAATGAGAGCAGGATGATGCTTGAATTCTTGCCCTGTAACATAAAACATCTAGAAAAATAGACAAGCGATTTTGGAATAACTTGGAAATAGGCAACGGAAAACTATCCACCAAGTTATTTTTCAAATTTTGTGGCTTGCTTTCACAGTCTTAAGTTCATGCTGAGTTAAGAGCTTAGAGAATAGAGCTTTTCAGAAAACTGAAGCTGTTATCCTTCACCCACTTGCATACCATCTGGAGTAGGATAGGAATGAATGGGACAGGACAAGACGCAGGGCTGCCCAAGCACATGCAAATCCTTAAAATTAAATTCACTGAGCCCATCTATAGGGAAGGTGTCCTGTCATGTGTTGTAGAGCAAGAAGGTTTAGGAAGAACATCCCAGTGACACAGCTGTATCATGCCCACAGCTTGGGCACCTCTTCATGGCATAGCCTTTTACGTCCCTAAAGTTACCACATCACCTTTGCTACAGGCAGAGAGGTACTTGAAGAGGTGAACTAACGAAATTTGAATTTCTGAGGGCCCATCCTCTTTTAACCAATGTATTTGGGGCCTTAACAAGTGCGAGGACCATGTAAAGCCTTTCCCTGCAGCAAGGCAATATACAGACAGTCACTATTTCTCCTTTTTCCCCACAGACTTTATGTACTTATCTTAAGTGTTCCAGCTCTCTTCTGGATAGAACTGAAAATTGAGAAACCATCCCAAAGGTCATTATTAGGGGAATTCCCTTGAAACAGCCATAAGAGAAAGTACTCCACACCAGGGACAACATGTAACGTGCACGTTATGCAGCCAATTTGCCTCTCACAGAGGACAAGGGGAATTAGGGCAGATATCCCAGGTAAGAGAAAGAACAGGGGCAGGCCCATAACTCATTTCTGCCAAATGCTTTCCTTATCTCACATTCCTACATTGCTCCTTACCAGATTACCAACCTCAAATGGTAATAGAAAGTCAATGTGTACAATGAACAGCAAGAGATTACAGAGAAAAACAGGGCAGAGAGACTGTTAACCTACCAGATCTGTCCAACATTGACCAGCGAGAGGTAGAGAACCCACAGGACAGACATGAGGACCATGTTTGCACATCCAGTTATCAATACGAAGGCTGAAGTTGCGAGGCCAAGCAGGGAGAGGCAGTCCAAGGTGCTGTCCATGTCTGACCAGTCCAGAAACCAGATGAGTGTTGGTGCATAGCTCAGAGCATCCAGGTTTATCTTCCCTTTGAAATACTTTTTGACATTCTGCAGGTACAGTTTACAAGGGAGCAGCCCCTTCTCTCCTATTAGCTGCTTGTTTTGATGATATGCCACCAGAAAGGCCACAACTAGAGGAAAACAAGGAGGGGGAAAAAAAACCAAACAGTATTAGAAATCATCCAGGCTGAAGTACATATCTTGAGTCCAGAGTTACAGAAGTATATTCATGCCTCGGGAAGGAATTCATTCACATGTCCTCATCTCTATTAAAATACAACACAGTCATTTCTATTAACCACAATGCAGAAGGCAGAGGAATTCTATAAATACTGTCTCTGCCTTCACACCAGGAAATGGTACAGAATCTGTTTTGAGATAATTTTTTCCTCAACAGCTGTAAGGGACATGGCACTTGCTTCAGGCAAACTCAGCAATGCACTTCTGGGAAAAGCTCCCTGTAACTGAGCGACCTGACCCAGTGTAGAAACAGTAGGCTCAGCCCAGCTCCATTAGACTCTGCATGACCTTAGGTTAGTCACATACCCTATTCATCTCCTAAGGCAGATGAGGAAAACAGTTTAATTGCACTGCAGCGTATGAGTGAAAGTAATGTACTAATTTCAAGACTTTCAGACAGAATTTCCTTTCTACAACAAGCATTTGTAAAGGAGACACCGAGAAACCCTCAGTTCACGCACAGATAAAGTGGGGAGCACAGCTGAAGCAGCCAGTAGAGCACACACAACTCCCTTCAGCTCTGCAGCAGCAAAGACACAGCTGTACTTTCTGACCCTTCCTATTTCAGTTTCACAAAATATTTTGCAGTGTAAATAGACAACAGCTCCAGCACGGTTTTTGTTGTTGATGGTGATTTACAATGTCTGCTGTTCCCAGTACAAACAACCCAGGGCAGACTGATAGCAGATTGTGCCTGCAAGGTTATGCTTTGACTTTAGAGGACAACGTATCTCCACTTTTACGGAACACTATCTGTGCATCTGTCAAGTATTGGATTATTTCCTTATATTGAAAACACTTAATATTTCGAAATATTGTTAATGAGACAGCTTAAACTCATACACACCATTCAAGAGGTATCCAAAGGACACCTTAATTCTTTTGGCAGTGTAACAGTTAATGGTTATACATTGCAATTGCAGAATACAGTAGTTATGCTATGGGTTGACCTTCTGAATCCTCTCACATCCTGGTAGGTTGGAAATACAAAGTCTTAATATTTTCCTGTCCTCTAAATTGCTACTTTTTACATGTCACTACAGCTCTCTCATTTATAGTGTCTATGCTCTTGCACTGGACAATCTTAGAACAGCCAGATGCTTTTTTTAACAGCACATAAGCAATTTAATTACAGATCATAGACCTAGAATTTGATGTTCTACAGAGAAAGTTGGTCAGCTTCTAGGGATTATCTCATATTTTAGGAATCTCCTCCAGTTACCAATTTGCAGTTCGTAACTGCAGTAATCTCCATTTCTCAGAAAAAAAATGATGAAGGCCAACATTTCCTGATTAGGCTCCATACATTTGCTCCCAGCAGCTAACTTACCCATCTTTCAAACATTATCCAAACACCAGCCACGTCACACGCAGCAATACCAGAGGTCTTGCAAAAGGCCGATTTGTTCTTAGTTAATGATCAAATCTGTTTCCCTCCTTATCTGAATACTGTCATTCTGCAAACAAGAATTCTAGTGTCCATCTGGTTGGTGTCTCTCACTGGGAATGCTGGTGGAAAGTCTATGTGAAACTATACCCTGAGTTCAGGCCTGGATTCCCATTTCTTTGAAGTTTGACTAGCAACCCAAAGTCTGCAGCCCCAGGGAATAAAAATAAATGTCCCATTCCCCCAGACACACACAAAGGTCTCCAGTGGATTTCAGTTAATCCACTTAGCACTTACTCCATCTCTTTGCACATGGCGTGTATTTTGTTCTCATTTGAAAAAGCACTAAAACTCACAATCCAATGCATATCTGAGGTCACTGGGAGGGTTCCCATTGATTTCAACAGATCCTGAATCACAGCGCTAACACAATAAAGTTGGGGGTTTAATTGGTTGCGTCTCTTTCCCTCTGTCTTTTATACCCAGTGAAGGACTTTACAAACTGATAAAAGACACAGAATATTTTACTTAATTATGGACAGGGAAGGACAAGAGAAAAACTGATCGCAACATTAAGGAATCAGTTTTGGACCCCAAATTAAGTGTTTTGTATTTTAGAGCATTCATATTTTTCTACCAACACTCGGTTCGACACAACTGTGTAATCAGAAAGCCTGACACGTGAAACCAGCAGAAATATAATGCTTCTGAGCCTCAAACAACTTAATATCTTAATTTTTGGTTTTAAAAAAAAATAAAGACCAACTCTGCTTTAGAACTCCATGGCTTGATTTCCCTTGATTAGCACTGCAATTTGCTGCACAGTTTTCCTAAAGTGCTAATCAAATTCACCTCTAAATGCTACAGAAATTGCTGCCCCAACCCATAACTGCTAAGCAGCTTTTTTTCTAAAAAAGTCTAAATTAGACCCCTGCACAGTATGCAAGATAAACAAGGAAAGGGTAAATTAGGAAAAACAAACTATAGCAATTGCAGAAAAGTACACATTGTATGTACAAAATACTGTACAGACTTTTTAAGTCTGAAAGCAGCAAAGACTGCATTATAGGTTGGCATGAACTGCACATCTAAAGACTGCCCAGTTTGGGCTCCGAAGTGGTTTTCTCCCAGAGCACCAATTTCTCACAAGACGCTGTGCTGCTGATACTTTGCACGTTACCATTTCATGACTAAATCCCATCAGCAACGGCCCTAATTTGGTGAAGAACTCACCTAATACCCAACACAAATCCTGACCGTTCCAACCTACGCTTCGATCCATCACTCTCCCAAGCCATCGGGGCCCACGTCCGGCGAGTGCCGTTTATTGCTCACACGTGTGCAGCGTTTCCTAGATGTGCTGCTCCGTCCTGGATCCAGCTCCCTCTCCTGGACACTCCCCAAGCTGAGCCGCTGTCTCACACCACTCCGTGCTCCCTCTCCACTTATCTCCAGCATCTTTTGGAGCAAATTTGAAGGGTGCATCCCTTAGGCAGCACCCATTTCTCAAACCCCACCGCCAAATCATCTAGACCTACTCTCCCAGGGCGCCAGCTAAGTCTTCAAGAGGCATCAACCTGTAGGCAGCAGTTCCCGCGTTACCGGACACATGTAATAGTTGAAACTAAAGACAGATACTGCAAAGGATTTCAGCAACACAGGAGATGCACACATCCAGGGGGAAAAAAGGGAAGTTACTTATCAGCTTGTCATTCCTTCCTCTCCCGGAACCCACCTGGAGAAACCGTATCCTTAAATTGACTGTAGCACAGACCCTGCTCCCTTCTCTCTCCCTTCAATCTTGGCTTAGTCGGGTTGGGGGTGGGGGCAGAAAGTCCATTTTGCCCCCAAAGCCTGTGCTTTTTTTCCTCTTCTTTAACCCCTATTCCGAAACCTCTTTCTCTTTGGCCTTGTATTTGGGGATTTTCCACTCTCCATCTTCCCACTCCCTCCCGGTAAACATGGTCAAACAAGTGTGCTTCTACCTGGGGCACTGGCTGGCATGTTCGCTGCAATGCCGGGGCACGGGGCGAGGTTAATCGCTTCTCGTGTTTGTCCTGTAGCTTCTTCCTGGCAAGAGGGTGGCAGAGCAGTTCTATCACATGAACCAGAATTCAGCGGTTAGTAAGTCAGCTGATGCTGGGGGGACCCACCTACGCAGCATGCTGGATTTAACCATGCCATGGGGTCCAAGGCACGGATGGAGTCTGCTCGAGCAATGGCACTGCGTCCACCTCAGCCTCTCCAAACACCCTGTAAAGCTGTGCTCTTGGCTGTCTCGAAGGCTCATGCCAGCCCAGGGACATTCTGATCTTCAGCAGCAAAGAGAGAAGGGTCTTACCCAAAGGGATGCACTGAGGAGTCCACAGCAGATTCTCCCACGATGGAGCAAGCTGAGGCAGGGCTTGGTCCAGGGTCACCCACTCCCTCCAGCCCCTTTATCAGGCCAAACTCCTCAGAGTGACTCTGTCTTGTTTCAATTTACAAAATGAGAGCATAGCTGGGAAGGGCGATTTTTCAGAGTTCAGAAAACATTTTGCCAACCAGCATGCAGAAGCCGATGTTTGCCCATAGCTATCCTTTCCAGCGTCACAGCTGGGAATATTGTGAGGCCATGGCTGGGCTCCTAATCCAGGGACATCCCCTGCAGACTGCCAGCACAGCTCTGCACACCTCCAAGTCTCCAGACCCAGCATGAAACCCCATCACCTTGTCCATCACCCCCGTGGCTGCTCACTGCCTGGACTTTTTAACAATACTTTCTGGATTTGGGCATCTTCAGCCCATGCCAGTCTCTTCTGTTCCACCTGAAGCACTTTGCCATTCTTCAGACTATTGCAGATTGAAAAAACAGCCTCAGTGACTCCCATGCTCCCTCCCACTCAGGAGGCAGACGGAGCCTTTGACAGCTCACATGGGAGCACACTCCTCTACCTGCTGCGAGCTGATCTTTACATAAGTAATACATGTAAATTGTCATCAACTGCTAATAGACCTTCACTACTTATTCTCACCTCAGAAGGTGCTTTACTGTACTTTTCCATTAACTTCCTCCCCTCCACCTTCTCCTTCCCCTCCCAGCCTCCTCTCTCCCCCCAAACTGAAGGGGTTCCTTGTTCAAACCCACATGCTACTAATAAACACAACCCAAGCATGCAACACAAGAGTCACCCATCTGAAATGATTTGGTCTATCCATATTGCCCTGTCACCTCAGTTCCTTTCCCCTGGTCCAGGCTCAGCCTGTCATGGTAGGAGAATGAGAGAATCCCATTCTTCATGCTCTGTAAAGATTTAAAGATGTGAAATCCAAAACTTTCCGGTCATATGGCTTTCTCTCTCCCCCCATTAAAAGAAGTCTTAACTTTTACTTAAAGCCCAAACCGCAAGAAGAAATGAACCAAGAGCACAGAGCTTTGCATGAAAACCAAACTACATTTTGCACACACAAAAAAAATCTGCCTGGAGCCATATATCACGTGCACCTTTGACCCAACAAGGCATTCAAAAAGGCCCTATGCTGGATGCTGGCAAGCTGAGGTTGTACTACTGAAAAGAAAAAGGGGGAGAATATTCATGGTATTTTCATTATTATCAGAGAAATGAATCAAATAAGTTTTCAATTGACAAATTCCCCTGCAAAGTTTTGCAACACAGAAGGAACAACACCGTGGTACTGAGCAAAGAGCCAGAGTGAAACCAAACACCCCCTCTTCATCCTGCAGCCCTACAGCCACAAATAAACACACAACAAAGTAGTCTGTTCTTAACACTTTTTTTGTTTTATTGCCATTCACAGCAAAGCTAAAGACTTTGGGGTGGTTGCTTTGGAGGCTTTCAAGTGCTTATCTCCCCATTGCCTCTTTGTTTGAAATAATGTGAAAGCAAATAGAAAAGGCTGGGCTGTGGCACTGCTAAAAAGCTCCCCCATAGGACCCAGGTTGTTCAAAACCACACCAGCGGCAGTCCAGCCTGCAGCTGGAGGATGCCCTGAGAAGATCCCTCTGCTCCAAACCAGCGCTAGGCAAGCAGCAGACTGGGAGATAGATTCTTTCCTTCTCAGTTCTTGTTATCACTTCCCTTAAACTATCACAGCTTGCTATGAATTTATCTTCCCACAGTGAAAGTGCTTTGTTCAGGACCAAACGCAATTCTGTCTTGCTTACGCGGCTCTTTCATGCAGTTAAACAGGGGGCATGTAGCTTGCTAAGAGGACATCGTGCTAACATACTGCCGTTGTTGTACAGACTTGCTAACAAGCGCTGCGCTGAAATAAAACCTTTCAGGGGAGAAAAAGCATCAGAAGATGTACTATAATCCTGACTAGGCAAGCTGAAAGCTACTGGGAGCCTTTCAATATAACTGAGGGAAGAGAAGGGGGAAAGCAGGGGAGATGACAGAGAGAGAGAGAAGAGGAAGGACACCGGGGCGAGCCAGGAACCTACAGGAAGCCAACCCCCCCTGAGAAGGCTTTGGATTTCAGAATTAGGAAGAAGTAGCATGAACCTCCCGTAGCTCTAGCTCTGGGGAAAGAAAATACTACTATTAAACAATACGTAAGGAGAAGGAAGATAAACTGGATTTAAATAATAGCTTTTATTTCAAAGCACTCCACAGAGCCTGGCTGAAATTGGGAAGCGTGGTATCTAATTACTTAAACTTCTACATCTGGAATCTGATGATAGTAATCATCCAAAAAGGGCACTTAACAATGATTTAGAGGGAGGGTGAAGGGAGCAAATAATGCACATCTGTTGTCAAGAGCTTTGGGACCAGCTATTTACCTGTTACAGCACTTCCAACAAGACCTCAAAGACTTGCTGTATTGACAAAATGTCAATCCCTGCCATAAAGAACAAACACACAGTGCAGGACCAGGACAGAAAACCTTCAAATCTCAAAACAGCATTTCTCCAAATTTCCCTGTCCCATGTATTACTGTATTAGAGTTTGCAATTAGCCGCTGCAATGGTGGAAGTCTGTGAGACAAGTCTCTTCCATTGGCACACCAGTAGCATATAAAGATGCCTCTACAGAAACAGAGAGAGGGGTCTGTGCAGAGGATAAGACCTACACAGTTGTTCTCTTCCTCAGTGTTCAGGGCTGGATTCTGTGTTACTTCATACTCTCCTCCTCCAGAAGGGTTTTACCACTTGGTCTGCCCACACTGACTTGGTGAACTGGAAAAAGAGGTCTCGGATCTGAAAATGCCTCTGAGGGATGGCAGCTATAAGAAATTAAGTGTCACTGAATTTGCAAGCGCACAGTGCTAGCTACTATTAAAAACAGAATTACACAGGCATTTCATTCACCTTAGTGCTCAGCTAGGAGGTCCCCCCTGGCCCAGCCCTGCTGCAAAGAGCAAACCTTGCTGAGCACTTCCAGCTTGGATCCATTTTCCCCTTCCTTCCCATTCTTGCAAGCAGCAGGTGTTTTTGGTCACTGACCTCCACGAATCATCAGATTCTTTCCCACCTCCTCATCTCTAACCTGCCTCTCAGACAACAGCTGCTTTGCCAGGGACTTCCCAGGCTCTGGCTGCTTCTGGAAACTCCCTTCAAAAAAAGAAGAGGAGAGCAGTTATAACCAAAGGGGGTGTAGGAGAAGGGAGGGCACACAGAAGGACTCTTCACACCTGCCTTGCACTGCCTGTCCTCCTTCTGCAGGAGAAGATCCAAAGGGAAAGCGTCTCCTCAGCTCGCATCAGGCAATGAAGCAGCCTCTCAAGAGTGGAGTGGGGGGCAGGAAGGAGGTGACAGGCCCCCAGATCACACTTAGTGATTCTGCCCCTCAGCATCACCGTATACCCCAAATAATGTTTCTCTCTACCCCATTCACAGGGTCCTTCCCTCTCCCACCCCTCCCTTTCCACCTAGGAGGGGGAACAGGCTTTCAGCTCACACAGCTGCACTAATAGGCAGGAGCTACAATCCTCAGGCAGGGACCACTTCCCTGATACTTTAACACAAAGTCCTCCCCCAAGGATTTGTTGCTTAACACAGCAGGAATGAAAGGGTTACGTTTAAAAGGGTGAAATGAAAGAAGGGGGAAAAACATCCCACGACTGAGGAATGTCAAACTGTCACAACGGCATCAACCGTTTCCTCAGCAAGTCTGAGACTCGGCGTGTGTAGAATCGCCGTGTCTGGGAAAAAAAATAATCTGTCAGAGTAAATGGTTCCATCTTCAGAAAAGAGCTTGGAAGAGCAGCTTGGCACAGAAGCTTTAAATTGTTTTCTGCTGTTTCTAAACCCAGGCTCTCAGAAGAGATCAAAAGGCAACCCACCTTCCCTCGAGAGCATCCCATCCCAACAGCCGTGTCATGGTTTTGCAGCCTTTGACAGAGGAATCTGCCTGTTCACAATCTCTCCATCTCAGAGACATCAATTAGTTTCCACCCTACAAACGCTTCAGTTGTAGGCTGCACAGCATCTCTCCTGCATCAGGATCGGAGCTGGGGCCTCAACACCGCTGCAAGTGACAGCCTGAGTCAGAATTTGACCTGTCTCAAATCTGGCCCAGGTTTCTGGCTTTGGGTTGTTTGCCTGTTACTCAATCAAAACAAGCAGCAGAAATCACTGTTACCTGATTGCAACCAAGCAGAAGTTGCATAACGAGCAGGTAAACTTTTCCTCTCTTGCACCTCTTCCATTTCAAAGGACAGAACCATCCTCCTACCCTGTTCCTTCCAGCTCTGGTACCCAAAACCCTTCCTCTGAGGCTACCTCTCTCAGAAAGGTTTCCTCACTCTGGACTGCAGAAGCATTTTGGTATCTCCTCCCTGCTTCTGCCACTCCCATTCACCTCTCCTACTTGGAAAAGTGCGGAATCCAGTTCCTCTCCCTATTTTCTGTCATCCTGCTTTCCCTCATCAGCATGCAATCTCAGCTTCACCCTCTGGCTTACGCATCCTCACTCTCCCTTTCTCCCTGCAGCCCATAGGTTTCAATTATTTCCACGCTGAAACTCACCTGACCCTGCATCAGACACATGATCCTTACCTCTTACCCGTTGTCCCGAATCAGGTCACCCAGCCACCGGAAGGTCTCATACGTTTGAGTCGCTCTTTGTCCTCCTTTCCCCTTACCAACTCCCACCCATCCAGCCACCACCTGCTCCCTTCCCATCGAACACACCACCACCCAACGGGACACCATTTGGTCCCAGATGTGGCATATTTATAATCCCAAAGCCATGATCAGAAAGCGGCAGCCTCCACCGAACACACAGTGGAGAACGCTAATCAGTTTTTCATAAGGAAACTGCAAACCGAGCTACGGGAAACTCAGCAGTCTGGATTTACACACGGGGGAATATCGGAATCGCTTTCATTTTGACTGAAAGAGTCATAACCCCGCATTTCACCGAGAGCTGAAACCAAACTAGAAACAGAGCACGTGTCAAAACCATACAAAACTACAACTTCTGCATGGTTTTGATGCAAAATAATCTAAGCAGGCTGGCAGCCTACAAATCCTAACGATTTTGTGGACAAATCTGGGGCAAGTTTAGAATTTGTAACGTAGTGTGTTATATGTCAGTTTAGGTTTCACTGTGAATATTTTTTAAGTGGAACACTAGTGGGCTCTGAGCACGGCTCTCAGCGTTACTTGCCAAAGCGAGAGCCAAACGAGCACAGCTGAGGTTGGAAACTGGTTTCACCGTTAACCATTTTAAGGTCACGTCAGTTCTAGGTCCTGACTGGTAGCGCTGGCACCCGAGGATGTCATCTTTCTCCAGTCCTACGTAAGATGCTAAAGACCTGCTTCTGCGTAAGATAAAGAGTTCCTCTCTTACACAGTTAGCTCACAACATCCACCTTGAAGAAAAAGGACCGGCCTCAACCAGCTCTGCTGACAGGTACCAGCCTCGTGGTGCGAGCAACCTCTCCTTCCAGCTCCGCCAACACGGGAGCCCCAGCATCACCCAACTCCATCCCAGCTGCCAACCCCAGGGTCCCCGTCCCACCAGCAAAGCGAGAGTCGAAAACAAAAGGCGCTTCCCATTTTGCATCTCCCTCGTCCCCTCAACCTTTGGGTACGCAACCACGTGCCCCCAGCAGCCAAAATGAAGCAGTCCTCTGGTAAAAGGCAGGCAGGGTTCCTCAGCGCAACTGCTGCAGCCCTGCTGGGACGGAACGGGGTCTGCACCCAGGAGCTAGGGCAAAACACCCCGCAGCCCCCCGGAGCTGGGGCAAAACACCCCTCAGCCCCCTGTCCCGCAAACCGAAATTCACCACAGAGTACTAAGACGGTCAGGGGCCTCCTCTCCCACCACGGCGGGACCTCGCACACCAGCACCAGCACGGACCCCACGGGAGGACGAGCACCCACCCGCGGGGGTTGGGGCTCACCCCTTCCCCGTGGCAGGGCTCCCGCCTGCCCCACCTGAGGCTTTGCAGCAGGGAAAGGCCATGAGGGATGGGACGGGGCAACGCCAGGACTTCACGGGGTTCGGCGTGGCGACGAGCCCGGTCGCCCCACCGTCAGCCCGGGGGCTCGGCCGGGCCCCCCACCCGCTCCCCGGGCAGCGGAGAGAGAAAGAGGCGCGGGGCAGCCAGCGCCCGGAGACTCACAGTAAAGCAGGGCTATGGATCGCAGCAGCACGATGCGGGTCAGCCAGAAAGTGCCCGGCGACGGCGGCGACCCGACCCCGCTGCCCGCCGGCCCCGCCACAACCCGCTCCGGGGCCCCGCGGGTGCCGTCGCCCGCCGCCGCCCGCCTCT